>NC_138779.1:40813940-41178940 GCF_965119305.1 Pelophylax lessonae | reverse complement strand
CAATCCTATTCAGTTCAATGGCCCCTGTTCCCATGTGAGCATTTTGACGGCATGAGGAAAACACCCAACGCTCACTGAGAAATAGCACAATGATTAGGGAGTCTGCCTTCCTGCTGTAGGTTTGTAAGTTCGAATCCGGAAGGTGCCCTCTGTATGGGCAACACTTGGATATCTCCAATCCTCCAAATGTTGACATCATTAATTTTGTTCATGTTTGAAAAAGGCATGTGTATCAGCAAACTTTTAATCCAAAGACATGAACAAAATACAAAAGATGCCCCATAAAGTCAATATGTAGCAATATTGTGAGCTAAAGCTCTATTTGTTTGTTGGGCATACTTTGCTAATTAGCCAAGTATAAGGGATATATATATATATACCTTCAGTTAAATGTGTAGTAAAATGGTAACACTTGGCCATACCCATATGGAAGAAAAGGTAGTATTTGCAATATATTTCTAAAAACATTCTTTGGAAACACATAAAATATTGTCAAAATTGTGACATTTCCTTGATATGTGTGAAATGCTAATAATCTTTCTTTGAAATATGTTTTACATCTATTTTTTTTCTATCTGACGACCAATTCCCCAATGTAATATTTTGTGGGTTTTTTCAGAGAATGTGGAGGTTCTATATAAACACTGTAGATTTGACTGCTATGATTTCGGAGTTAGCAGGAAAGGTGTATGGAATGTGATGGTGTTTACTAAAGGATCCCTTGTTGGAAGTGTGCATGTTTTTCCAATTCCGCCGGTTTTTGCCATTTTCTATGGGCGAGACAGCGGATTTGCAAGCGGTATTCAAAAAAAAATTGACCCAAAATCGCGCTGGCGAAATTTTTTGAGCCAATTTGACGTTGCGCATGCGCACATTCGCGAGTTCGCAGCTCGCGGCTGGAGGAGCTGTTTAACCTTTCCACACTTTCGCAGATATCTCTCTTTCTAAGTCAGTTTTTGAGATTTTTTAAACGCAAGTCATCTCCAAATTGACTTCCACACCTTCCACAGTGATTTGGGATTTTTGGGGGTACAGGGGAAAATTTGGCTAAACTTTAGTCGAGCTTTTAGCTGGCGTGGTTTTAAGTCGCGCTCTGACCATATTGCATCTTAATGAATCTCACACTAGGCGCTATTTTCCGCCCGCCGTTCTTTGAATGCCAATTTCAGACTTAAATAATCGCCGCTTCGCAAAATCACGCCGAAACGCCAATTCGCCGTACTATGAATCAGGCCCACAGTCTTTAATTTCAGAAATATGTTTACAGTTCAAATTCGACTGGAATTCTATATAAAATTTGATTCGAATTTCAAATTCAATTTACAAAATTCACACAGAAGTATTGTCTCTACGAGTTTCATCTATAGTGACGTCCTCAGGAAGCTGTCTCTCCACCATTTTTTTTATGATAATTTGTCATCCGTGCAAAATTAAATCCAAATGTGTAACCTCCTATTCATAAATTACCTGCTGCAAGCTAAAGTGACTCCACAATTTTGATTTAATGGACAATATTCAGATATATGGTATAGAGCATTTTGGTTTTATCACAGTATTTGGTTGATAATATTAGGGTTTGAATCAGTTAGCACGGCTTCTTTCACTCATAACACATTTCCACCATTTTCCCAATGACTTTAATACTCAATGCTGGTTTATTGGTTCTTACTAAAACTCATTAATGTTTGGCTGATTGTGTTGGTGATGGTGAGTTGGGTTAAAAAAATGAATTAACATGCTGTAACATTTAATATATATTACGAGAAGGGCAGATCAGGGAAGAAGTCACTATTAGTGATAATTGTTGACTACCTGCAAATTGTCAGTTCGCATTAATGAAAATGTCAAGTGTATAAGAAATTGGTATCTCAAACCAAATACACTGGGTGAAAGAGGAGTCACAATAGTGGGGGAGAATGAACATTACCTTCAAATGGGCACATTAAGGTTTCATATTTAATGCACAAGTGAGGATTCAAGGAAACCCTTGTATATGCATGGACTTTCTTATTACTAAGAACTTTTTGAGCATTATTATAATATATTGTTCACATCCTTTCTATGTTTTTATTTTGGTTTTTCACATGTGGCTTCTGATGTTGTATTGCAGCACTAATCTGTACACATGACTATAATTAGAGAGTATAGCGCCACCTGTACTTTTTGGTTTATTAGAACTAAAGTGTAGAATTTACACTTTTAAAGGGCAGACAATACTATACATAAGGGTACAACAACGGCTAATAGGGCTCAAAGTTTTTTTTTTTTTTTTTATATATTTTTCTACAGAGTTGATATTGGGAAGATTTATTATTTTCAGGGTGAATAGCACCATTTTTCTTTGTTTTTAGCTCCATGTGCCCATCCTGCATCCTTCCAGGCTGCCAGCAGAGTTACTCAGTGGGCCGTGAATTACATATACTGTCCATGCCCATACTTTCTGGACCATCTGCCTGTAGTAAGATGGACCCTTATGCTGAGTTCTGTGTAGTCCAGCAACATGAAAACATTATCTTCCACATGATGATGGAGGGCAGGGATGGTCTTACCAGCATAGAAATGTCAGCTGGGAACCTGCCAATGCAGTACTGAACAGATTGCAGATTCATGAAAGGGGGCTGAATCCTGGAGCCATAAAGCCAGCAAATTTGGCAAGCTGGCATTGCTCTGCTGGTCATGAAGGTACTGTATGTTTATTTCTTTCACATCTTTTCCATACTGCCTTGGATTTGTGTGAATTCCCCCTGTTTATTCGAACCCCCCCCCCCCACCCCTTCTCTCCCTTCCTTCTATGTCCTACTAATGGAGTTGTAAAGGGATGTCTAAAAATAGTGTGTGAAGTTCTCTTTACCCCAGTTCCCAACTTCGGGAATTTTTATGTGTGTGTGACATAAACAAAATATTTTATATGCACACATATACTATCTAACATATTTTCATAAAGAGCCAACACTAAGTAAAAGCACTCAGTATCTTTTAACTTAGCGATGAATGTCTGTTGAGGAACATGAACAAGTGACATCTTCTGATAAAACTGTGATACTAGAGTTAAGTCAGGAGATTTAAGACAGCCCAATGAAGCCCCTCCTCGCTCTGAAGAAGCTCGATCTAAATGGCAAGCGAAACGTGTCAGCTTGACGTCATCACGTCCATGACGTCATCCCACATGCCGGCGGCTGCGAGCATGCACACCCAAGACTGCAGGCTTCGGAATGGGCATTTGCACAATATACGTGGATGGGAGATTGCTGCCACATACAGGAACCTAATGTACCATATGGATATGCGGGCAGTCGTGGAGTGGTGAGCTGTATATGTACTAGGGATTGACCGATTATCAGCAAGGCCGATATATCGAGGGGCGATATTGACTTTTGCCGATATGTCTGTATCGACCCCGGAACTGGCCGATATTGCCGATATTCCAAATATTGCTCATGTAAGGGTAAAATGATGTCATATAGCATAATTCCGTTTTGAAAATGTTATTGAATATGCCACTGCCATATGTACAAATTAAAGATATAAGCAATTCCACATTAGCAGATCTGCTGGCAGATCGGTATCTCTCACCCACTTGCCGTAAGTGATACCCGGGTGATACCGCTCCGTTCGGCATCCACTCAGCACTGCTCTGTCTCTCACCCACTCCATCTCCCACCCACCCGATACCGATCTGTCTCTCACCCATGTGCCGTAAGTGACACCCGGGTGATACCGCTCCGTCAGGCATACAATGACGATCTCGGAGGTCACAAGCTCACGCCGGGCGTGGCCACGCATGTGGCCTCCGAGATCGTATGCCGGACGGAGCGGTATCACCCAGGTGTCAATTACTTTATGTGGGTGAGAGATACCGATCTGCCAGCAAATCTGCTAATGTGGAATTGCTTATATCTTTAATTTGGACATATGTGAGTGGCATATTCAATAACATTTGTAAATGGAATTATGCTATGTGACATCATTTTACCCTTACATGAGCATCACCACCTAACGGTTGGAGGAGGAGAAGACTAGTCTCGGACCCTGACATAGGATGTACAAAATATTGGCCCATATCGGCCGATACCGATATGCTATGGGCAAAATATTGGTATTGGCAACGAAAAACGGGATATCGGTCGATCCCTAATATGTACAGGATTGACAGCACTAATAAGGACGCCTGGAAGTAATTCCTAAGTATAGTCTGTGCAGCATATACCATCCATGATACTTAAAGTGGATGTAAACCCTCACATATACCCAGTGAAGTGAATCTCCCTACATATGTTTTATTTGTATATCTGCTGTCTTCAGCTTTCTACACTGTTTAGAAAGTGAACATTGTGTTAGAATGTTTTCTTCCTGTTCCACTGGGTGTGGAGTCTTGGCATACACTGTGTGACAGCTGATTGGAGGAAAGACACACCCCCTCCCTCCTCCACAGGCAGAGGAAGGAAGAAACATGCATAGCTGTACTGCGAATAGGCCAGCTCTCTGCTAATCTATCTCTATTCACCCACCCGACACAAATTTTTAGCTGCTTTTATCTCCTGTGTCAGAGAACTTGTCAGAAGTTTTCATGCTGATAACATAGGAACAGAACAGCAGAAAGACACAGGGCTTAGAGCTTTGGAGAGAGATAAGTAAACACTACAGATATTTGTGCCCAAGTCAAATTTTATGAATGGGGTTTACATCCACTTTAAGCTCGCAACAATTACATCAGCCCGCATATTCCTGGTTACATCCAGCTGTATCCCATATATACTGTAGCTTTGAAATTTGGGATTTGTTGTACATCACGATAGTGACTTTCCGTGGAAGTTTTTCAACTATTAATGTTTGGAGCAAACTCAGGGACTCAATTATTGATGTTATATTATTATATTTCCTCACCTGGGATTATTTCCAATGTTTCCCATAGTTCAGTCCTAATCAATTTCGCTAGTGCATTCTATGCATTAAGACAAAAAGCCTTCTGTGTGCAGCAGCCCCCCCCCCCCCTCAGCCCCCCTAATACTTACCTGAGCCCCATCTCTATCCAGCAATGTCCATGAGTCCCTCGGCTGTTCGAGACTCTCCCTCCTGATTGGCTGATATACAGCCGCGGCGCCATTGTCTCCCACAGCTGTCAATCAAAGTCAGTGAGCCAATCAGGAGAGAGAGGGGGCGGGGCCGAACAGTGGCTCTGTATCTTAATGGACACACGGAGCTGCAGCTCGGCTCAGGTGCCCCCACAGCAAGCTGCTTGCTGTGGGGGCACTTGACAGGAGGGAGGGGCCAGGAGCAGCAACGAGGAACCCGAGAAGAGGAGGATTCGGGTTGCTCTGTACAAAACCAACTGCACAGAGGAGGTAAGTATAACATGTTTGTTCTTTAAAAAAAAAAAAAAAAAAGCACTTTAAGCTTTGACAATAAAACCTGGTAGCTTTTTGGTTTCTATGAACAGCTGCAACATATTTTGCATGCTTCAGCTTTAGGAAACCCTCTTTAGGAAATGGCTTCTGTACTTTGTTACTTAGTGGTGCAAAACAAGTACACAGATCAATAAATTCAGCTGTCCTTATCTGCTCTGGGTCTGGATCTAAGGGTACTTTCACACTGGTGGTAATGATTATATCCCTCTGAAAAGCGATGTTGTGGATTGCTTTTCAGAGGGTAGTATAACTGTGGTTGGCAGGTGTTTAGGAAGTTCTACTTCTGCCTTTTGATGTTACATAGTTACATAGTAGATGAGGTTGAATAAAGACATCAGTCCATCCAGTTCAACCTGTACAGGTGTGTGTGCGTGTGTGTGTGTCAGTGGCCTGATCATTTCCCATAACCTTGAATGTTGTGATCTGTGAGATGTACGTCCATAAGTATTTTAAAAGTAGCCATACTCCCCACAGCTACCACCAATTGTGTTAGAGAGTTCCACATTCTCACCGCCCTTTCAGTGAAGAACCCCTTATGCAGCATAAGGTTAAACCGCCTCCCCTCTTATCTCATTGTGTGGCCACGTGTCTTCTTGCACTCCTTGGGACTAAATCGTTTTTTTCCTATGCTTGGATCGCCATTGATGTATTTGTAGATCGCTATCATGTCCCCTCTCAGGCGTCTCCTCTCCAAGGAGAATAAATTAAGTTGCTTGTAATCGCTCCTCATAATTAAGGTCCTCCAATCCCCTAATTAGTTTAGTTGCCATTCTTTGGACTCTCTCCTAGTGTGTTTAGTCACAGCGGGATTCCGGCTGGGGGAGGAGTGGCTCCGATTGCCTCCTTCCTCCCCCGGTCATCGGGGAATTGGTGAGAAGACCCGCCTGCTTATGTAAACAAAGCAGGCGGATCTTCTCAGTTACAGACAGGAAGAGATCAGCAGATTCAGCATAGCTGAAACTACGATCTCTGTGTCTGTCACAGAACCCCCCCCCTCCCCCACACACATTAGTAAGCATGAGGTATACATTTAACCCCTTGATCACCCACAGTATCAACCCCTTCCCTGCCAGTGTCATTATTACAGTAACAGTGCATATTTTTAGCACTGATTACTGTAGTAATGTCACTGGTACCCCCAAAAGTGTAAATTATGTCAGTTAGGGGTCCGATCTGTCCACCACAATGTCGCAGTCCCGATAAAAATCACAGATCGCCGCCATTACTAGTAAAAATTGTCGCTCTGTTTTTGTTTATAGCGCAAAAATTAAAAATCGCACAGGTGATCAAATACCACCAAAAGAAAGCTCTATTTGTGGGAACAAAGGACGTCAATTTTATTTGGGTACAGCGTCGCACGACCGTGCAATCCACCGTTAAAGTAACGCAGTGCCGAAGCACAAAATAGGGCCTGGTCAGAAAGGGGGAAAATCCTTCCAGGGCTAAAGTGGTTAATTGCCATACTGCAATTTTGCACTGTGGGACCACGCTCCGGGCAGCGATCTAAGCGTTTGTTTTGTGATTGTGGTGCAGCCCCATTGATCTCATTGGGCATATTTGAGAGGCAGTGCCACCTGTCAAACTCTGCA
Organism: Pelophylax lessonae; assembly: GCF_965119305.1. Taxonomy (NCBI): domain Eukaryota; kingdom Metazoa; phylum Chordata; class Amphibia; order Anura; family Ranidae; genus Pelophylax; species Pelophylax lessonae. The sequence continues at coordinate 41,171,946 of NC_138779.1, read as the reverse complement.
GCCTGAAGTAAAACTGTAGCAGCCGGGAAACAAAGCATTGCTTCTGTGGCATGTGTACAGCCCTATCAGATCGTAATGTCACAATTTCAGAGGGCGGCCAGGGGGCAGTAAAACTGTGGCCAAGTCCCTTGTTTTTACCCCCCACCCAACGCCCAAGCCCCAACCAACCACCAGTGTGAAAGAGCTCTAAAAGCATCAAAACAAAATGGCATGGCAGCCAAGCAACTAGCATTTTCAGAAAAAGAGGTCAATGATCGGGGGCCCCCATATTTCTTTAATGATAAGGTTTCTTTAAGGATTAAAAAAAAACTGGCAATGTGTTTCTGAGCGGGTTGTGATTCTCAGTGTGTTATATTGCACAGTTAAATGAGAATTGTATACTGAGCAGAACGGTGAGAGCGGATTCAGGACATTGCTTCCTTACCAACCTTCAAATATACTGTACATAATATATTCATATGGAATGAGACATGCTGAGTAGGTACACCTGATTTTATTTATTACCCAATATTCTTATAGACAAATAACATACTGCAGTCTAATCATATCAAGCAATGCCAAGGCACGCATAAAACCAAAATGAATCTTGCACAGACTGCCTCTCTGCATCAAACCTCTCTTGTCTAGCATTAAGGATTACAGACATTTTTCCAGCCCGGCAAGTGACATAAATGCGTATGAATAATGCCTCGGACTGGCACGGTAATTACCGACATGCAATTTTAGCTTCTTTCTGCACTTATTCTTATTTGTAAATGCCTTTCTGACTCATAAAACCCAGCCGTAATAAAGGACCACTAAGCGTCAAAGTGCTCATTTTGTGGTTTAGGGCTATAGAATGCGTTAGAGCGTTTATGTCTCATTTACAGCACATATTGTGACTGGTAAACACGGCGGTGGTGGGGCAGACGGGCGCAGATGAAAACCACAAAGAGCCGAGAACAGCAATGAAGAAATACGGTTGCCCTAAACCACAAAGGTGGCATTTTCTTTAATGAATACAGTTTCAAAATAGTTTTTCTGGGTCTGTTTGTTGAGAGGACTTTTAAGAAGATATTACAAATGTATAAATTGTCTTGGAGAGGCTATTGTGGCTGCCTTGGGGGGCATCAGTCTGCCCCTAATAATCGGCATAGCAAAACTATAGGAAATCTGTATAAGGTACTGTATATTATGTACAGTGTTGGGGTAGTTACTCAAAAAATGTAACTAGTTACTAGGTACTTCTGTAAATTGTAAGGAGATTACTTTACTAGTTACTGCATTTGAAAAGTAACTTCACTACTTATTACTTTACTTTCCTCTTTCTTCATTGACCGTGTAGGAGAAGATACACGACACTCTTTCTGCATAGAGTTTATTGTATAAACACAGGCTTTGGGAAACATGAGAACAAAACCTGAAAAAACAGAATAAAACATAAAGTGCAACAAAAAGTCATAAACTTCATCCCTCTCTATTCTTCGAAATAAGGATTGTATCGCACGGCTTGGGTAACGCAGGAAAGCGCGTTCCTATAGCCTAGTAAAGTAGTGTAGTTACCTCCTATAGCCTAGTAAAGTAGTGTAGTTACCTCCTATAGCCTAGTAAAATAGTGTAGTTACCAATATCAGTATTGTAACTAGTTACTTTACTTCGTTACCAAAAAAAGTAATGTAGTTACTGTAATCCGTTACTTTGTAACTCGTTACCCCCAACACTGATTATGTATTTTCTAAAGTGAAATGATGAGACCTCACCAGCAAACACTATGGCATCTTGAGGAAGGGACCCTGGCAGGGGCAGACTGGCAACTTTTGGCCCAGGGGGCAAGTAGAAACCAGAGGCCCATGATGCAGCGACTCGGCCCCGCTCCCACTCTCCCTATTCCTGTCCTCCTCCTGACCCCCATTCCAAGCTGAAACCCTGCTCCAGATACTCTCTACTTACCGGCTGAATCTGGGTTCCTGACCTGGCCAGCAGAGGGTGGTTAGGGGGAGCTGAGACAGCTTGGTCGGGGCTGGCCAGGGAGAAGAGTCTCCAGTGTCGCATGGAACTGGCCTCTGTTCAGACACAGTTTACACCATCCATGCTGGGGGGGGGGGGGGGGGCTGCGCTCTGTCCTTGTCTTTACCCCGCACTCAGTAGGTCAGTGGCAGGGACTTTTTACTTCTCTTCACCAGTCTGTGGCAAAAGTGGTGCAGCCTTTTTACGGGGCATCAGAGTGGCCCGGGGGGCAATTGCCCCCCTGCCCCCTGGCCCAGTCCTCCCCTGGACCCTGGAAACGTTGGCTTACTTGACTGATATGACTTTGCACTAATAAATGAGTAAATAAACACAAATTTGCTGCATTAGGTACATAAAAGGTTACCTAAGATTTAGCTGCTAGCACAATATTTCAAGATAACAATATAAACATAAGGCATAGTAGTGGTGCAACCCTAAAATAAAATATCTAAAACTGATTTAAAGTCCATAACGACAAAAGTCCTTATGAAACGTCCAGAGAAGGTATTGATATAGTAGTGCACGTATATAGCAAAGGAATTAAGAGACCATCACCAACACCCGATCACACGGTCTCTTAACCTCCAACATGGACCCTCATAACAAGGGTCAAATGCACCATGGATAGTTATCCAGTGTTATCCCCAGCGGTATTAACCACTTTACCACCGGAGGATTTTGCTGTCTTACGTCCAGGCCACTTTTTGCGATTCGGCACTGTGCGACTTTAACTGACAATTGTGCAGTCATGCAACACCGTAACCAAACGAAATTTACATCCTTTTTTTTTCCCAGAAACAGAGCTTTCTTTTGGTGGTATTTGTTCACCTGTGTAATTTTCATTTTTTGCAATATTAATTAAAAAATGTGACAATTTTGAAAAAATAACAATATTTTTCTACTTTGACAGTTAAAAAATATCCAATATATTAAATTTTTGTCATATATTTAGGCCAAAATGTATTTAGCTACATGTCTTTGACAAAAAAATTCTCAATGAGCGTATTTTTAACCGCTTTATGACCGGAAGGTTTTACCCCATTCCTGACCAGGCTATATTTTGCGATTCGGCACTGCGTTACTTTAACGGACAATTGCGCGGTCTTGCAATGCTTGTTTCCTGCTACATATTTTTGGTAAAAAAAATTGCAATAAGCGTATTTTGATTGGTTTGCGCAAAAGTTATTGCGTTTACTAACTAAGGGAAAGATTTCTGTCATTTTTGGTGTTTTTTTTTTTTAACGAGTAATGGCGGCGATCTGCGATTTTTTTTGCGGGACTGCGACATTGTGGCGGACAGATCAGACCCTTGACTGACATTTTTGACACTTTTGGAGGTACCAGTGACATTACTACAGTAATCAGTGCTATATATATATGCACTGTTACTGTGAAAATGGCACTGGCAGGGAAGGGGTTAATTTTTATTGGAGAGGGAGGGGTTAATATATGCCTGGTGCTTACTGACGTGTGTGGGGGGAGGTGACTGAGTGACACAGGGACAGATCGCAGGTTCAGCTATGCTGAACCCTGCAATCTGACCCTGCCTGTCACTTAGGAGATCCGCCCGTTTGGTTTACACAAGCGGGCGGATTTCAACACTCGATCATCGCCGCTCCTCCCCTGGCCCGACTCCCGCTGTAACTGAATACAGCGGGAGCGAGCCTCCGGCGGCGCGCGGCGCAGAGAGAGGGGATCGTCTGGTGATAGGTCTACGTCGCCAGACGATAACGAACCACTTTCCCGCAGTACAGTCAACGTGACTGGTCGGCAAGTGGTTAATCTACCTCTAGGGCTCTCTCAGGCATCTCCACCACAGCTTTATAGGTCTTCCTGTGTCAAGTCACCTCTGAGCCACCCTCATTGTGTACTGAGTGCTGGTATCTCCCTCGGAGGACTGCTAGGACTTGATACCAGCACTCAGTACACAATGAGGGTGGCTCAGAGGTGACTTGATACAGGAAGACCTATAAAGCTGTGGTGGAGATGCCTAAGAGAGCCCTAGAGGTGAATTATTACTATCCATGGTGCATTTGACCCCTGTTGCGAGGGTCCATGTTGGAGGGTAAGAGACAAGTGCTCGGGTATTGGTGATAGTCTCTTCACGCCTTTGATATATATGTACACTACTATATCAATACCTTCTTTGGACCTTTCATATGGACTTTTGTCGTCATGGACTTTAAATCGGTTTTAGATATGACGTCTCCTCATTTCACTGATGTTTGTATAGAACCATCTACTACAATCACTATGAGCATCTATTTGTTGGCAAGGTCAAACACTGCAAGGACTGTAGTCCTCATCTTCTGATTTACTTACTTCTACTCGATCTGGTAGGCACGAGCCTACTTAAGATTTCTGTTTTATAATTTATTGCTGGTGCTGCAGGGGTTATGGGTATTGTGTGGAGCCATGTCCTTCCCTGTGTGTCACTCATTTCTCTTGAGAGGTGAAATACACAGGGGAAACCTATATACACTATATCATCAAAAGTGTTGGAACACCTGCCTTGGCATGCACATGAACTTTAATAGAATTCCAGTCTTAGTCCGTAGGGTTTAATAGTGAGTTGGCCCACCCTTTGCGGCTATAACAGCTTCAACGTTTCTGGGAAGGCTGTCCATAAAGTTTAGGAGTGTGTCTATGGGAATGTTTCACCATTCTTCCAGAAACGCATTTATGAGGTCAGGCACTGATGTTGGACAAGAAGACCTGACACGCAATCTCCACTCTAATTCATTCCAAAGGTGTTCTATCGGGTTGAGGTCAGGACTCAGTGCAGGCCAGTCAAGTTCCTCCACCCCAAACTCGCTTATCTGTCTTTATGGACCCTGCTTTGTGCACTGGTGTGCAGTCATGTTGGAACCGGAAGGAGCCATCCCCAAACTGTTCCCACAAAGTTGGGAGCATGAAATTGTCCAAAATGTCTTGGTATGCTGATGCCTTAAGAGTTCCCTTCACTGGAACTAAGGGGCCAAGCCCAACTCCTGAAAAACAACCCCACACCATAATTCTCCCTCCACCAAATGATTTGAAGAGGGGGCCCAATACTTTTGGCAATACAGTGTGGATGAGCGAGTTTGGGGCCGAGGAAGTTGACTGGACTGGCCTCCACCCCATAGACACACTTCTAAATCTTGTCGACCGCCTTCCCTGAAGAGTTGAAGCAGTTATAGCTGCAAAGGGTGGGCCAACTCAATATTGAACCCTACAGACTAAGACTGGGATGCCATTAAAGTTCATGTGCATGTAAAGGCAGGCATCCCAATACTTTTGTGGCAGTCCCAGTCGGAGGGCACCACTGCAGGGCATCCTGGGATTGACCATAAAAGCCAACGGCACATGTGCCAGGGCATCTATGGCGGGAAGCAGAGTCCCAGGAGGAGGGTGATGGCTGTCTCTCCTCCTGCTGTCTGGGGAAGTTGGTCACAGGCAGTCGGCCTTGTGAGCCAGGTGTGTAGCTGAGCCTGAAGGATCCTGCAAAGCTGACAGTGGAGCTGCTGGCAGAGTCATCTGGGAAAAACAGTGTCCGTGAGTACCAGGGGGCTTGCCAAGGGATCTGCCCAGGAAGGGGGACCACTCCAGAGAAGTCAGAGGATAGAAGGTCAGCTCACACAGTTAGCAAGAGTAAAGGGGGTGCCAAGTATAACCCTGAAGAGTAGGGGTAAAGGGGGTACCACAAGAAAACAACAAGAGAACAACAACAAGAGAAGGGCACACCGACCTTGTGCATTACCACTTAAAAGTTTATTAAAATCAAAGAAGGGTAGCGTACAATATACTCACAAACGTAGCATATGAACAAGCATATAGGAAATGGGCACCGCTCGCTTCCAGGACACTTCTCTACTGCTGGATAGCGTGATGGCGTCCTCAAAACCTGATGTGGTTTACGCGTTTCGAGGGAGGACCCTCTTCCTCAGAGCCAAAATCGAAGTGGCGATTTTGGCTCTGAGGAAGAGGGTCCTCCCTCGAAACGCGTAAGCCACATCAGGTTTTAAGGACGCCATAACGCTATCCAGCAGTAGAGAAGTGTCCTGGAAGCGAGCGGTGCCCATTTCCTATATGCTTGTTCATATGCTACGTTTGTGAGTATATTGTACGCTACCCTTCTTTGATTTTGATAAACTTTTAAGTGGTAATGCACAAGGTCGGTGCGCCCTTCTCTTGTTGTTTTCTTGTAGTGCCTTTTGGATACCCTTGGTCCTGAGGGGGGCAGCAAGACCACTTCATTTGTGTCATAAAACCGCCTAGAAGATTCACCTTCCCGCATACCACTTGAGCGCAGGAGAGATATTGTTGTTTTTTGTAAAGGGGGTACCAATCGGGGCCCTGAAGAGTAATTCACTATACACTTCGCTTATCAAGTACTTCACTATTGTGGCAAGGTGAAGCAGCAGCCTTCCCGCACTCAACATAGCTAGAAGTTCACAAGTTGTGCATAGTTCATCCAGTTGGAGTATCCCACTCATCCCTTCTCCCATCCCAAGTTCTACAATAAAAACAACAAAAACGAAATCCTCTGGACTGTTTTGTGACTGAGCCAAACACTTAAAGTACTAAGAATTTATAAGTTGTTGCTATGGGTAACCCAGGGGAATCCGCTTCAAGCAGCTCCCACTGAAGTAGTGCTACATAAACATTTAGGTTTTTGCCAAATGTTACTCTTGCTGTTTCTTGTGACATGTCAAGAATGTATTCCTGAGTACTTGTAAAGTTAATGGAAGGTCCACTTTAATTCTGCAATGTCATTTGCATGCATTGAATATTTAAACAAAAGTAAATTAAACCTGCCTGTCTATGGCCAACCCTAGAGTTTACAAAAGACCCAAAAAATCAAAGCGCAGAATGTTTTATGTTGCTTTGAAAATATCAACTAAACGCAGGGAGCGATTATTCTAAGAAAATATAATTTCAGCCGTTAAATTTTACAGCATCTGCAGACTTGTGTTCCTACATTTTAAATAGGGGTCACTTGTGTCAAGGAAAAAAATGAAAAAGCACAGCTTTATGTAAATGACGTTAAATTGCTAGTTTTATCCTTCAGCTGCTGCAAAAGGTCCTCCTCCGATTCACTGCAGAGGAGGGGGAGGAATATTGCAGATGCTGAGTGTGATACGGGGTACATTATGTTTCTGCTTATTAAATGGATTGCTAGTTGGATTCTTAGTTGTTACATGGAGGGAGGAATTCTGGTCAACATCATACTCCACCGGGAAACGACAGTCGGGCAATGAAAGATTGGATCTGATTGCTTGGTTGCTCTGAGCTGTCTAAGGCTAGCCATGGTCAGATTTTACTTTGTCAGAAAAAAGACAGAAGAGATGTGAGGACAGGAAGTAAGGGCAAATCTCTCCAAAAGGAACACAAAAGTAAAAAAAAAAAAAATGGAAGGGTTAGAACTTCTGTTACTGTTTTACTTTCTGTTCATGCCTTTCTGTCCTGGGCACAGCCCCACATTCCAGTGGGGTCACAGACAGAAATTTTAAAGTTAGAATAAAAATTGCATTGGGGCTCTGGGGGAAAGGGGGGTGGGGGGCTAAAAAAGCAGATTTACTACTCTATCATGAATTATGTTGCCAGACTTATCTACCTTACCAACTGCTCGGTGTCTGCCACCCCTATACCACCAATCCCTACACTGGCTTCTGATCACCCAGCAAATTAAATTGAAAACACTAACAGCTATTACTATTGACAACTACTATACTCAGGGCTTTTTTCAGTGGGAACTTGGTGGAACTCAGTTCCACCACCTCTGGCTCAGGCCTTCTACTCAATACTATCACTCAACTTCTTTAGTCGACCAAAGCGAGGCCTGTTCTGAGTGGAACCTGTCCTGTTAAACTGCTGTATGGTCTTGGCCACCGTGCTGCAGCTCAGTTTCAGGGTCTTGGCAATCTTTCTCTAGCCTAGGCCAGCTTTATGTAGAGCATCAATTCTTTTTTTCAGATCCTCAGAGAATTCTTTGCCACGAGGTGCCATGTTGAACTTCCAGTGAACAGTATGAGAGAGTGAGAGCGATAACACCAAATTTAACACACCTGCTCCCCATTCACACCTGAGACCTTGTAACACTAATGACACCGGGTAGGGAAAATGGCTAATTGTTCCAAATTTTGACATTTTTACCTTAGGGTGTACTCACTTTTGTTGCCAGTGGTTTAGACAATAATGGCCGTGTTGAGTTATTTTGAGGGGACAGCAAATTTACACTCTAAGAGCCGGTTCACGCTACCACGACCAGAAAGTCGCCCCGTGACTTGAAGAGACTTGTTTAGAGACTTGGAAGAGACTTGGAAGAGACTTGTGCACTACTTTGAAGAGACAGGCGACTTTGTCTGTGGGGAATGCCTGGCTAATCTCTTTCTTCTTCCTGGAAAGTCTGATAACAAGTCGCTTCAATTAAGATAAGGAGGCGACTCCCATTGAAGTATATGGGACAGTCGGATCACAGGTCGCCTCAAAGTAGTACAGGACCCTTTTCTGAAGTCGGAGCGACTTCAGTAGTGCCAATTAAGACGGCACTGATTGATTAACATTGCTTTTGTTATGACAAGCGACCTGGGGCTACACAAGTCGCCTCACAAGTCGTGCTAGTGTGAATGGGCTCTTAGCCCCCGTTCACACTGGGGCGACCTGTCAGGCGACCATAGAGAAGCTGCGGACCCATTCTAATAGGAGTCGCTCCGACTTAGAAAAAGGGTCCGGAGCTTCTTTGGGGCGACCCGGAGCGACCTTCATAGACTTCAATGTTATGAAGTCCGTGCCGGCCGCTCCGAGGTCGCGGGGCGAGCAGCGCGCCGCGACCTATGAGGTCGCCCGGCAAAGTAGCGTTGATCCAGTGTGAACGGGGCCTTATACAAGCTGTACACTCACTACTTTACATTGTAGCAAAGTATCATTTCTTCAGTGTTGTCACCTGAAAAGATATAATAAAATTTTTACAAAAATGTGGGGGGTGTACTCACTTTTGTGAGATACTGTATATACATGATTTCATACAGTGTTTATATGTTCATATGTATCTACCTACTACTGACTGCATGTTATGCTTCTCGTTTAAAGTCCCAAACCCCCCTCTTTTCTCGATTATAATAGGGATGGAGGCATTTAGTGATGTGTAATATATGCCTCATTTAAAGTCCCTTTGTAACGCTCCTGCATTTTATGTATGATGTGGATTTTCAGCTGCAGAAATATTCCACTTCAGTAGTCATGTAGAGAAACGCTGAGACACCATTCCCAACTCTCAATGACTCATCATGTGTGGATGACAGACACTTGAAAGGAAATGTTCTTGAAAGTAAGATAGTAGCAGATGGGATGCAGATAGGTTTAGCAATCATGTATGGTAGCAGATGACAGAGTAGCAGGTGGACATACAAGAGAGATCAACCCAGTGCAAGAACAGGTGGTAGTAGGCTCAAGAGCTAGCAATCTTAGATAATGCAGATGTAGTAATAGTCCTTAGTATGCAGAGCTAGATAGTGTAAGCTTTAGTATGAACGTTATAGAGGTTTCCCCTGTGGGGTACTTATCACTAATAGCAATGTAGCAGAGGAGAAGTTCGGCAAGAGCGGATGATCCGGTAGCGGGATACAGGGATCAGCGCAGCGTGGTTCCGACGGCGAGGTATGCTTGCAAGCATGAGAGCTTCAAGACAGGTTAGCATCAAGGCACAAAGCAGTTTGAACGAACACATGTGAGTGAGAGCCGGCGATCTAAATAGCCATCCAGTCCGGCGCTCAGTGATGACAGCATCAGTCTTAAAGGTGTATGCGCACCTTACCAAAAGAGAATGGTGGGGCACATACACTTATGAAAGAGTAATTAGGGTACCCAAAGGTACCAGAACATTACACCCTTACGATGTTTTCTTTATTTGTTATTTTCTTTTTTTCTTTTTCTAGATTTCATAGTAGATCTTCTATACAGATTAATGGGTTATATTATGAGTTAAATGCAAATTACTCATACATGCTTCCACTATAAATGAATAATTTGTTAATAGTTACCTATTTACATTTTATAGTATGTTAATGTGATTAAAACAGCATGATATTAGGTACAAAGACATAATATCAATGCAGTAAAAGAAAACATTGGTAGTGGGTTACATACAAGCTTCGTAAATATACCCCCTTCTGTTTCTGTTTGTGGCTTGTAAATTGCTAATTTTTTTATAAAAATATTTGAAAAAAAAAAATACTAACAACAACATACAAAGCCATGTAGTAGTAGAAGTGTTATTCCAAAAAAGATAAGTGCTGGACAGCACCCCCTTTCCTGCGCTCGGAACCTGGTCCTCAGGCTGTTTCAATCCTGGAACTCGTACTGGTATTAGGCATCCATGATGGCTAGGCTTTGCTGCCCCTTACGACCAGGGTGGTCGACCAGACACTGAAAATACAAAGCAAAAGAAGGGCGCACCAGCCTAGCGCATTATCCTCAGCAAGTTTATTTGGATAAAATTGTTTAAAATCAAATACTCACAAACAAACAAGAAGTTCAGGCACATCAATTCCATACACCTGCCTCCTACCAGAGGATCAACGTCTTTACTGGAAGCAGAGGGCTGACGCGTTTCGAGGCTGTGCCTCTTCCTCAGAGCCTGGAGGCCATGGTCAAGTCCATAGTTTAAATATAATATGTAGGGCCAGGCCTCCACATGACCCCTGGGGGATGTGGGAGGAGATATCGCCCAAATGGGCGTGGCTACACAGCCAATTACCCAAAAGCTGTTGCAAGTCACAAATGTAGTTACATTTTAATTGGCTAGCCCCACGCGACTATTTATTCCATTGGTGAGCTATCCAAAAAACTTCCCAGCTCATCGTGGACTCCATTTCACAAAAAATAAGATTAAAACTGATGTGGTAAACTGACCTGTGCATGTCGTGGTCCTAAACCAAATAGGGCATCGAGCTGAAACCATCGTGTAGGTCGATAATCCAGTATCTCATACTGGGCATATTGGGCATATTCCCTGGTGGTCCAATTGTGTTCGCTGTAAAGTCGGCTACCCGGATATTCAGGATGGTATACTATAACAGCAGGGCGGCGGTGGAACGCACGCCGCTCATCCCGGAACTAGCGTGCGCACCACCGCATAGCGTCACTTCCGCCCATCCAGGTCGTGATGACTTCCGGCTTCCGTATACATTGGCGGCGGGACAGCGGTGGAACGCACGCCGCTCGTCCCGGAACTGGCGTGCGCATCACCGCATAACGTCACTTCCGCCCATCCAGGCAATGACAACTTCCGTCCCCGGCAAGCTGTTCCTATAGAAACCGCAAAAGGGAGGACACAAGTATGCCCCGCTGACGTATCATGTACACCGTACCATATGGACCAAATCTAGGGGAACTATATTTAGATGCACCATACAGAATCGACTCTGGTGGGAGTTGATTGGAGAGCCCACCAAGATTGGAAAATGGTGGTCGCACATATTTAAAATAGCAGTGAAGATATTATACATCAGATAAAATAACCTGAACCAATAAAGTTAAAATTAACATTAACATTAATAATATTAGATGATGGGTACCTGTGTACTAATAATGTAACTTGCTAAGCCAGAATAAAAATCACATGTATAAGAGAGTGAATCAATAGATAAAAAATTATTCAATATCCAATTAAATTATACAACTGTGAATAAAAAATATATACATATATATAATTATATATACCATACACACATATATAAATATACATGTATATACAGATACATACACCTATATCAGAGGCGTAACTAGATTTCTCAGGGCCCCGGTGCAAGAAATCATGAAGGCCCCCCCCCCCCCCGAAAAAGCATGTTTTTGACCCTTTTTTTTATTTTTTATTTTTTTGCAATATAACAAAGTAAAACATTTCGGTTTCTGGTGAGGGGTGTGGGATCAGGGCAGTAATGGTGGTGAGGGGTGTGGGATCAGGGGCGGTAATGGTGGTGAGGGGTGTGAGATCAGGGGCGGTAATGGTGGTGAGGGGTGTGGGATCAGGGGCGGTAATGGTGGTGAGGGGTGTGGGATCAGGGGCTGTAATGGTGGTGAGGGGTGTGGGATCAGGGGCGGTAATGGTGGTGAGGGGTGTGGGATCAGGGGCGGTAATGGTGGTGAGGGGTGTGGGATCAGGGGCAGTAATGGTGGTGGTGAGGGGTGTGGGATCAGGGGCGGTAATGGTGGTGAGGGGTGTGGGATCAGGGGCAGTAATGGTGCTGAGGGGTGTGGGATCAGGGGCTGTAATGGTGGTGAGGGGTGAGGGATCAGGGGCGGTAATGGTGGTGAGGGGTGTGGGATCAGGGGCGGTAATGGTGGTGAGGGGTGTGGGATCAGGGGCAGTAATGGTGGTGGTGAGGGGTGTGGGATCAGGGGCGGTAATGGTGGTGAGGGGATGTGGGATCAGGGGCGGTAATGGTGGTGAGGGGTGTGAGATCAGGGGCGGTAATGGTGGTGAGGGGTGTGGGATCAGGGGCAGTAATGGTGGTGGGGAGGGGTGTGGGATCAGGGGCGGTAATGGTGGTGAGTGGTGTGGGATCAGGGGCGGTAATGGTGGTGAGGGGTGTGGGATCAGGGGCGGTAATGGTGGGGAGGGGTGTGGGAGTGAGATTAGTGGCGGCGATGGTGAGGGGGGTGGGTGGATGGTGGGGTGGGATCAATGGCGGTGATGAGAGGGGGTGATGGATTGGAGGGGGTGGGATCAATGGCAGTGGTGAAGGGGTGATGGTGGAGAGGGATCAGTGGGAGCGATGGTGGGGGGGGGGGTGGAGGAGGGGTTGGATGTGGTGTCACCACTACCTCTGTCTTACTGATCCCATCCCCCCACCATCGCAGATCTCATCCCTACACCCCCAAAAGTTCTGTTGTAGAGGATGAGATCTGTTCTGTGCCAGGCATGGGATGGGATCATTAAGAGGCAGCATTCCAGTAAGCCAGCAAGGGTGGAGTTTGGGAAGGAAGGCAAGTTGAAGTTCACTTACTTTTAGCAGTCAGTCGAGTCAAGACGATTTCCCCCTCACTCAGGCTCAGGCAACTCCAGCCAGGCAGACACAGCATGGAGTCTCTTCACACTCGTCTGGCAGAGGGGAGAACTCCTCCTCCCCCTGCACTCTATTGGTGTCAGCTGGTCAGCTGACTTTCAGTGACTGACCACCCCTGCTGCCTCACTGCATCAGCCCTCTCTCGGATTGGAGGATCGGCAGGGCTGAGGGCGGTGCAGGCAGCACAGCAGCAGAATGCAGGTACTCGTAGATTGCTTTACACTGACTGCACACATGTCATGCCTGTACCTCTCCTCCCTGCCCCCCCCCCGCACAACGATCGGGGAAGGCGGCATCCAGCCTAGTTTCTCACTCACTCAGCTCAGCCACCACTAGGGTACTGTCATCAGGCGGACGGACGGGCCCCCTCACGCCGCGGCCGCTGTAAGAAAACGGGGCTGGCGGGCCCCCCCTCAGGTAGCGGAACTCCAGGGCCCGGTCGCAACCGCGACCGCTGCGACCCTGATAGTTCCGCTACTGACCTATATATACATGCTGAACCATAATGATTCATTATATAAAATCTATATTAAAACCATCTAAATATATGTGTACATATAGTGTGACTCGTTAAATATGGCATGTAGAGCTTCAGACACGAATTTATGCGTGCCATACCTCCTCTATAAACAAACCTTGGAGAGCTTGAAAAACTAAACTCGGTAAGCCAAATATAAAACTTTAGGTGTGGGACCTATACTAAGGAACTATACGCTTCAAAATAAATTGAGGGGAAAGGAAAAGGAAAAAGGAAAAGGGAGGATGGTGTAACGAGCAGTGTGTGTATGTGCGTGCATTGGCTACGCATACACACATCCACACAATTGAGGAGACGGGGAGGGGAGAGGGGCACACACATGCACACACGTCAGCCTGAACATATACACCAGCGTATGCGTGTAGACCCCAAAAGGAAATAGAGAGTGGTGTGGTACTAGGATGGAACCATAGAAGGAACAATGGTAACTGCAGCGGATGTCGGGGGGACAGAAACACATACGGAAGGGGGGAAGAAACAGGAATGCACTGCGAGAAACTACAGTACACTCTGGATGTCAAGATCTTCGTTCAAACCCCCAGGGGACATAGACCCTAGGGTGAAGATCCAATAAGACTCCCTTCTGCACAGCCTCTGAAATCTAGCCCCCTCATCAGGGTCCTTAGCTATTAGCTCAATGCCAAAGACCCGTAGGCCCGTTGGATCCCCATCATGATGCTGCTCAAAGTGGCGAGGTATGGAGTAGCTATTGCGGTCCTTTGTTCCTGCCTTCGTTTTCCTGTTCAATATGCTGCACTTATGTTCACCAAACCTTACTCTAAGGGGCCGTATAGTACGGCCTACATAGAGTAGGTTACACGGGCAGATTATACCGTAGACTACATAGTTGGTACCGCAATTGATAAACTGTTTGATACTCCTACTGGATGGGCGGAAGTGACGTTATGCGGTGATGCGCACGCCAGTTCCGGGACGAGCGGCGTGCGTTCCACCGCTGTCCCGCCGCCAATGTATACGGAAGCCGGAAGTCGTCACGACCTGGATGGGCGGAAGTGACGCTATGCGGTGGTGCGCACGCTAGTTCCGGGATGAGCGGCGTGCGTTCCACCGCCGCCCTGCTGTTATAGTATACCATCCTGAATATCCGGGTAGCCGACTTTACAGCGAACACCATTGGACCACCAGGGAATATGCCCAATATGGCCAGTATGAGATACTGGATTATCGACCTACACAATGGTTTCAGCTCGATGCCCTATTTGGTTTAGGACCACGACATGCACAGGTCAGTTTACCACATCAGTTTTAATCTTATTTTTTGTGAAATGGAGTCCACGATGAGCTGGGAAGTTTTTTGGATAGCTCACCAATGGAATAAATAGTCGCGTGGGGCTAGCCAATTAAAATGTAACTACATTTGTGACTTGCAACAGCTTTTGGGTAATTGGCTGTGTAGCCACGCCCATTTGGGCGATATCTCCTCCCACATCCCCCAGGGGTCATGTGGAGGCCTGGCCCTACATATTATATTTAACCACTTGCCTACAGTGCACTTTCACCCCCTTCCTGCCCAGACCGATTTTCAGCTTTCAGCGCTCTCACACTTTGACTGAGAATTACTCAGTCATGCAACACTGTACCCATACAAAAATTGTGTTCTTTTTTTCACACAAATAGAGCTTTCTTTTGATGGTATTTGATCAATACTGGGTTTTTTATTTTTTGTGCTATAAATAAAAAAAGACTGAAAATATCGTGAAAAAAACGCATTTTTCTTTGTTTCTGTCATAAAATTTTGCAAATTAGTCATTTTTCTTCACAAATTTTGGCCAAAATTTATACTGCTACTTATCTTTGGTAAAAAAAACCCAAATAAGTGTATATTATTTGGTCTTTGTGAAAGTTATAGAGTCCACAAGTTATGGTGCTATTCATTGAAAATTGATCACACTTGATCACACCTGATGTACTGAAGGCCTATCTCATTTCTTGAGACACTAAAAGGTCAGGAAAGTACAAATACCCCCCAAATGATCCCTTTTTGGAAAGTAGACATTCCAAGGTATTTAATAAGGGGCATGATGAGTTTTTTGAAGTTGTAATTTTTTCCCACAATGCTTTGCAAAATTAAGATTTATTTTTTTTTATTTTTTATTTTTTACAAATTGCCGTATTAACAGGTTATTTCTCTCACACAGCACATGTATACTTGCAACTACACCCCAAAACACATTCTACTACTCCTCCTGAGTATGGCGATACCACATGTGTGAGACTTTTTCACAGCCTGGCCACATACAGAGGCCTAACATCCGAGTAGCAGCGTCCGGCATTCTAGGAGCACAAATTACACATATCATTTCCTAACAACCTATCGCACCAGGACAATGGAAACCCCCATAAAATGACCCCATTTTGGAAAGCAAACAGCCCAACGTATAATTTTTGAGGCATAATGAGTCTTTTGAATATGTCATTTCTTTCCACAAGTTTTTGGAAAATGTGGAAAGAAAATGAAAACACATTTTTTTT
This sequence comes from Pelophylax lessonae, assembly GCF_965119305.1. NCBI lineage: Eukaryota > Metazoa > Chordata > Amphibia > Anura > Ranidae > Pelophylax > Pelophylax lessonae. The sequence continues at coordinate 41,155,881 of NC_138779.1, read as the reverse complement.
ACACAAAGCTGTCCATTTATGCAATATTTCTAACACATCGCATGTACATAGCAAAACTTGCACCCCAAAATACATTCTGCTATTCCTCCTGAGTATGGCGATACCACATGTGTAACACTTTTTCACAGCCTGGCCACATACATAGGCCTAACATCCAAGTAGCGCTTTACACAAAGTTGTCCATTTATCCACTTTAAGACTGGGCCTATTTTTGACACTTGGTGTTTACAAGCTAAAATAATTTTTTTTGCTAGAAAACTACTTTGAACCCCCAAACATTCTATATTTTTTTTTAGCAGAGACCCTAGAGAATAAAATGGAGATCGTTGCAATATTTTTTATCACACCATATTTGCGCAGCAGTCTTCCAAATGCGATTTTTTTGAAAAAAATTCCCTTTTTTTAACTAAAAAATAAGAAAACAGTAAATTTAGCCCAATTTTTTTCCATAATGTGAAAGATAATGTTACGCTGAGTAATTAGATACCCAACATGTCATGCTTCAAAATTGCGCATGCTCACAGAATGGCGCCAAACATTGGTACTTAAAAATCCCCATAGGCAACATTTTAAAAATTTCTGCAGGTTACTAGCTTAGAGTTACAGAGGAGGTCTAGGACTCAAATTATTGCACTCGCTCTAACGATCGCGGCGATACCTCACATGTATGGTTTGAACACCGTTTACATATGTGGGCGGGACTTGCGTATGCGTTTGCTTCTGCGCGCGAGCTAACGGGGACAGGGCGCTTTAATTTTTTTTTTTTTCCTATTTATTTTATTTATTATTTTTTTATTTTTACACAGTTTAAAAAAAAAAAATGTTTTGATCATTTTTATTCCTATTACAAGGAATGTAAACATCCCTTGTAATAGAAATAGGCATGACAGGTCCTCTTTATTGTGAGATCTGGGGTCAAAAAGACCTCACACCTCACAACTACACTAAAAAAGGAAAAAAAAAAAAAAATTGTTGAAAGAGGAAAAAAAAAAAGCAAAAAAAAAAAAGCGGCCCTTTAAACCGGTTGCTAGGCAACGTCTTTTGACGTAGCTCCGGTCCTCCAAGACCATAGAGTGGAGTTAGGGCCATCTTGCCCTCACTCGACTTCCTGTCTCTGAGGATCCGGGACCGGATAGTTTTCCCCGCTGCCGGCGGGTCCGGTAAGCTGGGAAAACGTCTGGGACGCGGCAGGAGGGGGGGGGCACCTCTTCCCCTGCACCGTAAGGGTAATTCCGCGGCGAATCCGCTACTGGGACCACCCTTATCTGAAAGCCGACCGCCCGCCGTTTCAAAAAATACCCGGGTTATGGGGGCTATCTGCTGCCATAACCTCAGTATTTAGCTTTTAATGGCCGACGCATATAGTCGTTAGGCGGTCAGTAAGTGATTGCATGTATATGGCAAACAGGTGACGATGACTGACGGGGTGACAGGTGACGATGACTGATGGGGTGACAGGTGACGATGACTGATGGGGTGACAGGTGACGATGACTGATGGGGTGACAGGTGACGATGATTGATGAGGTGACAGGTGATGATGATTGATGAGGTGACAGGTGACGATGATTGATGGGGTGACAGGTGACGATGATTGATGGGGTGACAGATGACAGTCACTGACGGGGTGACATATGACGATGATTGATGGGGTGACAAGTGACGATCACTGATGGGGTGTCAAGTGACGATGACTGATGGGGTGACAGGTGACGATGACTGATGGGGTGACAGGTGACGGTGATTGATGGGGTGACAGGTGACGGGCGATGGTCACTGATGGGTGACAGGTGACGGGCGATGGTCACTGATGGGTGACAGGTGACGGGCGATGGTGCACGGCGGTACTGATGGCAGTCTCTGGTGACCGGTGAATTTTAGGCTACGTTCACATGTGAGCGTAGCGATCGCGGGCAGAATCACTGCGATTCTGACCGTGATCCAGAAATCATTGCAAATGGCGGGACGCCTGTGCGTTGCCCGTGATTTGCAATAGCACCCCAAACGCTGTGCGATGTTGCAGCGATTTCCGCCTGCCGAATCGAGGTAACATCACGCAAACAACGCATGACGCCCCAAAGAAACTCTTGTACCTTTTTTGGGCATCATGCGATGTTTGCGCGATGTTACCGCGATTCGGCAGGCGGAAATGGCGGCAACATCGCACAGCGTTTGGGGTGCTATTGCAAATCACGGGCAACGCACAGGCGTCCCGCGATTTGCAATGATTTCCGGATCGCGGGCAGAATCGCGGTTATTCTGCCTGCGATCGCTACTCTCACATGTGAATGTAGCCTTATGGGTGTCAATTTCTGGGCATTGATGAGGTGACTGTTGGGTGACAGGTGACATGGGGGGGGCTGAGGACTGTGTGTGGGGGACCTTTATTTGTGTGCTTTTTACTTTTTACAGGGGTACAGAGCAGTAACTCACTATTTCTAGCTCTTCTCCCCTCATACTGGAAGCTGTATGAGGGGAGAAGAGCTAGTAACAGTGAGTTACTGCTCTTTGTTTACATTTTGTGATCGGCTGTGAATGGATTCACAGCCGATCACATAGTAAACAGTCACTGTCAGTGACTGTTTACTACCGCCGGTGACAGCTGTGTTCCTACGGAACACAGTGCCACCGACATGACCGCGCTGCGCGCTCCCGATCGCGCATGCGCGGTCATCTCCCGGGCGCCTCCATTGTGATCGGCTGTGTCATTGGAACACAGCCGATCACGTGGGAAACAGCCATGCCTATTGGCTGTTTCCCCCCTGCCGGTGACCGGCTGTGTCCCGGGGACACGCCGACACCGGCAGTGCACGGCGGCGCGCCCGCGATCGCGCGCCTGCCGTGCATTTACTGGGTCACGTCATATGACGTCCGCCCAGGATAATAGCCGCACCGTCCCGCCGTCATATGACGGCGGGCGGGCGGTAAGTGGTTAAACTATGGACTTGACCATGGCCTCCAGGCTCTGAGGAAGAGGCACAGCCTCGAAACGCGTCAGCCCTCTGCTTCCAGTAAAGACGTTGATCCTCTGGTAGGAGGCAGGTGTATGGAATTGATGTGCCTGAACTTCTTGTTTGTTTGTGAGTATTTGATTTTAAACAATTTTATCCAAATAAACTTGCTGAGGATAATGCGCTAGGCTGGTGCGCCCTTCTTTTGCTTTGTATTTTCAGTAGAAGTGTTATACCTGCCTTGTTTGCAGGGTTGTCAACATCCTGAAGTGAATTTACTGACATAACACCAAAAATTTACTGACAGAAACTATTTTTACTGACATGACACAAAAAAAATGTACTGACAGAGCCATTTTTTTTACTGCCAGTTCAAAAACAAGCTGAAATAAACATTTTCAGTGCAAAAACCAATTTCCTGACAGACTCCATGGCAGCATACGTTTGGGTAGTCCCGCCTCCACTCCTACCCTATAGGACCCCACTCCCATAAATCCTTGCTCCCTTTCAGCATTCGTGTTCTTTTTTTGTCCTCCTCCATGCACCTGTTTGGTGCCGAATTCCTACAAGTATGGTCGTTTTAAATGACGCAGGGTCATTGAGAGTCGGCAGGACCTGGTTTCCCAATAAGCCCTTGCTGCTGCGGGGTATGGGATGGGCAAGTTGAAGAGGAGCCGAGAAAATGCCTGGCAAAGCAGGCTAATTAAGGCATGGCCGATGACCCAGCTGCGGTAGGGGGCCTCATTGTATTGCCCCAACGCTGGATTGGATGTCCTGGTGTCTGGCTCTAAATGTGTCCCTGGTGTCTAGTGGGAAGGGTAAGTGTGTTTTTCCTTTCCTTATTGTTCTTTTATGTACCTGGTGGTCTAGCGTTCCATGGTGGTCCAGTGTGCGGCTCTCCGTTGCGTCCATACTCTTCCTGGTGGTCCGGGAGGCTCTGTGGACGCAGTGGAACGCTCTGCGTTCCATCTTCGGCGTCCTCGGTCGCTCTGCGCATGCGCGCCGGCTGACCGAGAACGAGGCTTGGCTCGCGCATGCGCAGTAGCGGCGATTGCCGATACTCGCGCATGCGCGGTACGCCGCGGCCGTGACGTCACGGCCGGCGCCGAATTTAAACGGCTGTCAGTTCCACAGGCGGTGGAACTGACTGTAGTATACGGCGGTCCCAAGAGCTGGCACTTCTTTCACAAGGTATGTGGGTCTCCTTCTTGGGGGCTTTCTCCTAATGCATTACTGCTTGCTGTACCTATTCTAAGCACTGTATTGCCTTTCTAGTGGTCATTGCTGCTTCCCTATGGATGCGTCACCGCTCCCCTGTGACCAGCCCTCTCTTAGGTAAGTGTAGGGCTGCATTGAAGGGGGGGAGCGGGACGTACGGATGGGGGTCCGCATTACTTTATTGCTTATGTGTTTCCTTTGCAGCTCCTCCTCTAGGTCAGAACAGCCTAAGGGCACGCGGGAAGACCACCATGCTAACCCCCAGCATCACCGTTCTTCCTCCAAACACGGCTCTTCATCTAAGTCCAGATACCGTAGTAAAGACCGGTCACCTCCCAGGTCTTCACGCCAATCCAGCGAGACTAAGTGCTGGGGCTGTGGTATCCGTCTACTGGATGGTAGATCGCTGTGCGACTCCTGTTATTCCCGGGCAGCGGGTGAAAGGGGAAGCTCTGACCAACATCTTGAGTCCATGGTCAAACGCATAGTCAAGGACTCCCTGGCTGATTTCAATAGACGGCAATCCCCAGCGCCAGAGCCATCTGTATCTCCAGTTAGAGAGACCACTAGCGGAAGAGCCCTTGAATCCTCTGAGCCTAGCCATCCCTCGGTATTCGAGTCTGATAGCGATTCGGATCAGGATGAACCAAGTTTAGGATTCTCTTTCAATTTGGTTCCACCTTTAGTAAAGGCCGTCAGAGAAACGTTGAACTGGGAAGATCCAGTAGTCTCGGCTCCAAAGCAGAGGAAACTCTTTAAACAGCTGAGCAAGGAGCGGCTGAATTTCCCGTTTATTCCTGAATTAGGAGAAATTATAACGGAAGAATGGAGTAAGGTGGAGAAAAAGAATTCTATGATCTCAAAATTGGCCAAGCTCTATCCATTCAAGGAAGAGGAAGTCAGACATCTGGAAACTCCTCCTCTGGTAGATGCGGCTGTCATGAGACTAGTGAAGCATGTAACTTTACCTCTTGAGGATACTGTTTCCTTCAAAGACCCGCTTGACAGGAAAATCGACACGGATTTGAAGCGTGTCTATCTTTCGGTGGGTGCTGCCTGTAAACCGGTTTTGGCCCTGGCTTCTCTGTCCAAAGCCATGGAAGTGTGGGTGGACAACGTGGATGATTCCCTCAGAAGCTTCTCCGAGGATGCAGCTAAGAATTCTCCTATCCAGGAGTTGAAACTGGCCTCAGCTTTTCTGGGGGAGGCGTCTATTGATGTTATTCGCCTGTTAGCCCGGGGAATGCTATCATCCGTTACGGCGAAGCGTGCACTTTGGTTGCGCCCTTGGTTGGCTGATCCTGCTTCTAAGCAGGTGTGGTGCCGTATTCCCTTTGAGGGTTCGTCCCTCTTTGGGAATAAGTTAGATAGCGCCATTTCCAAGGCTACTGGCGGTAAGTCGGGCTTTCTCCCCCAGGATAGGTGTCTTCTGGGTCAAAAAAGGCCACCTCTTAGAAGACAAAATTCTGATCGTGCCAGGGAGGCACGCAGTTATAGGCCAGGGAGGGAGTTTGGAAGAAACTGGAAATCCAGGCAGTCTTCCTTTCGGAAAGGCCCCAAGACCAATACGTCTGGGGATAGAGACACGACAAAGTCCTTTTGAGATTGGGCCCGCTCAGGCCGGTTGGGTGGGAGGTCGTCTCCTTCACTTTCGGCAGGTCTGGGCGGCCTCAATCCGGGATACTTGGGTCGTCAACACGGTCTCTGCAGGTCATTCTTGGACCTTCACCAGTATTCCCGGAGACAGATTTTTTCCTACCTCCCTTCCTCGGTCAGGCGACAAAAGAGAGATTCTCTTGTCCTACGTAGACTCGCTAGTCACTCAAGGAGCAGTGGTTCCAGTGCCAGAGTCCGAAAGAAGACTCGGAGTGTACTCTCCTCTGTTCATGGTGCGCAAGAAGAGCGGCGCCTGGAGACCAGTGATAGATCTGACGCATCTGAATCGCTTCATCAAAGGCGAAAAATTCAAGATGGAGACTCTATTCTCCATTCAGCAAGCCGTTCAACCAGGAGATTGGATGGTCTCGGTAGACCTGAAGGATGCATACTTCCACGTACCAGTGTCAACAGAGTTTCAACGATATCTGAGATTCTCGGTCGGCCAGCGTCATCTACAATTTGTATGTCTCCCCTTCGGGCTTTCCACGTCGCCTCGTACCTTTTCGAAGGTCTTATTAGCGGTGGTAGCCTTGATAAGACTGAGAGAGGTCCGTCTTTATCACTACCTGGACGACCTCCTTCTTCTGGCCCAAGACAAGTCTGTCATCCTGGAACATCTAGCTCTGGTCATCTCGTCTCTAGAGAGGTTTGGCTGGATCCTGAACAGGGAGAAGAGCCATCTGATTCCCACTCAGTCCCTGGTCTTTTTGGGCGCGCTGTTCAACACCAAGAACAGTACCATCTCTCTGCCAGAAGAAAAGATTCCGGTAATCAGGGACAGAGTGTCTCTAGCTTTGTCAGCATCCCGTCTCACAGCAAAACAATGCCTAAGGGTAATTGGCACCATGGTGTCGGCAGCCCCTATGGTGAAGTGGGCTCTCTGGAGGATGAGACCTTTTCAGAGGGGTTTCCTTCAGCAGTGGAACGGAGTCAGCAATTCCCAACGAATTGTGATAACCACAACAATGAAGAGTTGGCTTCCGTGGTGGCTACAGCTGAAGAATTTGAGCAATTGTCACTCCATAACCCCCATATCTTGGGTGATAGTGACATCAGACGCCAGCAACACCGGATGGGGCGGTCATTGCGGAACAGAGATGGCACAAGGGAAATGGGACTTTCGGTCTCGCCAGACAGTGTCCAACATCTTGGAACTACGAGCGGCCTTTCAAGTGCTACTAGCCTTCAGCCACCTCATTCGGGGCACCTCAGTCATGCTGAGGTTAGACAACACGACTGCAGTAGCCTATGTGAGGAAACAAGGTGGAACTCGCAGTGCATCCCTGCTTCGGGAAGTAGAGCCAATAATGACCTGGGCTCAGGAAAACCTGGTCAATCTGTCGGCAGTTTACATACCAGGGGCTCAGAACACTCAAGCAGATTTCCTCTCGAGAACACAACTCAGCAACAACGAGTGGTCTCTCCACGAGGATGTCTTCAGCTGGATCCTGTCCTTGGAGTTCATCCCAGAGGTGGATCTATTTGCCTCCTTCAACAACAGGAAGTTGCAGAAGTTTTACTCGAGGGACAGAGATCCCAGAGCATTCGGGGTGGATGCCCTGACAGATTGCTGGAGGTTTCACAAGGCCTATGCCTTTCCCCCAGTACCAGTCATCTTTCAATTCCTGCGGAGAGTACAGATGGAATTAGTCAAAGTGGTTGCAGTAATCCCGTTCTGGCCCAACAGACCGTGGTTTCCCCTACTGTTTCAACTGAGCTACCGCGACCCAGTCCCTCTTCCTCTCAGGACGGATCTGCTGTCCCAGGGCTCCATCCTTCACCCATGCCCAGCCCGTCTGCACCTTCGGGTCTGGTTTTTGAAAGGGGAAGGCTGGAAGCGTTAGGATGTCCGGAAGTAGCCATACCAACGCTTTTGAGTGCTAGAAGACAAAGCACGAATAAGACCTATGAAAGGATTTGGGCTAGGTTTACTTCTTTCCTAGAGTCCAAAGGAAAGTCCTGGTCATCTCCGTCCGTGCAAGATATCCTTTCTTTTCTTCAGTCGGGATTGGAGTTGCCTCTTTCAGTGAGCGCTTTGCGAGTCCAAGTATCAGCCATGTCCGCCTTCACAGGCATTTCCTGGGCTGCACATCCTTTGATCAGGCAATTTTTCAAAGGGGCAGTAAGGCTAAGGCCACAGAAGAAGTTGAGATTCCCCAAGTGGGACATGCCTTTGGTCCTGGATTTCTTATCCTCAGTTGGCTCAAGTCTTGAAGATTCTATATCTATGAAACCTCTCACCCTCAAGACGGTCTTTCTGGTGGCCATCACATCTGCAAAAAGGGTGTCAGAGATCCAAAGTCTAGGAAGTAAGGAACCCTTTCTGACTTTTTTCCCGGACAGAGTTGTCCTCATTCCAATGCTGGGAGCAAGGCCTAAAGTCACGTCGGTTTTTCATGAGAACCAGGAAATTGTTCTTCCTACTTTCAATTCGTCGGCCGAACCTCCGGAAGTCCATCCTCTGGATGTGGGCAACACTCTCAAACAGTACTTGGAAGCTACAGCATCTTTCCGGAAGACGGATTATCTATTTGTCTTGTTGTCTGGGAAGAACAAAGGTATGCGTGCCTCTTCAAGATCAATTGCCTCCTGGATAGTAGAGACGATTCAGTGGGCTTATAGAGAGAAGGGCTTGGTTCCTCCTAAAGCGGTGACTGCGCATTCTACTCGTGGTGTCGCTACTTCATGGGCAGCTTCAAGACATGTCGCTCCGGATGTGGTCTGCAGAGCAGCGTCTTGGTCGTCCATTCACACATTTATGTCACATTATTGTGTTGAGCCGGCGGCTCTTTCTTCTGTTGGTTTTGGTACTCAAGTGTTATCTGTTGCAGGTGTTAATTAAATTTATCAGCATCTGCCCACCCAATTGTGTTTTGGCGAGTTATTTCCCAAACGTATGCTGCCATGCAGGGCCGATCCTAGGGTAACAGACGCCTGGGTGCAGAAATATTTATGGCGCCCCCTGTGTGGGCGTGGTCATCTTACTAACCCCTCCCCTTTCCTAATGGGACCTGGAGGGGGTCTCTCCAAGGAACACAGAGAGGGCCTCTGTTAGAGAGTCTGTTAGAAAGAGCCTCCACCAGGCCCCATTAGAGACTACAATGGGGTTGTATCATGGGACCTGGAGGGGGGTCTTTCGAACAGAGGTCATCTTTGTGTGCATTTTAAAGTCTATGTTAGAAAGACCCCCCACCAGGCCCCATTAGAGACTACAACGGAGTCTAATGGGACCTGGAGGGGGGTTTATCTTACAGAAGCCCTCTCTGTGACTATTGGAGAGTCTCTGATAGAAAGAGTCCCCTCCATCCCCGATGAGAGACTACATTAGAGTGTCACCGAACAATAGAAAAATAAACAATATTATATTAATAGCACTTTGATGCCCAGGCCCAAGACTAGAAGACTTCACTTATCTTAAATAATGGGTACTGGGGCTGGCTGCTGGTCCTGGGGCCTGGCTTCTGGGGCTTTGCTGCTGGTCCTAAGGTCTGGCTGCTGGGGCTGGCCTGCTGGTCCTGGGGTCTGGCTGCTGGTCCTGGTTTTTGGGGCTAGGCTGCTGGTCCTGTATTCCGGCTGCTGGTCCTGGGGTCTGGCTGCTGGGGCCTTGGGGCTGGCTTCTGGTCCTGATTCTTGGCTGCTGGTCCTGGGGTCTGGCTGCTGGTCCTGATTCTTGGCTGCCTGTCCTGATTCCTGGCTCCTCTGTGGTGTGCCGGGCTCTGTGGTGCCGGGCTCTGTGGTGTAAAGCTCTTGTGTGACATCTCAGCGGGGCTGCGGATGTCACTGTGAGAACGGCGCCTCCATAGTCCTGGCTCACAGGCGGAGTGACATCAAATGCACTCCGCCTGTGAGAGGAGGAGCCGTACAGAGAAAGTAGGCGGCTGCAGTAGAGAGCAAAGCCATTGCTTCCTCTGTATGGCTCCTCCTCTCCAGGGCTGGTGCAAGGATTTTTGGCCCCTAGGCAAAATAAAAATTGCTGCCCCCCCCATATGCTCGTGAATGTGCAGTACAATGCGCATTATTAGTACACATACACTTCCATAAGCCTAAAACGTTTTACTATGCATTAAACTTCAGTCTAAGTTACAGTCAGAGCATGTAATGTACACTACACATACACTTCCATAAAGGTAATGTGACATCACCGTCATGTTATGGAAGTGTATGTGTAGTGTACATTACATGGTCTGACTGTAACTTATCAAACCCAGTGATCACACTGTGATCAGCCCATACACAGGCAGGCACTTTAATTCATCTGTCAGTGTGGGACTGAGATATGTCCCCTGGTAAAGTCTGCCTCCCTCCCAGGCTCTGCTAATCAGTGTCACAAACTGCCAGCGTACACTAAAACTTCAGCAGGCTCAGGCTGTGGGATCGCATGGCCGAGTCACACTCACACACATGCCATGAGACTTCTTCCTCCTCAGCTCCGCATGGGAAAAAGGGGCTGGACTGGAACTCTCTGAGCAGCCCCCAGCCTGCTTGCAGTAACAGACTGAGAGGAAGATTGTAAGGAGAGGCAGCTGCTATACTACACTCAGCGATCCATCCGATCAATGTTTACACCTCACACCTCACCTGATGATCTGTCATTGTCATGTGCTTGCCTTTTTAAAGCTGGAACTCTCACCTGGCATCTCCCTCTGTCCTGTCTTCCTCCCCCACTGTCGCCCCTTCCCTCAGTTCACAACTACAAACATAGGCGTGCGCAGCCTATGGCATTAGGGTGTGCACCTCAAACCAAAGCTCAAACACTCACAGTGTATACACACACAGTACACAAACACACAGTATATACACACACACAGTATACACACACAGTATACACACACAGTATATACACACTGTATATACACAGTATACACACACACACACAGTATATACACACACACACACACACACACACACAGTATACACACACACACAGTATACACACTGTATATACACAGTATACACACACAGTATACACACACACACAGTATACACACACACACACACAGTATACACACAGTATATACACACACATACACACAGTATATACACACAGTATACATACACACAGTATACACACAGTATACATACACACAGTATATACACACACACAGTATATACACACACACAGTATACATACACACAGTATATACACACAATATATACACACAGTATACATACACACAGTATACACACACAATACATACACACAGTATACACACAATATATACACACAGTATACACACACACAGTATACATACACACAGTATACACACAGTATACATACACACAGTATACACACAATATATACACACAGTATACATACACACAGTATACACACACACAGTATACATATACACACACACAGTATATACACACACACTATACACAGTATACACACACACATACACACAGTATACACACACACACCAGCACTTTCCATCTAAATATCAGCCTGCCTGATTGAACACACTGCTGCTGCCTCCATTTCCTGGCATGCTGGTACTTGTAGTGCTCCAGCAGTTCACAGACATTGCATGTGGTAATGCAGAAGAGAGGGAGGTGGTCAGGTATGGAGTAGGGAGGTGCAGTAGAGATTGGAGAAGGTTAGAGCATATCCTCTCTCCAGAAGCAGTGCACTGCTACTCACGCAGAAAAAACAACAGACTCAGAGACAGGAAGAGAAAACACAGCCCTCCCCCCTCCTCAGCAGGGGAAGCACTGACAAGAATACATTTAGTTTATTTTCCCCAGCTCACCTTCTTCTATAAAGGCTGCAGCCCGTCCCACACTGCAGGCTGTGTACTCTCCTCTCCTCTTTTCTCCAGGTCGGCATCTCCTGCTGAGATATCAAACAAGGCGCGCTGGGGAAGGGGGCGTGTCCACTGTGTTCCCATTGGCTGAGGAGGCAGCAGAGAGGCGGAGCAGCTATAACCAATGTATTTTTTCAGTGAAAGGCGAGGCTGCAGTGAGAGACTTGCAGCCGGGAGAGGATAGTGCGCCCCCCACCTTGCGGCGCCTGGGCGCACTGCACCCTAAGCACCCGCCTCGGACCGGCCCTGCTGCCATGGAGTCTGTCAGGAAAACGGAAAATTTATATCAAATACTTACCGTAATTTTCCTTTCCTGATGGACTCCATGGCAGCAGGAGTCCCCTCCCAGTTCCTGAGTAGGCTAGTTACAGAACACGAATGCTGAAAGGGAGCAAGGATTTATGGGAGTGGGGTCCTATAGGGTAGGAGTGGAGGCGGGACTACCCAAACGTATGCTGCCATGGAGTCCATCAGGAAAGGAAAATTACGGTAAGTATTTGATATAAATTTTCCGTTATTTAACCACTTAAGCCCCGGAGGATTTGGCTGCCCGAAGACGAGGCCCTATTTTGCGATTCGGCACTGCGTGACTTTAACTGACAATTGCGTGGCCGTGCGACGCTGTACCCAAATGAAATTGATCTCCTTTTTTTCCCACAAACAGAGCTTTCATTTAGTGGTATTTGATCACCTGTACGATTTTAACTGTTTGCGCTATAAACACTATAAACAAAAAAATAGAGACAATTTTGAAAAATAAGAATACTTTTCACATTTTTTTATATGAAATTCCCCCCCAAAATTTTTTTAAAAATCAACATTTTTTAACATTTTAGGCCAATTTGTTTTCTGCTACATATTTTTGGTGAAAAAAACAGCAATAAGCATATTTTGATTGGTTTACTAACCACGGGAAAGATTTATGTCATTTTTATTGTGTTTTTTTAACTAGTAATGGCGACGATCTGCGATTTTTTTTTTTGTGGGACTGCGATTTTGCGGCGGACAGATCGGACCCTTGACTGACATTTTTGACACTTTTGGGGGTACCAGTGACATTACTGCAGTAATCAGTGCTATACATATGATGTGAAGAAAAAGTGCGCTGGTCTGTGATATGCTGCTACCAGATGAAATTGATAAGTGATAAAATAATGGGTGGTGCGCTATATCAATATAATGAGTGTATTCCAAACAATAACAATCAATATAAAAAACAACCTCAAATTTAAACAAATGTGTAGGTGCAAAATGGTGAAAAGGTCCCAAAACACAACTGTGTCAATAATAGGACCACCAACAGTAGTGGGTTGGTGACAGGTGATAATATATTCCAAACAATACCAATCAATCAATACATAAAATAAAATATATAGGTGCAAAATTATATGATGCAAGAAGTCCCAAGACACAACTGTGTCAATAATAGGACCACCGACGGTGATGTGTTGGTGACAAGTGATGGTTAATTCAATTGGTGAGTTGAAATTCCCTCCACCTGCTGGAATTCCTCCTTACCGGACGGAATGAAATAAGTGCTTTTCTATGGTGAAAATAAACGATCCTGGTGCCCAAACTGAACAAAGTGCTCCCCACCGTGCATTCACAAGAGCCCGTCAGGCCTCTTACCGGATAAATGAGGTTATCATGCACTGCTCACTACTCTCAGATCCAACCGATATTGGCAGCCGCAATGGATATAGAGGTCATATACCACTCCACTGTTCACAGTCGGGTAGATTTCAGACGGTGCTCATGGCCACTTGTTATAGGTGATTAAGAGGATCGTTTGGCTCCTGCCTGCAGCCGCTCCTCTCTCCTCACTCTCCCCATCAAAAACGTTTGAGTTGTTCAGTTTGGGCACCAGGATCGTTTATTTTCACCATAGAAAAGCACTTATTTCATTCCGTCCGGTAAGGAGGAATTCCAGCAGGTGGAGGGAATTTCAACTCACCAATTGAATTAACCATCACTTGTCACCAACACATCACCGTCGGTGGTCCTATTATTGACACAGTTGTGTCTTGGGACTTCTTGCATCATATAATTTTGCACCTATATATTTTATTTTATGTATTGATTGATTGGTATTGTTTGGAATATATTATCACCTGTCACCAACCCACTACTGTTGGTGGTCCTATTATTGACACAGTTGTGTTTTGGGACCTTTTCACCATTTTGCACCTACACATTTGTTTAAATTTGAGGTTGTTTTTTATATTGATTGTTATTGTTTGGAATACACTCATTATATTGATATAGCGCACCACCCATTATTTTATCTTTTAGTGCTATACATATGCACTGTTACTGTAAAAATTACACTGGTAGGGAAGGGGTTAACTTTATTAGAGAGCAAGGGGTTAAGTGTGTCCCTAGGGGCGTGCTTCTAACTGTAAAGGGGTGTGGCTTTTGATGTAACCACAGAGACATACGATCCTACATAGCAGGATCGTTTGATCTCTGTTGTTACATTAGGGAGAATAACAGACGGCTGTGTTTACATCAGCCGCCTGCCTTTCTCCCTCTCCAGCAGGAGATTGCGAGTGACCGGCGGACATCGGAACCACCAGTCACTCGCGCGGGGATGCCTGTGAACGAGCGGGGGTGGAAGCGCGCCTCCGGCGGCGCGTGCTCGCCCCCTATTGGCTCGCGGGCGAGTGACGTACCCATACGTCACTTTGCCTGCACGGGGCTGACCGCCGCAGTATATGTACTTGCGGCGGTCGGCAAGTGGTTAAGCTACAAACATATAGCTAATGTGATTAGCAATGTGTTCAAGGTATATAAAAAATCGTAAAAACAATATTTTTGCATATACCATACATTAGGCTCAGGGTAATATACGTAACCCAGTAGTTTTGTCACCTGTGAATTGGAGAGCTTCCCCTTCAATTTGAGTTTCATAGTTCCATTACATTGGTGGTGGGTTAAATACAAGCTTTGTCCTCACTTGTGGACAGGGGTAGGCTGAAGTATTTCCTCCAACCTGAAGGTGGCACTGTGCCATTTCTTTAGGCTGGCAGGAGCCCAATGAGGAATAATTATCTGCTGCTATGGGATCCAGGCAGCCATCTTATTGAGCACAGCAATCATATTGGATACCAAAGTCCCGCAAAATTTGGGCTGCCATCTTGACTGAGGAATCCTTAAAAATTGCAATTTTGTATAGTTTGGTGCCTGACTTATAAACATTGGTTTATCTACCTGAGCCTTGCATAGTCTATAGGTAGTAGTGCCTATGCTATACCTTCCTTTTTTGCAGGGTTTCCATCCTATTGAAGTGGAAGGTTCTTAACCCATCAGCAGGACCGGTATCTGCTCCTTTGTGCAAGGAGGAACAGAATGAGCACTGCTAGAACCCTACAAAATGACCTCCAGCAGGCAACTGGTGTGAATGTCTCTGACTAAACAATCAGAATCAGACTTCATGAGGGTGGCCTGAGGGTCCGACATCCTCTAGTGGTCCCTGTGCTCACTGCCCAGCTCCGTGGAGCTCGATTGGCTTTTGTCTGTAAACACCAGAATTAGCAGGCTGGCACACTGTGCTTTTCACAGATGAGAGTAGGTTCCCCCTGAGCACACGTGACAGACGTGAAAGGGTCTGGAGAAGCTGTGGAGAACATTATGCTGCTTGTAACATTGTTCAGCATGATCGGTTTGGTGGTGGGTCAGTGATGGTCTGGGGAGACATATCCATGGAGGGATGCACCTCTACAGGAAAGAAAATGGCACCCTGACTGCCACTAGATATCAGAATTAAACCCTTGGAGCCGTTGTCAGACCCTATGCTGGTGCGGTAGGACCTATGTTCCTCCTGGTGCACGACAATGCCCGGCCTCATGTGGCAACAGTATGCAGCCAGTTCCTGGAGGATAAGGGAATTGATACCATTGAATGGCTCCCGCTCTCGCCAGACCTAAATCCAATAGAACACCTCTGGGACATTATGTTTCGGTCCATCTGACGCCACCAGGTTTCTCCTCAGTCTGTTCAGGAGCTCAGTGATGTCTTGGAGGAGGAAATACCCCAGGACACCATCTGTTGTATCATTAGGAGGATGCCCCAATGTTGTCAGGCATGCATAGAAGCACGTGGAGGCCATACAAACTACCATTTTGAGTTGCTGCAATGACATTTCTGAAAATTGGACTAGCCTGCTGCATCATATTTTCACTTTGATTTTCGGGATGTCTTTGAATTCAGCCCTCTGTAGGTTGATAATTTTCATTTTCATCAAACGATCTGTCATCCTTTCCTTCCTAACACATTACCCAGTCCATATCAGTATAGATATCTAGCATTATATTTTTCCTCATTGAGATCTGATGTGTTTTCAAAGTGTTCCTTTTTTTTTAGTAGGTTAGGTTAAAATAACCCAGCAGTTTTGTCACCTGTGTCCAATTGGAGAGCTTCTCCTTCAATCTGAGTTCCATACCCATCACAGAAAGTCAGGGGAAATCCCAGGTAGCCGCCAGGATCACCAGAATAGAGATCCCCTCTATTCCTGTTCTGGATTTGATCATACTTTTGGTGATAAGGGTAAACAGGCCAAAAAGAGGGTGACTCTCCCCAATTGGTGCACAGAGACATTAATAAACAATTAACATTTCATTTATCAGCTGCCAAAGAGACAGTAGTAAAAATAACAAGAAAGTACCCTGTAGCAGCGTTCAGTGGCACAGGTGTTCTCCACTGACAACTGCAAAATAAAAGGGTCATTTTCTGCTACTGTGACAATAGTCAAAAGAAAAAAGGGTGAACCTCCAATGGTGACAGCTCCACTTCCAACAACTGAAGCTAAATAAAGCAAAATTAGCCTTTGTAGTTTGTGTTTTCATAACCAAACTGTCATCTTCTGATTTAAAATGCTATCACAGTAGAAACATATCATTCCTTCTTTACAAAATTGTTTGATTCCTTCCTCATAGATATAATAATAATAATAATAATAATCACAGTAAACTTTATTTTATATATCGCCTTTAAAGGTAGTTTCTCAAAGTGCTTTACAAGGAAAAAACAAAACAAAACACAAAGGAAAAGGAACAATTATGCAAAAGTTTGTCAAAAGAAAAACATGTTTAGATTTGATTTGAATGAATTTAGAGAGGATGACTCTCTAATGCTCTTTGGAAGTGAATTCCAGAGTTTTGGAGCATAGCAGGAGAAGGCTCTGTCCCCATTGAGTGTACATAAGTAGTGGGAACAGACAGAAGAAAAATGTAACACTGCCCCCTAGAGGACTGCTGGTGATTGACACTTTTGGATTCCCCTGGGCTACCCGTAGCAACTGCATGCAGAATTCTTAGCACTTTACGTTCTTGGCTCAGTCAATGATCAGTCTAGGGGTAGATGTTTTTATTGTTTTTATTTATATTCGGATGGGAGAAGGGATGAGTGGGATACTCCAACCTTGAACTAGTCACACATTCTGAGGACTTCTAACTTGAGGATGCGGCCAGGCCGCTACTTCATCCTGCCACTTGAATGAAGCTGTGGTAAATGTTCCTGTTTGTATTTATCTTCAGGGTACTCCCCCAGTACCCCCTTTCTCTATACCGGCTGACACCCGTCCACTGACTACACTCTCCAGAGTGGTTCCCTTCCTGGGCAGACCCCTGGGCAAGATCCTCCGTACTCACGATACTGCTTTCCAGATTTTCACAGTGCCCCAACTCCTCAGTCAGCTCTCCTGGACCTCTGGGTTCAGCTCCACACCAGATTCACCAGGCTGACTGCCTGTGACCATCACCAACTGCTGCAGAAGAGGAGGCAGCCGCCACCCTCTTTCTTAAACTCTGATTCCCGCCAAAGACCTCTACCTTACGTGCCCCTGGCTTTTTGTACCCTGCCTCGCAATGCACCAAGACAAACAGTCTGTGCCAATCCGGGGGGCTGTTTCAAAAGCCTGCGTGTAATGGGTCAGGTTTTCTCCACTATCCATTGTGCCTCCCCATTGGATCAGCTGGGGACACTCCCTTAGACCATATGAATCACACACTGGGTACATTGAGCAGACCTAACTCACAGATCCTGCTCCCTGTTAAGCAGAGAGAATATAGAATTTACCTGCCGCTCCTCTGATAGGCAGACAGAGCCAAAACTATACGCACTCTCTAGCACCTGTCTAGGAGGGTGCTACACAAAAATGTTAGGAGCGGAGGTTATGGGGGGGGGGGAGCGAGTAAGTTGATAAAAGGTCAGACAGATTAATGGGGTGCCAAGCCATGAAGAGCCTATGAAGTCTATGCAAAATCTGACAGATACCCAGTGCAAGGACTCTAGGATAGGGGTGATATGATCACTTGTACCAGACCTCGTCAGAATTCTGGCTGCAGAACTTTGTACATATTGAAGTCGAATAGAAGTGGATTTAATACACTGCCAAGTAGAGCATTGCAGTAGTCAAGTTGGGAGAACACAAATGTATGGGTCAACTTTTCAGCTACAGTGTATGATAGCATAGGACGCAGCCGAGCAATGTTTCTCAAGTGGAAAAAAGATGTTCTGACAACATTTTGTACATGTGGATCAAAGGTTAAACTACCATCAATTATCACCCCTAGATTTTCCAATTTAGACTGAAGCTCATGTACAGCGCCATCTGAAGATAGGATATTAGGACTGGCCTTACATAATTGATAGGGGGTGCCAATAATCATAACTTCAGTTTTGTCACAGTTTAATTGAAGGAAATGATGGGACATCCACGTATTTATATCACAAATACAGTTAGAAAAGAGAGACGCAGCCAAAGTAGAATTCTGTTTAGTGTGGAGGTATATCTGAGTGTCATCATCATATAAGTGATATTTGAACCCATGAGATCTAAGCAGTTGGCCGAGTGGAAACATGTAAATCCTAACAAGTAAGGGACCCAGGACTGAGCCCTCAGGGACACTTTACGTGTTTCTGCATTCAGTGGTATTCCTAATCCTTCACCGCCGCCACCTCATCATCTTTATCTTTGTCCTTATACATGTTACCAGCAGCAGAAGAAAAACCCAGTGGTTTACTTTTAAGCCTTAAAAAAGTTTCAGCCTTGTCGTCTCAACATGTTTAGTTATTTGCAGAGTCACTCTTTACTGACAGCAGTTCTTCCAACATTAGAGTGAGAAGTTTATTCCTAAAATCAGTTTTTATTAACTTAACCCACGTTCTACCTCAGAGTTCAATTAACTCCATGTGGTGATTCCTCCCAATTTACGCAGTGCTTTACATATATATATATATATATATATATATATATATATATTGTACATTCACATCAGTCTCTGCCCTCAAGGAGATTACAATCTAGGGTCCCTAACTCACATTCATATGCACATACTAACATACTAAGGCCAGTTTGGACAGGAGCGAAATAATCTACCAGCATGTCTTTGGAGCGTGGGAGAAAACCAGAATACCCTGGGGGATCCACTCTGCAGCGGGAGAACATACAAACACCAGGCAAGTAGTGTTGTGGTTGGGATTTGAACCAATACCCAGGTAGTGCTAGGCGGCAGTGCCAGCCACTACACCACTGAGCTACCCTTAATGAAATAGAACAGAGGTGGAGATTGTGGTATCATCCATCCACCTCACCACCTCAGCCAATCAGAGGAAGGCTTGTATTCTCTGATAAAGTACAAGGCGTCCTGCAAACGTCTGAACAGCATTCAATTTTGTTCAAGGAGCGGGATGGAAGTCCTTGTCCTACCGCTAGAACACTGTGCTGTATACTGTATGTAGCTGATGTTATATGCAGATTACACAGTGCTGACAATGGGCTTGGAGGGGAAACCCCAAAACTCATGGGTTTCAGTAACATTTTGACTGTTGAAGCCAGATTGAAAATTATTTATTAGACAAGCATGTAGGTAGACAGACATGTTTGGGGAGCAATTCAGTCACATTACATTCTGTTGGTTTGATAAACATTGCTCTAGCTGGCTAAGACACCTAATACAATTTATACATTCTGAAGTGGGTGGCACCTATCTGTCTAAAGTTTCTTTGAAGTCACATCTGAGTCTCTGGTGACATTCTTTGATATGTGGATGGTCATTAACATAGACTTGTCACTTCCAAGTTGTTTGGCTCCTTGGAGGAACAGGTCTTCAAAATCCTAGATAGCAATCTAACAGCTGGAGGTGTAAATGGCTTTTGAACACAACAGCTGTTATACAATATGACTTCTCACAACATAAACAGTACATCCAATATAACTGCTTAATCATAAATACATGTTTGATAATCATAAATAAATGTTTGATAAATAAATTGGCTGCTTCCCTTTTCTTTATCAGGCTCATCTATTAGTAATGGAAATAATTTGGACCAGCCTGGTCCAAACAAACTATTTAAAGTAACATAAAACCTGGAGTTACGCTTTTACGATTACAGCTGTAACCATTAACTACTATACTATAATAAAAAACAGAATTAAGTTTTAATGCTAGTGTACTGTATACTATTTAAAGTGGAACTACACTGCATCTAAGCACCACAAATCAAAAATGCTATTTAATTAATTTTTAACATTGGAAGAAACCCCCCCCCCCCCCCCATCCATCCATCCATGTCTCCATGCTTGATTTTGCTCTGAAATCGTTTAAAAAAAACACCCCCTGGCATTTCTGTCAGTGGCCATCTTGAGTAAGGGCAAATGATTCATGTATAATGTACTTCCTGGAATCCATTTTCCCTTAGCTCAGGGATAGGCTGAGCTTAGAACCCTCCCTCCCCTCCTGAAGACTGCTGGGATGTATGACATCATTTGCCTAGGCATAGAAACCAGGAAGTAACTAAAGAAACGTAACAAAAAGTTTAAAACAAGTAAATATGATACACTTTCCAATTTATTTACTAATGCTAGCAGGATAAGGACTGGAAATAGTCCATGTTGGCTAAGAGAGTGAAGTTCCATGTTAAATAAATATGTGTAGCTTCTAAGATTAGTCCTCTGGATATTTAAAGCGTAACTCCACTTTTGTTTGTGGAGAAAAAAATATTCCCCTCTGGGTGATCTCTGTATATTGCAAGGATTTTAACAAACTTTATTGCAAATTCCTGCCTTTTGTTATTCTGAAAAAAACATTGTTTGTTCCTCTGTGCCTCAGTGCTGAGTGCTGAGTGAGTCAAATGGGAGTGGTTTCATAATTATCTATCAGCTGTGGCAGCTGCAGAGCTCTAATGAGGAAACCTGCTGGGTCTACATTCCTTTAGACGTGTTCCTATTAGGAGTATCTCACCAAAAATGAAATTTTTGTTGCAGGGGATGCCAGAAATCTGACTTGTATTTTAGTGCAGCCTTCTGGGAAAATTGGTGAGCCAATCACACAAGCAAGAAATTATGTTTCTGGGGTGTGGTTAGTATACATTCTGTGTACAGAATAGCTCCAGGCAGCCATATTGCATTTTCAGAAAATTACAACAGCTGTAGATTGATAAGGAAAGGTAATTTTTAATAGCAATCAATTACAAGATGATTTATGTCGAAATTGTATATACTATATTGTTTTTTCTTTATTTGCTGATTTTTTTTCTCCACGAAAGCGGGAGTTACCCTTTAAGGTAAAAGAGAACAAAGTTCTTTAGGTAATCGCAGTTTAAAGTTTTAGGAAACATATACTGTACATTAAATGCATTAAACAGCCATTATCTCAAAAAAATATAGCATTCTGAGATCTGTAGGCCGTTAATGTATATGTAATGATAGCTTCTGAATGTGAATTCCTTTTATTTCACCAAAGTTAAAGTGACACTTAACTTCTGTATATCCTTATTCTCCAAACATAATACATACATCCATTACTTAATGGCCATGTAATCTATTTGTCATTAAATTGTTCCTTCTTGTGTTTTTCTGCTTTCTTGTAAGATCCTCCATGAATTCCCAAACCTCTCCTTTCCTCTTGCCTTTGTTTGGAACAAGCGGTGCACGTTAGTTGTAGTCATGTACACTGCTCTATGCACACTACAAATCCCATTGTCCATAGTCCATCTCAGGAGTGACAAGAGACGGTGGCTACATTCCTACATACAGTACAGTGGGACCATGGAGAATGAACACAGCCACCCTCCAACAGAAAATTGGATCACAGCAGCAACAAGCTTGGAGATTTGGAGGAGGCTGAGAGCAAAAGAAAATACTGAGATAAAGTGGTTGTAAACCCTTACATACACTATATTGTCAAAAGCATTGGGATGCCCGCTTTTACAACCACATGACCTTTAATGGCATCCCAGTCTTAGTCTGTAGGGTTAAATATTGAGTTGGCCCTCCCTTTGCAGCTATAACAGCTTCAACTCTTCTGGGAAGGCTGTACATAAGGTTTAGGAGTGTGTCTATGGGAATGTTTGACCATTCTTCCAGAAGCTCATTTGTGAGGAGGAGAAGGCCTGGCTTGCAGTCTATGCTCTAATTCATCCCAAAGGTGTTGTATTGGATTAACATCAGGACTCTGTGTAGGCCAGTCAAGTTCCTCCACCCCAGACTCTCTCATCCATGTCTTTATGGGAAAATTGGAAATGCTAGTATATTTTTGGTGTCGTATTCTCTAGCATGCAACCAAAATGTAGAGTCCCTTTTGTCTTGGCTAGGAAAATAAAGTGTCTGCTTTGTTGGCAACTCTTGCCATAGGCAACACGGCATTCCTACTGGAAAAGCAGGATGGCTGGTGTAGCACCCTCCTTGGTAGGTGCTAGTAAGAGAGTATAGTTTTGAGCTCTGTCTGCTTACCGGGGGGCTGCAGGTAAATCTATATTGTTCTCTGCCTACCAGAAAGCAGGATCCGTTAGTGAGGTCTGCTCATTGTGCTCAGTATGTGATTCATTCAATCTGGAGAGTGTTTCCCACTGGTCCAATAGGGAGGCATGTTGGACAGTGGGAGGAAACCTGACAATTGGGTGCATAGGCTTTTGATACAGTCCTGAGGATTGGCAGAGGGCAGGTTGCCTCTATGCATCCTGGAATACTGTATAAAATCCAGGAGCACATGTGCTGCAGAGTCTTTGGCTGGAGAGCAGAGTCTCGGATGGAGGGGGCGGCTGCCTCCTCCTCTGTAGAGGTGCCATGCGGTGGTAGGAGGTCGTCCTGAGGGCCAGAGGTGCGATTCAGAGGAGCTGAACCCAGAGGTCCGGGGAAACTGACTGAGAGGGGAGACACTGCAGACCCTGGGACTGCAGTATCGTGAGTACAGGGACTCGTGTCAAGGGGTCTGACCTGAGGGGGGCCACCCCTGCTTGTAGGACAGTCAGTGGACAGGTGTCAGCAGAGGAAGAGAAAGGATACTAGGGAGAGTGTCATGAAGATAACTAGTTGTTCACCAAGTCGTCTTAAAGATAAGAGACATAATCCACATTCATCCAAAGTGGCAGGATGAATCAACAGCCTGGCTGTTCCATACCTACCAAAGTAGAGAAAATAGGAGTACTCATACGCTGTGAATAGTTAAAACTGGAGTATCCCACTATTCCCTTCTCCTATCCCCATTCTACAATAAACAAAAAAAACAACCAAATACCCCTTGACTGATTATTGGAGTGTGAGCCAAGGAGAACTATGGAAATGTCTTTGCTTATGACCGTGTGCTGGTAACCAGGGGGAACCCACAGAGTGAATATCAAGCAGTCTTCACGGGGGCAGTACTACACTGGTGATACTTCTTGCCTGTATTAGAAGCGCGCTTTGTGCACTCCATTGTGGGTGTTGGCAAACTGCTTAAAACAGCAATTGTTAAGTCCCAGATGGACTAGCCCTCGTGTTTATATGCTTAAATGTACCAGCTTAGAGACCCTATTAAAATAAACTTGATATGTCAAATATAGTCATATATTATCGTATTATTCAGCCGTATCATCAAAATATTTCTCATTACTCAAAGCAGCTGCAATACTTGTAAATATTTATTGCCAGCAAATTGGGCTGCTGAACGAAGGGAAACGTGGCATTCCGTAACGTCACACCATATGCCAGTCAATATTTCATATTCCACTTCACAACTTCACTAAACAGTTTCTTCTAAAGGAAACCTGTCAGAATAGACTCAGCACACTATATTACCAAAAGTATTAGGACGCCTGCCTTTACACGCACATGGACTTTAATGGCATCCCAGTCTTAGTCTGTAGGGTCCAATACTGAGTTGGCCCACCCTTTGCAGCTATAACAGCTTCAAATCTTCTGGGAAGGCTGTCCACAAGGTTTAGGAGTGTGTCTATGGGAATGTTTGACCATTCTTCCAAGCGCATTTGTGAGGTCAGGCACTGATGTTGGAAGAGAAGGCCTAGCTCGCAGTCTCCGCTCGAAATCATCTCAAAGGCGTTCTATCGGGTTGAGGTCAGGACTCTGTACAAGTCAGTCAATTTCTTCCACCCCAAACTTGCTCATCCATGTCTTTATGGACCTTGCTTTGTGCACTGATGCATAGTCATGCTGGAACAGGAAGGGGCCATCCCCAAACTGTTCCCACAAAGTTGGGAGCATGAAATTGTCCAAAATGTCTTTGTATGCTGATGCCTTAAGAGTTCCCCTTAGTGGAACTAAGGGGCCAAGCCCAACCCCTGAGAAACAATCCTAGACCATAATCCCACCTCCACCAAATAATTTGGACCAGTGCACAAAGCAAGGTCTATGAAGACATGAATGAGTGAGTTTGGGGTGGAGGAATTTAACTGGCCTGCACAGAGTCCTGACCTCAACCTGATAGAACACCTTTGGGATGACTTAGAGCGGAGACTGCGAACCATGCCTTCTCGTCCATATCAGTGCCTGACCCCCACAAATGCGCTTCTGGTAGAATGGTCAAACATTCCCATAGACACTCTCCTAAACCCTGTGGACAGCCTTCCCAGAAGAGTTGAAGCTTTTATAGCTGCAAAGGGTGGGCCAACTCAATATTACGGACTAAGACTGGTAGGCCATTAAAGTTCATGTGCATGTAAAGGAGGGTGTCCCAATACTTGTGTTGGGACCTGTGTTTAGACCTTCAACTTGTATCCTGTTTTCTTGATTTGCTTGGGCACTTTGGACTATTAAACTAAACTGTTGAGGAGGATTCCTTAGGATGATTTGTTTCGATTGGGTAGCGATGACTGATTTCATTGTGAACAAAATTTTGCAGTTTTAGTTACTTGGCTGCTTTGGCAAAATGTATTTAATAAAAAAAAATAATATCTCTTTCACAGGAGCTTTCAAATTGGGTCAACCTGTCAGTATTTAAGGTGGCCCTGATTGGAAGCTCCATGTAGGTCTATGAGCATGTAATCAGGTGCTTACAAGTGTTGGGGTTGAGTAGATTTGTTACCAAGGTTGTCCAGGGGGCAAGGGGTTACGCCAGTCACACAGTTTCCCTGGCCTTTCGGGGTTCTGCCCTCTCCCTGTTTTGATATTAAAAGGGGGAAGGCTCTGCTCCGGTGTCCAGTGACCATGGCCTGCATGGGAAGTAGTCAAGAGGCAAAGCTGGAAGATGTGACCGCTAACAATGTAAGTTCCCTCTAGGGTAGGTTCCCAGAGCCGAGACTCTTCCACATTATGGACTCTCACCTTGGGGAAAGGTATGCACCAGACAATGTACCTATATCACAGGATCTAGTTAGTTAGGAAAGCACCATGACTGAACTGTTGGACTTTGACATTGAGTGTGTCTAGTAAAGTTTCCGTAACTGTTAAAAGTCTGGTCTGAAGTTACTGTAAAGGGATAGTTCATGGTGTATTTAGAAGAACAAGGCCTGTAAGCACATACAGGGATGAAGAGGAAGGAACGGAAGGCCATTATAACTGGTTAACTCAACAGAGGAGTTGGCGGGAAGTGTGTGATCACTAAGGTAATCATGAACTGGTGGGATTGGAATGACAGCCAGACAGCAGAGAGTGGTAGTGGACATGGATGACGGGTCCTCTGGTAGCAAGGGGGTTGGTGCTCTCACTCCCTCCCTAGTAATCGGTGCCCCAAGAGCAATCGGGACTGAACCTGTGGTATGGAAACTCCATGAACCTAGTGACAGGTACAGTAGAGGAAGGAAGGAAGTGCGCGCATGAGGTCAGTGCACGGCAGGTCGACATGTGCATAACAAAAAAATTTGTTTCATTTCGGTTCGAATCGGTATTTAGATCAATTTGTTTTGTTAAATTCATTCAATTTGTTTAATTTATCTTTGGAATTAGTTTAGTTTATTTAAATTCAAATCGAATTTCTAACTTTCTGAATTCGCTCGCATTTGGAAAAATTTTAATTGATTTGAATTCTAATTCCATTCGAATTGCGTTCAAATTCGAATAGAATTCCATTCAAATTCCATTCTAACTGAAATACTTTTCGAAATCAAATTTATTCTATTCGCAATTCAAATGTTGGAAGAAGGTTATATTCTTTCTATTTTATTTTATTCTATTCTTTTTTCTGTTCTATTCTTTTCTATTTTATTCTGTTCTTTTTATAGTCTATTCTTTTTTATTCTATTCTCTTCTATTCTATTCAAATTCAAATTTATTCTATTTGAAATTCGAATTTCAGAAGATGGTTATATTCTTTCTATTTTATTCTATTACATTTTTTTATTCTATTCTCTTCTGTTGTATTCCTTTATTTTCTATTCTATTTTATTCTGTTCTTTTATTTTCTATTGTATTTTGTTATTTTTTATAGTCTATTCTTTTTTATTCTATTCTCTTCTATTCTATTCAAATTCAAATTTATTCTATTTGAAATTCAAATTTCAGAAGATGGTTATATTCTTTCTATTTTATTCTATTCTATTACATTTTTTTATTCTATTCTCTTCTGTTGTATTCCTTTATTTTCTATTCTATTTTATTCTGTTCTTTTATTTTCTATTGTATTTTGTTCTGTTTTACTATATTCTTTTCTATTTTATTTTTTTATTTTCTATTCCATCCATTATTTTCTATTCTTTTATTTTGTATGCTGTTCTGTTTTAATTTATTATATTATATTCTTTTATTTTCTGTTCTATTCTTTTCTATGCTATTATATTCTTATCTATTCTATTTCTTTTGTTCCTATTCTATTTTATTCTCTTCAGAAATTCAAATTCAATTTGAAAACAATTTGAATTCTATTTGAAAACTATTTGAGAATTTAAAAAAAAATTGAAATTTGAAATTTGGAACAAAACGAACCACACATGTCTAACAACACGATCCCATTCTGTCACTGGGAATGATTTGGCTGAGAAATTCTGGCCTGGCGGAGCAGGACACAGGCTCAGTGGTGTCCCCCTCTAAATGCTACATTCAAAAGACAAGGCATGCAGCAACATGGAATGGAGTGGTTCACAGGAGGAAGTTGCGTGTTGTTGCATGGCTGCACGAGGTGTAGGGCTCACTTCTAAGATGGGGTTCTCGCTTTAATGTTGAATCCACATGACCACAGCTCCACCATGTCCCTGGCATTCGTGAGCACATACACGAGAGAGGTATCCCCACATGCAGGGCAAGAAGGCCCTGTCTTCAAGCAGTCTGCAGTCTGCAGTCTGTTCAGATTAAGATTGCTCAACAGCAGCTGGCAGAAGCAGTAAGCAACTTGAGTCTAGACACATACAAAATCAAAAGAAAACTTATGCTGGCCATACACGTACAGAATTTCGGCCGTTTGCAGACTGAACGATTATTCTTCGGTCGAAAGCGAATTGGCCACTAACTTACAGAATAAACTCTTTTACATAATCGTTTTCATGATCATAATGATCGTTTGATAACGCGCACAATATGAGTCAGAATATTATTTTCTTTTCAATTTTACCATACACATATAAAAACTTTCGTAGAAACGATAAAATTATTCGTTATGGATCCATCGACATTAGCCGGGCACACGATCGAAATCGTCGGTAAACTTGTGTTCACTAACGGCCCGATTTTCGAACGATCTTTCCTAAAACTACCATTTTCGCCTGAAATTCTGTGCGTGTATGGCCAGCATTAGTCTGACTACCTCCTAACTGCTACCTACTGTATAGATCATAAAAATAATAGTTTCACTTATAACACTTATTGGGATGCTTCAGCAACATTTTTCGAAAAAGTAAGATCTCTTTTACATGTGCTTTCAGATCTAGTCTGCTTGTCGGTTTTTCAGGTGGACCTGATTAGAAGCTTCATAACGGTCTATGAGCAATCTGCAGTTCTCCAAGTTTATTCGGGTCCGAAACTCAGCTCAGCTCTGATCCATCATGTTTTTCTGGACCTAAACATGATGGATCAAAGGAAGAATGAAGTAAATGGTCCACTAAGTCCTTTTACATCCAGCAGTCCATTAATCCAACTTGGGTCTCCTGCAGTCAAAATGCACACAAAAAACTGTCACAAAAGCGACATCTGTCCTGGTCAAATCCAGTGGCAGCTGGTGCTCCATGGGCCGGGGGGGCAGCAGATGGACCACACCATACCCCCCTGGACCACATTAGCCCGCACACCATTCATCAACCACCACACCCCCCCCCCCTGCCCCCTGAACCCACCCTTTTTTGAAGCCTATTAGAGCCTCTGGCTCTAATCACGTGCTTCTAAAAAAAAAAAAAAAAACTCCATTGGAATCCATGCGTCCGGCGCCCTGCATGTAGATTAGGGGGCCGGATGCATGGATGGGGGGGCGGTGCCCCGGAATCCCTCCAATGGACGGGCCGACACTAGGTAAAATCCAATCAAATCCAGCTCATGGACCTGCTGCTGAACAGAGCGGAGTGGCTCCGTGTAAAAGGACCCTTACAATATACTCTTTCATTATTGAGGGCGTTTTTTTTTTTTTTTTTGGTACTTCAGTTTATTTAATTTAGAATTTTTTATATATGTGTTTTTTTAACTCTCCGAGTAGATTTTGCAGAAGTTCACTTTTGGCCAGAGTGGAGTAGCAACAAATAGATTTTTAGAAAGCATTACAGAAAAACTACAGGGAGCACTGCGTGCATCTAAAGAGTCCCTTAAACAAAACCCCATCGTAATTTCAGAGTAACAGCCCTCTCAGTGTGAAAACGTCGGCTGCATGTACCGCAAACCTGCTGGAGGAGAGCTGGAAGCACAGGAGAGCTTTGTTCTGCACCAAATCTATTTTTAACTCTACTATTGTGGAGCTCGGTTGTAAGAAAAAGTTGGGGCAACCCTGGTCAGATCGTGGCTTTTATTGATTTTCTAAAACGTTAACACAACAGCGTCAGGGAACAAACTTAAATATAACCTATTTCTGGAAATTCTAAAACTATTAATTTTTGGAATTTAACAGATCGAGGGAAAAAAAAAAAAACATAAAAAGAGAAAGTCGGGTTTTACACGCTATCTGAAGTTCTGTGCAGACTTCTGTGAAAGGCAGTGCACTAAACACATACGTAAGCAGGAATGAGATTTCCTGGATGATAGGGTAATAGGTCATGGAGAATTTTGAGAAAATTAATACTTTTCTGTAAGTTTTGTTTTAAACCCCATGCACACAGGCATAAAAAAACACAATTTTTAGAAGCATTTTTCATTTTTTTCTGCTCCAAAATTGGGTTTTCAGGTACACTTATCTTTTTACAATGCATTGCATGGAAGATGGAACTGTAGTAACCACTTGCCGATCGCCCTATAGCAGATTTACTGTTACAGGGTTGCAACGCAGTGCAGGATCACGTGTATATATATACAGACTTGTATAAAGTATTCAAAATTTCTACTTGAGTAAAAGTACAAGTGCTCGATCAAAAAGTGACTTGAGTAGAAGTGGAAGTGCTCGCAGAAAAAGTTACTTAAGTAGAAGTACTAAAGTATTCAACATTTTTTTTACTTAAGTATTGCAAGTAGTTTTTTCAAAAAATTTGCTACTTAAGTACTAAAAGTAAAAAGTACCAGTAGTTTTGAAAAAAAAATTCCACTCAAGTACTGAAAGTAGAAGTACAAGTACTGTGTTATGTAGTTATTAAAGAAAGAAGTCAAAAGTTTGAACATCATATTGTTTTTTATTATTTCAAATGATTTATTCAAATGATTAACCTAAAGGACAATCACAATTCCTTAGGCTGTAACTTTTTGTAAACAAGAAACAGATAAAGTATGTCCCTCCCTTCCCCTTTTAAAGCCAGGGGTGGTCTCCTTCCTGAGCTTCCTCACTCTCACAGCCAGTCAGATCACTTGAAGTTGAAGGGCCAGGGGTGGAAGGTGGTGTTTTTGGTTCGTCCATCTTTTCAGCTGATCAAAAGGCAGAACAGGAGCATGCGCAGTCTTCTTAATCGCGGTTTGATTTGATTTGCTCAATTGATGATGATGTGCCAGGCCAGCTTCATCAAACCTACAACGCTTAAAGTGAAAAATGCATCAAAAACTACTAACAAAGTGGCTGTGCTAAAAATGCTAATAAAGTGCCTGCAATTATATATATTCTTCTTGTATTCAAAATCATCGCCCACAGTATCAAAAATAAAGTGACATGTCTGTGCTAAATGCAGTGCAAATTATTCCCACAATGTAAATGTAATTCATATAAAATATATATGACAATACCACAATAAAAGAAGTTGTGATTGTGAATAAGATAGGTGCAAGTTTAAGTGTGTAAACTAAACTTTATAACGAAAAAGTCCATAACTGAATTCCAGTGTTCAATCTAAGAAGTGCTGTCACTTGCTATCAGATGATTCCACCTTTCTTTTGTGATCTGCTCAAGTAAAGTGGTGGACTGGATAGCCTCTCTCTCTGCCTCTCACCTTAGTAGCACTGGCACTGCACTGGTTCAAAAAGCTGTCTATATTATTTTCATTATAAGAACTTGTCAGAACATGCTTCCACCACCTGTCCTTCACACTAGTAGTGCTCATTTGCTTTGCTCAAGTCAAGTGCCACTGCCAGTGGCCACTGCAGTGTGGGCACAGCCGCACAGGCAGAGGCAGGCCGCAGGAAGCACAGGCCGCACCACAACACAACACTTATGGTCCATGGACCATGGATGGTCGGATAATCATCATAGCCGTCAGTCTCACTCTTCTTGGTTCAAAAAAGCCACCCATGACCCGTGTGTATATAATATATTAATATTTTATATTGATTATTTGATTCTCAAATGGCACATTTGCCATGGCAAGGATTAGGCCCTCTCCACGGTCCACCTCACTCACCTCATAGAGAAGAAGATGAGATAACGAGGAAAATGCTCCGAGTCCTGCTCCCGCGTCCCGCCGCCCGTGTCACAACTCCTCTCAGTAAGGGCCCTAAGGGGTGGAGTCTGAGTGACACACAACACGTCTAGAGGCGGAGACCTCGAGCGGGAAGACGGCAGCATGGCTCCTCCAGTGTGGTCTTAACTTGATGATCATGACAGTGATTCCGGGGTGCCATGGCGCGAGCGAGGCTGTGGGATTGATTGAATTGAGTTGTGCTGCCTACTGCTACACGCTACCTACTACTAAATTGTGAGTCAGTATATTTTATTTCATTTTTATATATAAAAGCGGTATTGTTGAGCACTACTAGCCACTAGATCTCCTGGCTGTCACTTTGTCACATGTTGGGGAATCACAGCGGCTCGGCTCCAGAAGTGGCCGGTGTCCCCATCATCCTGCCAGGGCCGCCAAGAAGTTCATCACCTAATCTTAAGTTATTAATATCTTATGAGGAGAGGACCAATGAGATTGAGAATTGAAATAATTAAATATATATGGCTTTTGAACCAGTGCAGTCAGTGCCAGTGCCACCCAGACGCTATCCACCAGTGCCACCACCATTAAGTGTGTTGGTCGGTCACTCGAGCACTGAAGGAGGTGGAAGCATCTGACAAGTGAAGTGACACTTTAGATTTGCACACTGGAATTCATTTATGGACTTTTCGTTATAGATAGGTTTACACACTTCAACTTGTTGCACGCACCTGACCTAACTTATTTCATAACTTATTTTATTGTGATTTATTGTCATATTTTATATGAATTGAATTTACTGTTACATTGTGGGAATAATTATTTTCACTGCATTTAGGCTTTAGCACATTCATGTCACTTTATTTTTGATACTGTGTGGAGTGTGGGCAGGGCACTGGGGGCAACGATGATATATCGATTGCACAGGCACTTTATTCACACAGCCAAGTTGTGTTTGTTAGTAGTTTCTTGATGCACTTTAAGGCCCCTTTCACACTATTGCGACGCAATTTTACCGCGATTTCGCGGTGCGATTTTTGCCGCGATTTTTAAAGCAATGGCAAGGCTGTATGCCTCAAAACACATTAAAATCGTGGCAAAGTAGTGCAGGAACTACTTTGAAGTCGGTGCGACTTCAAAACGCACTGATATGAATGGGGCTCATTGAAAATAATGGAAAACGACTTGTCATGCGATTTTGCAGTCCAAAATCGCGGGACAAGTCGCACTAGTGTGAATGGGGCCTAAGCGCTGTAGCACCATTTATTTGTTTGTTTTATATTTTCTTTTTATTGGAAAGATTTGGTATAGCAGCTTTTATTACACACAGCCTTTATTTTCGTATGCGCTGATTTACAAATGACATTATACACATTTTTTTGAGCTTTATGTAACCTGCCATCTACTGTTCTGGCAGTGGTAATTTTTTTAAAAGTAACGAGTAACTATGCAGCACAAAAAAAAAAATACTTGAGTAGAAGTATCGAAATCATCGAAAAAATGTAGTGAAGTAAAAGTAGAAGTAGGAGAAAAAAATTCTACTCTAGGAAAGTACAGATACCGCATTTCAGTACTTAAGTACAGTACTTAAGTAGTTCTACTTCGTTACTATACATCTCTGTATATATATATATATATATATATATATATATATATATATATATATATACGTGATCCTGCACTTCTGGGTATTGGGTATGAGCGCACACAACCTCACGCTCGCGCTGTGAGTGTGCACAGTGGGATCTGATCAGGGGGTCCCGCTGACCCAATGTCTACCGGCACCTGCTGGATCACTCGTTACTTAGGCAGAATGGCAATCTGCCTATGTAAGCAAGGCAGATCGCTGTTATGTCAGTAAGGAAGGCATGGATCCTGTGTTCCTGCAAAGCAGGGACATAGATCTATGCCTTCATCTAGTAAAAGCACATCCCACACTAAAGTAAAACACCAGCATGCGGCACACAGTTAACCCTGCCAATGTCTTTAGTACGGTGACAGTACATATTTTTAGCACTGATCACTGTAATAATGTCAGTGGCCCCAAAAATTGTCAGGGGTTAGTCTCTAATTTTTCCGCCGCAATATTGCTGATTGCCGCCATTACTAGTAATTGTTTATAGCGCAAAAAATAAAAACCACAGAGGTGATGAAATACTAAGAAAAGAAAGCTCTATTTGTGGGAAAAAATAACATACATTTAATTTGGGTACAATGTCGCACAACCGCGCAATTCTCAGTTAAAGTAACTCAGTTCTGTATTGCAAAAAATGGCCTGGTCAGGCAAGGGGGGTAAATCTTCTGAATCTGAAGTGGGTAACCTATAGCAACCATTCGGAAATCGTTATTTTAATTGCTCTGTATACAGTACAGAATAATTAATTTTGCTCAGTGAATAACAGGTTTCCATTGTTCTTTTCACAGCTGTGAAGTCCCTGCACACCCTAAATGACCAGATATCCCATTTTATTGTGGCCCAACCATCCCCTCTAGAGGACAATGAAGACATCTTCCACCCGGCTGAAAAGGAATCTTTAAAGAAGTCTATGATAATTATGAGACAACTCTTACTGGAAGCCCAGGTAAGCAATTATATCTCTGCCAATAAGTTGTTGGGTAAAACCACCGTTTTTTTCTTAAGGGGTAAAAAAATCTCACTATCTATCTATCTATCTATCTATCTATCTATCTATCTATCTATCTATCTATCTATCTATCTATCTATCTATCTATCTATCTATCTATCTATCTATCTATCTATCTATCTATCTATCTATCTATCTATCTATCTATCTATCTGTGTTTTGCATAAATGTAACGGCTTAGTTCCTTAGTTTCCTTAAAAAATAGAGGATTGTGAGGATGGGGGAGATGAAGAGGAGAGGTCAGTAGTACTCTTTCATGGCCTTGATCCTCTAGGCGCAGGTCCTTGTTGAAAATATTTTCAGCATATCTCAGGTTGTCAAAAAAACTCTCACAAGGGTGTTACGGGGTTGAGTATAGGAAGCATGCTGGAGTTGAATGCAGGGGAAAAGAATGGGAGGAGCCATCAGTAGACCAGATTCATTCAGATGGCTACTAGGCTAGCAACCCTTATTGCTCACCCCCACCAAACCACAATCTTAAATTTGTTTTAAGGCAACTGGAGGTCAGTTATCACTTGTGTCTGCATTACTATCCATCTGGCTCCTGGGGTAGGTGCTGGTTTTGAGGCGGGGCTCACATGTAATATACTGTATCTCTGGTAAATTAGACTTAAAGTCCCTACGGAAACACAACCTTCTCTTTGCTTTAAAGTAAAAGCATGAAAAAGACACCATTGAACAACCTAAAACTAAATTCCAGGTATGGCAATTTTTCCCATGGTTACATAGGCCTAGCTTGGACCAATATAAATATGTATGTGCCATACCTGTGGGATCCCCTTGAAGGTGGTAATCATTGTAGTAATCACTGCAACTACATCGTTTGTCGCTGGCTTTCATGTCCTGCGGCAAGCAGCTGCCCTGCTGCTTTCTGAACAAAGGAGGCCATCAGCTGGACATGGGCGCCATTCAGGGAACAATTTGCATTTTTTGAACGAATGCAAAGTGTTTCAGCAAAGGGTTCTCTAATTGGACAGGTTGGATTTTAAATGTCACCACCCACATTGCCACCTTGCCCTCCTGTGTTCATAGTGTTGCAGGACAGCCATTCAGCGTGCGACTCAGAAGCTAGCAGAGACCACTGGAGTAGCAGTGGCTACTACAATGATTTCCATCTCCTACGGGGATCCCACAGGTATGGTGTATACATAGTTACATTGACCCAAGCTGGCGCCACAAAACTATGGAAAAATGCCAAACCTGGAATTCATAAAGAGAATGTCAAAAAAATGCAGAAGGCAGGAAAGGATGGACATCAGAATGGCCTAGGATTTGACTGGAGGGGAAGGGTCTTGGGTGCTGATGCTTGTACAGCTATGATTATGGCTGGGTAGATGGGAGGGATCTGTATGAAACACCTTAGGTCAACTTCAAGAGATGCTTCAGAATACCATTACTCCACATAATCCTAAAAGCAGACAGTACACTTTGTAGTGCAGGACAATAAATATTTAACTACAAAGAACAGAGGTGTGAATCCAGTTTATGCTTTCTTCTTTTTTTAGCAAAATGCGATCAATTTAGTAAATGGTGTTCAGGCATTAAGCTGTGTCGAATGCAGATTTGCAAGCACCTCAATTTAGATCAAAAACCTATCCTCGTTTTTTTTTTTCTTTATTATTGCCACTTTCAAATGCTTCCTTCATAAATAAAATCACTAAGATGTCACCCAGCAAATAAAGGTGTGTAATATATCACTGTGTACCAATTGCCTGGAATGGAAGCACAAGGACAAAGTACAATAGTAAAATAGATGAAGGGGAAGTCAATACAGCTGTAAGTTCTTTTATTGCTATGGCTAAGGCTCTGCGATTACCAGGGGGTATAGCAGCAGTGGGGGCCCAGCCAACATTTTTTTTTTTTTTTATGGGCAACTGCCCAGAGAACCATGGACAGCTGAAAAACTGCTGTAGCAGCATCAAACTGTTTAAAATAAACAGCACTGATATAGAAGTCTCAGGTTTATAGAGATTTTTTTTGGGCAGTAGGTTGGGAAGACTTGTCTGTCCACCAAATGGCTAGCAAACATACCTTCTGTAGGTAGACGCATCTGCAAGTAGACAGGTTTTGCTTGTTCAGCTGCAGGTAATAAGCTGAGGGGTAGCACAGATGCTTTATCGGGTTAGCAGGGCAGAGGAGTGAGACAACGATCGTAAGCATCGCTCACTCACTACCTATTATGGGAAGTAAGCAAAGCAATAAGGTACATATGCGAAAAAAACTAGTGCGCTAACTAAAACATATGTAAAGCAGCTGACACTAATCACCGAACAACAAAGTGATAAATACAGAAAAGAAAAAACAAATGTGCAGCACTAATAATAATTAGAGTCCAAAAAAACTATAAAAAGTCCATATGTGAAAATTTCATATAAATATAAGAAATCCAGGTGAAAATAATCAAATCTAATAGTGCAGCAAATCCCGACACCAGTGAAGGTAAATGTGAATTGCGCTCACCAGATGGATGGGACCCCAATACCATATAGTAAGGGGGTCAAACAAGCTTGAAAGAGTATTAGGATGTCCCGGCAGGATTCACCGACCTCGATGGATGGCATGTAGATCCTTGACAGGTATACTCAATCAGAATCTCCACTCCCAAATGATAGAAGATGTATCAAAAAGAAGGGGGACATGCATAGCGTAATATTGCTAAAACCAATTTATTTTAAAAAATAGCTGGTACACTTACAAACATCCGTGATAAACAGGCGTACTACAAGGTAATGGCGAAGCTAAAAAGTGCACTGTGCTGAGGTGATAGAAATAAATATATGTCAGAGTAAAAAGGTATGAAACAAGTTAAATCATCACTCAACACTATCAAAGCAAATGCTAAAACGTGGACGTAGCAGTCAAAGGGTGACAGTGAGTCTAAAGTGCACTGTGCTAAGATGATCAAGTATATACTGTATATTGATCAGAAAAGAAAGGTATATCATAAGAGAAAATACCACTAATAAAGCAATGCTACAGCATAGAAGTAGCAGTTAGAGGGTAAAGTAAAAATGTAAGGTGCACTGTGTGCAATTACAATAAACAATCAAAATATGTGGTAAAACAGTGCTCAGCCACCCTTAAATATAGAAGGTGAGATACGATGGGTAGATGAATAAAGTGTCCTTTTGCATGAAATTAATGCATAAAAGTTAATGCGCTCTCAAAAGGAGAGACAAGTGGTGGTGTCTTCACACCCTCCTGTCTCCATATTTAAAATAAAAGTTAGGCATACACCAGTTAGGCTTATTGTCCCCTAAGTTAAACTGTTCTTGCCAATTTTACACTGCTGTCTTTTCTGCGGTATCTTACTCGTTGTAGTAGAGCTTCAGCCTGTGCTCTAGTAAATTTTGGCCTAGCCTTTCTATTTAGAATTGCCCCCCTGCTGGCCAGAGAGTATAAGGTTATAGGATTACCTTAGCACTGATTTTGTCTGCAGTGCCTAGGGTAGGGTTATTTTTCTAATAAGACCCTAGAAGGCGCTCCTGCACTGCAGTTATACTCATCCTTAGCATGTTCAGGGTCAGTAACTCAAAAGCAAGATGCAGTCAGACAACAAGCATTTTTAGAAGATAATGCAATGCCAATGGCAGCTCCTGTACTTCACTAATAACAGGTGTTCTTTAAGGGAGAAAAGCCAGTAAAAAGAGCTGTTGTAATTACCTGCAGCAACCAATTAGATACCAGCCAGTCATTTTTCTAGTGTTTAAGAGAAAAAAAGGCCTAAAAATAAAAGCATATTTGTACTGAGAAGATATACAAGCTACCATTGCTGAACTCCCCATTTGGAAATGTTATTTGCTTGACTGTTATTTTCATCCAAAAGGTTTAATGCTTTTAGAATCACTGACCCAAATTTAGCGTGCAGATCAGCTTAGAATCCACACTTCTAATAAAACCAGTAAAGTATTGATTTTGACAGTTTACAAAGCAGCCCCCGGGATCTACTTGGTTGACGGAGGTGATAGTCATAATGCTATAGGCAATAGTATTTTTCACTAACTCTATATAAGAAAAGACATAAAACAAAAGATTTCTAAAAGC
Organism: Pelophylax lessonae; assembly: GCF_965119305.1. Classification (NCBI taxonomy): domain Eukaryota; kingdom Metazoa; phylum Chordata; class Amphibia; order Anura; family Ranidae; genus Pelophylax; species Pelophylax lessonae. Next base: position 41,118,448 of record NC_138779.1, on the reverse strand, counting down.
ATGATAAATATTTATTTTCATTACTGAAAGTCCTCCTTAAGTATGTTCTCGAAGTGATCATTTAGTATTCTGAGCTACAGAGTTCCCTTAAAATATTGCTCAAGTAATAAAGCATTTTGTAGCGTTTCTGCTAAATGAAATAAGCAGTTACGAGTGGCGTTATGTAAAGTAGCAGGCTTTGATTAGCACTTAATCTTCCAGAAATGTTTCTTGTGATTTGTACAACTTGTTCGTCAAAAGAATGGACAGTATTTTCTCAGAATAATATTATAAATTCATATCAGAACTTCCAGAGGCACTCAGAGATATATAAGCTATGGTATGGACCACCTTTTTATATTCTCCAATATATTTATTTATTTAGGATTTTGGAATCTCTTGGGGCCCATTCAGACCTGGTTAGTTACAGTGGACACATTGAAGTAAGGCAATGAATGGGCTGCAAACTCACCTTGACAGATCAGTCAACCTACATCTTTCCATCTGTTACACAGTGGTGCACCACAACAAATGTAATGAGAATGAGAGTTCACCACTGCGGCCCCTGAGATATACAAGGAACTGCTAGGCAGCTAAACTTTTTAAATGATGCCCTAGCTAGAATAAAATAAAAATACACCTCTGCTTACAATACTGACCTATCCTGCACCAGCCCCCATGTCACGTACCTGGTCCTGAAGCCGAAATGCTGAGAGGGCTCTCCTTGCGGCTGAGTGCTCGGTGTCCCTAAAGGTGGTAAGCATGAATCACAAAGTAGCAGGGATTGCCAGCTGTGCCCCAGATGAGGGTTGGTGGTAGGGAGATCTCTCTGCAGGTGAACACCAGAGGAGGTGAGCACTGGGACCCAGGAGTGCTAAGGATGGTGCAGACTGCACACGGCTGGAAGTAGTTTGTAATGGAAAGTAGAGATCGACAGATTATCGGCAACACCGATATATCGGGGGCTGATCTGCACTTTCCCGGATATATCGGAATCGGCTTTTGATTTACCGATATTGCCGATATTTCAGGGAAAGTGCTTGTACTGGTGTAATGCCTGCAGCTACAGGCATCACCCCAGTACCAGTGTCCATAGCCGACGGTCGGCTGTCTTGTAATGACAACCGATGTGGCTGAGAAGCCGCTCGGCTGTCATTCCAAGGAGCGGGAGGGGACATCCCCCCCTCCCGTCGCCTTCCGCAGCTCGCCCGGGTCTCCCGGCCCACCAGGAGACTCGGGAATCCTACCTTCACCGCCGCCGTCTGACCCAGGTCTCCATTTCTTTGAATTTGGCGCCGCCGCGTACCCGGAAGTTTTGAATGCTTTTAAGTGCAGAGGAGGGGTTTGGGGTCTGTTAGAACCCAGATCCCTCCACCACAGTACCTGTAGACATTAAAAAAATAAAATGTTTTTTAATGTCCGTAAATATCGGCAGATATCTGCCGATACCGATATCCGATGACCAAAATATTGGTATCGGTATCGGCGGTAAAAAAGTGATATCGATCGATCACTAACTAGTGCAGCAGGCAGGATCAACAGGTAAGTACTGAAGGTAGGTACTGCAGGCTGGGTACAGCAGATGGGCACCAAGGAAGATCACAGCAGACAAGGCGCAGCAAAAGGCATAGTCGGGGAGTAAGCCAGTGGTCAGCAGTTCAGATAGCAGAGTCGTGGTTAGGCAAGCCATGGTCATACACAGGGAAGATGACAAGAGAAGATCCGTGAACAATCCAAGGTCAGAGCTGGGAGCAAGACAGAGGAATCCAAGAGCAAGCCGGGGTGAAAACAGGTGATCAGAAGCAGCAGCAAACACAGGAACAGGAAGCAGAAAGCTGAAGACCAGTCAGCAATGTCCATGTGCCACAGACATCCTTTTAAAGGCCTGAGGGTGCTGGGATCTGATGTCCATTTTGTGGGCCAGCGGGCACATGTCTTAGCCCTGGGAAACGTGCGTTTGCAATACGTGGGCGCTTATTCGTGCGGGCGCGTCCATGTTGAGAATCGGCTAACGTGTCAGGTCTGTTTGCGACTATTCTCCGGCTAGTTCCCTGACACCCCACAATAAATCTTTTTCCCCACAAGATGTCAGAAGTCTTCTGGGTTGAATAATGCCCAATGTCATCCAATCCATTGTAATACGCTGAATACAGCATTAGTGCACGTTATCATGGAACCGCCCCCGAGGAAGCATTACCATGGCACCGGCACTCCTAGTGTAATAATGCAGAGTGTAGCACTGACATCATCTTGTCAGCACTGCATTAATGAGAAGAGGTGAAGAGGACCCTGAACTTGACTGGACTGAAGATGTCCACGAAATGTACATATGAAAAAAACAAAAAAAATCCTGGCAGGGGGAAGGCAGAGTCACGACCTGGGTTTTAAATATCATTTTTGATTGGACTGACCTTTTAATGTAACACCTTCATTTGGATTTTAATTTTAAACCCTTCTTGTCATATTTTAATAATAACATTTTGTATAGAAATGTGTATCCACTAGAGCAGGGATCTAAACTACTGTCCTCCAGCCATTGCAGAACTACACGTCCCATGAGGCATTGTAAAACTCTGACATTTACAGAAATGACTAGGCATGATGGGAATTGTAGTTCCTGAACAACTGGAGGGCCAAAGTTTGGAGACCCCTGCACTAGAGAAAGTACCCGTATAATGCAATCAGCACTCTTCCAAAACAACACTGGTTACAATGTAAGTCACCTGAAGGTCCTTTTGATATCTACCTTGGGGGTTCTTATAGTATCCTATGAAAACTGTTGGTGAAGGGTATGTCTCAAGGCCAGTTTTCACAGGAGATGGTGACAGTCCATCAGGAGATATATATGCATGGATGAGGGTGGCTGCAGTGGGCACAGCAAAAAAAAAAAAAAAGCAGTTTATGGATTATCACTGTAAATCTGTTAAAAAAAAAAAAGACAAAAATATTTCCTATGAGAGAACCAAAACAAAAAAACGATTCAGTCTGGTGTTGTGTTTTTGGGATTTAATTCACATAAAGTTGTTGCCATTCAAGGCATCTGTCTTCCAGTCTGTTTCCTGTCAACAAGAAATGTGCAATGTGGTTTTCCATATGTTTGTGTGAATTTACACACACTGTGCGTTCTCAAGTGTCCTAATTTAGCTTTATTTGTGTTTAATATATATTTATTCAGCATTAGGGTTGAGCAGACACCTAGATGTCCGTGTTCGACGGGTTCGGCCGAACTTTAAAAAAAAGTCCGGGTCCGTGTCCCGGACTTTTACCGAACTTTTCCCGGACACCGAACCCCATTGAAGTCAATGGGGACCCGAACTTTAAGGCACTAAAATGGCTCTAAAACACCAAAGGAAAGGGCTAGAGTGCTGCAAATGGCAGCAAAACGTAATTAAGAGCATGGCAAGTGCTCTGCAAACAAATGTGGATAGGGAAATAACGCCAGCACCTCCAAGGCGTAAAGGGCAAGCTCAGGCCATGTGCCCAATTTGGAGACCCAGAAGTTGAAGGGGGCAGACCCGTCATTCACTACATGTAGGCGTGTGCACACATACTGCTCCACCATGTTGGTAAAATGCTGCCTCCTGCTAAGACGTTCCATCTGAGCTGCTGGTGCTGCTGTTTGTTGTGGCGTGCTGACAAAGCTTTTCCACATTTCGGCCATGCTAACCCTGCCTTCTGAGGTGCTGGCGGTGCCCTGGTTGCGTTGGCGACCTCCTCCTCCTCCTCCTCTGCCTTGTGCTTCCACTGTGGCCCCGCTGTCAGATGGGAATGCCAGCAGCATGGCGTCTACCAGCGTGCGCTTGTACTCGCGCATCTTGCGATCGCGCTCCAGTGAGTGAATTAAGGACGGTACGTTGTCCTTGTAACGGGGATCCAGCAGCGTGGCCACCCAGTAATCAGCACAAGTTAGAATGTGGGCAACTCGGCGGTCGTTGTGGAGACACTGCAGCATGTAATCGCTCATGTGTGCCAGGCTGCCCAGAGGCAACGAAAGGCTGTCCTCTGTGGGAGGTGTATCGTCCGTGTCCTCTGTATCCCCCCAGCCACGCACCAGTGATGGCCATGAGCTGGCCTGGGTGCCACCCTGCTGTGAACATGGTTCCATCTCCTCCTCCAGCTCCTCCTCCTCCTCATCCTCCTCATCCTCCAGAACTGTGCCCCTGCTGGACAATTGCGTCCCTGGCGTTTGCGTGTGCAGGAACCCACCCTCGGAGCCCCTTGCGAATGACTGCCCTGAAAGCCTTGGAAATGTTACCTCTTCATCCTCCTCCTCCTCCTCATCCTGTGCCACATCCTCTTCCATCATCGCCCGAATTGTTTTTTCAAGGAGGCATAGAAGTGGGATAGTTAAGCTGAGAACGGCGTCATTGCCACTGGCCATGTTGGTGGAGTACTCAAAACAGCGCAACAAGGCACACAGGTCTCGCATGGAGGCCCAGTTAAATTAAATAGCGGAATAGAAAATATGATCCAAAAAAAGTGTATGTATATCACACGTACACAACCACACTAGGCCCCAATTACTATTGTTTGTACCCCTAAAAGGCTAGATGAGGAGTAGGGGGGGTATGGAACAGGCAGCACCCTCAAACCTTCAGAAGTATGAGATGAACCCCAACAACTTGGAAAGGTGGATCTCTCTCACACGTACCAACACAGACTATCCCCCAATTTAACTGATCCCCAAAGGTTTTTGATTAAATAGCGGAATAGAAAACATGATCCAAAAAAAGTGTATGTATATCACACGTACACAACCACACTGGGCCCCAATTACTATTGTTTGTACCCCTAAAAGGCTAGATGAGGAGTAGGGGGAGTATGGAACAGGCAGCACCCTCAAACCTTCAGAAGTATGAGATGAACCCCAACAACTTGGAAAGGTGGATCTCTCTCACACGTACCAACACAGACTATCCCCCAATTTAACTGATCCCCAAAGGTTTTTGATTAAATAGCGGAATAGAAAATATGATCCAAAAAAAGTGTATGTATATCACACGTACACAACCACACTAGGCCCCAATTACTATTGTTTGTACCCCTAAAAGGCTAGATGAGGAGTAGGGGGGGTATGGAACAGGCAGCACCCTCAAATCTTCAGAAGTATGAGATGAACCCCAAAAACTTGGAAAGGTGGATCTCTCTCACACGTACCAACACAGACTATCCCCCAATTTAACTGATCCCCAAAGGTTTTTGATTAAATAGCGGAATAGAAAATATGATCCAAAAAAAGTGTATGTATATCACACGTACACAACCACACTAGGCCCCAATTACTATTGTTTGTACCCCTAAAAGGCTAGATGAGGAGTAGGGGGGGTATGGAACAGGCAGCACCCTCAAATCTTCAGAAGTATGAGATGAACCCCAAAAACTTGGAAAGGTGGATCTCTCTCACACGTACCAACACAGACTATCCCCCAATTTAACTGATCCCCAAAGGTTTTTGATTAAATAGCGGAATAGAAAATATGATCCAAAAAAAGTGTATGTATATCACACGTACACAACCACACTAGGCCCCAATTACTATTGTTTGTACCCCTAAAAGGCTAGGAGTAGGGGGAGTATGGAACAGGCAGCACCCTCAAACCTTCAGAAGTATGAGATGAACCCCAACAACTTGGAAAGGTGGATCTCTCTCACACGTACCAACACAGACTATCCCCCAATTTAACTGATCCCCAAAGGTTTTTGATTAAATAGCGGAATAGAAAATATGATCCAAAAAAAGTGTATGTATATCACACGTACACAACCACACTAGGCCCCAATTACTATTGTTTGTACCCCTAAAAGGCTAGATGAGGAGTAGGGGGGGTATGGAACAGGCAGCACCCTCAAATCTTCAGAAGTATGAGATGAACCCCAAAAACTTGGAAAGGTGGATCTCTCTCACACGTACCAACACAGACTATCCCCCAATTTAACTGATCCCCAAAGGTTTTTGATTAAATAGCGGAATAGAAAATATGATCCAAAAAAAGTGTATGTATATCACACGTACACAACCACACTAGGCCCCAATTACTATTGTTTGTACCCCTAAAAGGCTAGATGAGGAGTAGGGGGGGTATGGAACAGGCAGCACCCTCAAACCTTCAGAAGTATGAGATGAACCCCAACAACTTGGAAAGGTGGATCTCTCTCACACGTACCAACACAGACTATCCCCCAATTTAACTGATCCCCAAAGGTTTTTGATTAAATAGCGGAATAGAAAATATGATCCAAAAAAAGTGTATGTATATCACACGTACACAACCACACTGGGCCCCAATTACTATTGTTTGTACCCCTAAAAGGCTAGATGAGGAGTAGGGGGAGTATGGAACAGGCAGCACCCTCAAACCTTCAGAAGTATGAGATGAACCCCAACAACTTGGAAAGGTGGATCTCTCTCACACGTACCAACACAGACTATCCCCCAATTTAACTGATCCCCAAAGGTTTTTGATTAAATAGCGGAATAGAAAATATGATCCAAAAAAAGTGTATGTATATCACACGTACACAACCACACTAGGCCCCAATTACTATTGTTTGTACCCCTAAAAGGCTAGATGAGGAGTAGGGGGGGTATGGAACAGGCAGCACCCTCAAACCTTCAGAAGTATGAGATGAACCCCAACAACTTGGAAAGGTGGATCTCTCTCACACGTACCAACACAGACTATCCCCCAATTTAACTGATCCCCAAAGGTTTTTGATTAAATAGCGGAATAGAAAATATGATCCAAAAAAAGTGTATGTATATCACACGTACACAACCACACTAGGCCCCAATTACTATTGTTTGTACCCCTAAAAGGCTAGGAGTAGGGGGAGTATGGAACAGGCAGCACCCTCAAACCTTCAGAAGTATGAGATGAACCCCAACAACTTGGAAAGGTGGATCTCTCTCACACGTACCAACACAGACTATCCCCCAATTTAACTGATCCCCAAAGGTTTTTGATTAAATAGCGGAATAGAAAATATGATCCAAAAAAAGTGTATGTATATCACACGTACACAACCACACTAGGCCCCAATTACTATTGTTTGTACCCCTAAAAGGCTAGATGAGGAGTAGGGGGAGTATGGAACAGGCAGCACCCTCAAATCTTCAGAAGTATGAGATTGTGTTCACTGTACCCCACAAAGATTGAGTTCACTGCACCCCACAATGATTGTGTTCACTGCACCCCACAAAGATTGTGTTCACTGCACCTCACAAAGATTGTGTTCACTGTACCCCCCAAAGATTGTGTTCACTGCACCCCACAAAGATTCTGTTCACTGTACCCCACAAAGATTGTGTTCACTGCACCCTAAAAGGATGTTGTTCACTGCACCCCACAAAGATTGTGTTCACTGCACCCTAAAAGGATGTTGTTCACTGCACCCCAAAAAGATTGTGTTCACTGTACCCCCCCAAAGATTGTGTTCACTGCACCCCACAAAGATTGTGTTCACTGCACCCCAAAAAGATTGTGTTCACTGTACCCCCCAAAGATTGTGTTCACTGCACCCCAAAAAGATTGTGTTCACTGTACCCCCCAAAGATTGTGTTCACTGCACCCCACAAAGATTCTGTTCACTGTACCCCACAAAGATTGTGTTCACTGCACCCCAAAAAGATTGTGTTCACTGTACCCCCCCAAAGATTGTGTTCACTGCACCCCACAAAGATTCTGTTCACTGCACCCCACAAAGGATTTTGTTCACTGCACCCCAAAAAGATTGTGTTCACTGCACCCCAAAAATGATTTTGATCACTGCACCCCAAAAAGGATGTTGTTCACTGCACCCCAAAAATGATTTTGTTCACTCCACCCCAAAAAGATTGTGTTCACTGCACCCCACAAAGATTGTGTTCACTGCACCCCAAAAAGATTGTGTTCACTGTACCCCCCAAAGATTGTGTTCACTGCACCCCACAAAGATTCTGTTCACTGTACCCCACAAAGATTGTGTTCACTGCACCCCAAAAAGATTGTGTTCACTGCACCCCAAAAAGGATGTTGTTCACTGCACCCCAAAAAGGATGTTGTTCACTCCACCCCAAAAAGATTGTGTTCACTGCACCCCACAAAGATTGTGTTCACTGCACCCCAAAAAGATTGTGTTCACTGCACCCCAAAAATGATTTTGTTCACTGCACCCCAAAAAGGATTTTGTTCACTGCACCCCAAAAAGGATGTTGTTCACTCCACCCCAAAAAGATTGTGTTCACTGCACCCCAAAAAGATTGTGTTCACTGCACCCCACAAAGGATTTTGTTCACTGCACCCCAAAAAGATTGTGTTCACTGCACCCCAAAAAGGATGTTGTTCACTGCACCCCAAAAAGGATTTTGTTCACTGCACCCCAAAAAGATTGTGTTCACTGCACCCCACAAAGGATTTTGTTCACTGCACCCCACAAAGATTGTGTTCACTGCACACCAAAAAGGATTGTGTTCACTGCACCCCAAAAAGATTTTGTTCACTGCACCCCAAAAAGATTGTGTTCACTGCAGCCCAAAAAGATTGTGTTCACTGCAGCCCAAAAAGATTGTGTTCACTGCAGCCCAAAAAGATTGTGTTCACTGCAGCCCAAAAAGATTGTGTTCACTGCAGCTCACACACAGAAAAATGGATGTGGATCACTGACACCTGCCTATCTCCAATCCCACACCACACAGCAATATCGATTGTAGTTTGTAGAACACAGTTTCCCTAAAATTCAGCAGACTCTGTCCCTAACAGGATTGAGAAGAGATCGTAGATCAGGATTGAGTGCAGATTCACCCCACCCCCCACACAGCAATATCGATTGTAGTTTGTAGAAGACACTGACCCTATAATTCAGCAGACTCTATCCCTAAAATGCCTACAACTCGCCCTGCCTAAACACTCCGACCTGTCCCTCAATTCTATCCGGACACAAATGGTTTTTTCCTGCCTATCTTTCCCTAATCAGCAGCCAGCACATTGATGTGTGCTCTGTCCCTTAGCTAAGCAGCAGAATGACGCTGCTGCGGCGGCTGCCTCGAACTTATAAAGACTTGGTCACATGCTTCAGACGGCCAATCACAGCTACTAAGACATTTGCAGGCATGGCTGGGATGGCTTAAGGCACACCAGTTAAACGATTGTTGATTGGCTGTTGAAAGCCCGCCATGAAAAGAGCGCCAAAGCATGCAAAACCCGGAAATAAAACGACCGAACACGGATTTTTACCCGAACATACAGTAAAGTGTCCGTGTCCGTGTTCGGGTAAAAAAAATCCAATTATTCGGTACGAACACGAATAATACAGTCCGTGTTCGCTCAACACTATTCAGCATGTCATTCATATCTGCATTATTTTAAGGTCCAACTCAAGACAAAACTATTTATTTAATATTTGGATAGAGGGGGTGGGTTAGAGCCTCCGTCAAGTCTTGCTGTAAAGACAGTCCCATTCATGACAGTTGGGATGCAGCGGATGCACAGACACAGCCACTGTTCCCAATGTGATATCTAGTATTGTACATGGGCCCAAACTCATCCAACACTTGGTTGGTGTGGATTTTAGGTAGCAGGAGTAATCTATACCTTGTAACCCTCAAATCCACACAAAGCAATAGCATGAATGAGAATAACTATGATGGTGAACTATGCCGTTAAAAGTTTCCTGCAACCAGTATACTATGTGGTAAGAGTGCACTCTAGAAATAATTATTCTGAGACCCATATCTACTGCAATGGTACCCCTTACTATAGGCAGTAAATTAATTTCTTGTAGAGCAGCTTATCTAAAGTGACAGTCCTTTGCTTTAGTTCTTTAGCTGGCTAGCATTGGGGCCCAGTCTTTATGGTGGTGCTTATAAAGTAAAGTCTGAATGCAATGATAAAGGCTGCTAGTCAAATATACAGTCCCTATGTGCTTAGTTCCTACTATCAGCAACAGGTCATGGGCAGCAATGCCCTTTTACCAGTCCCAATGATACAGCGGCAATGGTCCCGCTGTTTAAATGTCCTCTTGATCTCCCTGAAGTGGCTCCATTCCTCAGCCCACAGGTATATAGTGCTCCGGTCTCTCTAATGCAATGGTTTGTCTCCAGCCAGTAACCCAATTCTCAGCCTCTGTGCGCCCAGATCCACTCTCTCTGGTCTGCAGCACACAAGACCTTGATCTCTGGCTCAGGTCTCTAATATGGTCCATACAATTCCACAACATGGCTCCAGGCCAGGACTTCAACTCCCACAGTGCAATGTGGCCAGTACTAAGTCTACAGAGTTCCTTTGGGTTTCTGCTTCCCCTGCTGGTGGAAGGCAGACAGTGTTGATAGATTTAGCATGTCAGTTCAGGGAGGGCAGTGAGGGTGTTCTAACTCTTTCTCTATTTAGCCAAGCACCTGGCTAAAAAAGAAAGTCTCAATTGTTGGGTCGTCCCTAGAACAAGACTAAAGGACAAATCTTCCAACTGGGACACTAGTTCTGATGACACTCAGGGATTCTCTCCCTTTGACCTTGGCCATAGGACAGGAAGTGAAGATAAATCTCCAAAATGGGACACAGATAGCAAAAAGAAAAAAACTGCCAGGGGTTATAACCCTCCCTGTGCATGCAGTTTTCCACCATGGACTGCACGTCATTGCTCTGGACCACCTTCCTGATAGTGACATTGGTAGACCATGTGACAGGGTGACCATGAAAGTGAAAGAGCATATTTGAGAGACAGCTATAACCCCATTACAGGAACCACCGGTTCAAAGACCTTCATTGCAGGATCACTGGGTAATATTTTAATGATAGCTGCAGATTTAAAAAGACTGAAAACAACTTTTGATTATTACAGTAACAAGTTAATATTTATATAATATTTTAGTTACTGGGATTAGATCTTGCAACATTTTTTCAGGTAAACCTGATTCCAAAAAATGTAAATACACCAATTACATCTTAAGGAAATTTTTTGTGCTCAACATGGATGCAAATACAACTGTGTGCAACCAGCAGTAGCTGCCAGATGTGTACTGTGTACAAATCAATGGCAGGTACCACTGCTGTTCACATGTAACTGTTCATCCAAGCAGTTACATGCGACTGAAGCCACCGATCAACTATGGACACAGCCAGGGTTGGCCTCTCTTCGGAGTTTTGGCTGCACACAACCTGCAGATAATGAACCGGTTTGGCTATAGCACAGAGTGTTGCTGCATCCAGAGGCAATGTTTTACCGCCTCTTAACCACTTCAATACCAGGCACTGTTGCACTTTGAATGACAATTGTGCGGTCATGCAACACTGCACACAAACAACATTTTTGTCAATATTTTGAGACAGATAGAGCTTTCTTTTGATGGTATTTAATCACCACGGGGGTTTTTATTTTTTGCTAAATAAACAAAAAAAATATTTCTTAATTTCTGTTATAACATTTTTTAAATAAGTAATTTTTCTCCTTCACTTATGTGCGCTGATGAGGCTGCACTGACAGGCACTGATAGACTGCACTGAGGAGGCAGCACTGATGGGCACTGATGAGGTGGCACTGATGGGCATTGATGAGGAGGCACTAATATGCAGTACTGATTGGCACTAATAGATGTCACTGATATGCAGCACTGATTGGCACTAATAGGCAGCACTTAGGGGCACTGATAGGTGGCACTGATGGACACTGATAGGCAGCAATGTTAAGCACTGATAGGTGGCACTGAAGTGCACTGATAGGCAGCACCGATGTGCACTGATGGGCAGTGATAGGCGGTACTGATGGTAACTGATAGATGGTACTGATAGGCAGCACTGATATGAGGAGGTACTAAGGGGCACTAACAGGCATCACTGATGGGCATTGAAAGGCAGCACTGATGGGCACTGATTGGCATCACTGGTGGGCATCACTGGTTGACTTCACTGGTGGGCACTGGTGGGCATCACTGATGGAGCTGCACTGATAATCAGGGAACTCCTCACACACTGTCAGCATGAGGAGAGGAATGCCGATAACTGGCATTTCCTATTTACACTGTAATTAGCTATGATTGGACACAACTAATCACATGTCAGAGGTTCTTTATTGTGATCGGAGATGCAATGTGTGTCCAAGGGACACACTTCACCACTGATCACCATGCCTTGTGCCCCTGGGGGCGCGCACATGCGTCCTGTTTTGAAGGACATCATATGATGTAAAGTCAGAACAGTAAAGCCACTGCCTGGCCGTCAGTCTGCTATAGGTGGGCGGCACAGTGGTGTAGTGGTTAGCACTTTCACCTAGCAGCAAGAGGGTCGCTGGTAGAGTTGAGCGGACACCTGGATGTCCGTGTTCGGCAGGTTCGGCCGAACTTGAAAAAAAAGTCCGGGTCTGTGTCCCGGACTTTTTCCGAACTTTACCCGGACACCGAACCCCATTGAAGTCAATGGGGACCCGAACTTTCAGGCACTAAAATGGCTCTAAAACACCAATGGAAAGGGCTAGAGTGCTGCAAATGGCAGCAAAATGTAGTTAAGAGCATGGCAAGTGCTCTTAAAAAAAATTCCCCTTTAAATTAATTTTTTAATAGCAGATTAGAACAGCAATCTGTAGTGAAATATAGCTGAACGCTGCACACAACAGACTGATAAAAATAGATTTTTTTCTCCCTCCTCCTCCTCCTCCTCAGTGGGCTCAAGTGAGGGCAAAAAGATTGTTCACTGCACCACCCCCCACACAGCAAAATCAATGTAGACTCTCCCTGCCTAATCTCCAGCCTGGCCCTAATATGCTCAATAAGATCGTTCACTGCACCACCCCCCCCCCCACACAGCAAAATCGATGTAGACTGACCCTGCCTAATCTCCAGCCTGGCCCTAAAATGCTCTAATAACTTTCCCTGCCTGCACTCCGACCTGTCCCTGCATTCTTTTCGGACACAATTTTTCACAGAATCACTGTCTGTCCCTAATCAGCAGCCAGCACGTATGATGTGTGCTCTGTCCCTAAACTACAGCAGAATGACGCGGCGCGCTGGGGCTCTCGAACTTATAAAGACATGGTCACATGCTTCAGATGGCCAATCACAGCTACTAATACATTAGTAGGCATGGCTGTGATGGCGCACACCAGTTAAACGCTTGTTGATTGGCTGTTGAAAGCCCGCCATTAAAAGTGCGCCATTACATACAAAACAGGAAATAAAATGACCGAACACGGATTTTAAACCCGAACATACAGTAAAGTTTTCGGGTCCGTGTTCGGGTAACAAAAATCCAATTATTCAGTACGAACACGAATAATACAGTCCGTGTTCGCTCAACACTAGTCGCTGGTTCAAATCCCAACCACGACACCACCTGCCTGGAGTTTGCATATTCTCCCTGTGCATGCGTGGGTTTCCTCCGGTTTCCTCCCACACTCCAAAGACATGCTGGTAGGTTAATTGGATCCTGTATAAAAAAAAAAAAAAAAAATTGGCCCTACTGTGTATGTATGTGAGTTAGGGACCTTAGATTGTAAGCTCCTTGAGGCCAGGGACTGATGTGAATGTGCAATGTATATGTAAAGCGCTGCGTAAATTGACAGCACTATATAAGTACCTGAAATAATAATAATATAGGCCAGACAGGAAGGTGTTAATGCAACAAACTAGCCACATATATTCAACAGACTAAATGTGGCCCAAGTGCTGATAGAATGTGTACATTTTGTAGCTGATTAATCAATTAGTTACAGATGTTGAAGTTTATGTTTAAGTACAAAACATTTGCAAGCTCCTTCGCGGACACCAACATCGTCTCCCCACCTTCTTCCATGTGCAGGGTCTTCATTTGTTAGGTAATAAAAGATACCCTTGCTTATCATGGCTCCTCACATCCGTCCAGTCTAGACCACTCATTCAAGCCCCCCCCCCCCCCCTTAAAAGAAAACTATTCTTTTTGTTATCACTTAACAATACCTACAATAGAAGTAGCATGATTTTGTGACATGGTGCCCGAAAAAAGTTTCTGCAAGAACAAAGTTAAGTGACTTTTACTTCTGTATCTTTTTTCTTTTGGTGAATCAAGCTGATTATCTTTCTGCACAATTCAATTGCACTCTAACTAACCCTGACCCAGCACAAAGCACCCAAGCTGAATGTCGGCCATGCACTCAGTCATTATTTTTCATTTGCAACCAGTGTCAATCGGCCCTCATTTGAAAAAAAAAAAATTGTGTCATCAAACAAACCAGAGAAATCGCCACACGCCATTTCAATCAACTTTGAAAGGAAAATATAAAAAAGTTGATTGAAAAAGCAGACAGGAAAAACAACTCGATAGAACAAAAAAAATACTGAACGCAGAGAAATCAAAGAAAATTTGATAGCTTTTAATGCTTCCACCACAGTTGGTTAAGGTTTGTTCCGTCTGGCTGCCATTAAATCAATCGCGAAAGAAAGCAAGGACCGTCGATCTGTCTTTTGTTTCAGCTGAAAATGGAATTGAAAGACAGAGCAAAAGACCACTAGACTACTATAACCCAACTAACTACATAGTCCACTAATCTTCAATCTAATGCTGAAATAAAGTTCATGTTCATCTGTCATAAGAAAACTTTTTGGACCACCATTGCTAAACAACTTCTGAAAATCCACTTTGCCAAGCTGTGTCCTGGATTCAATACTTTGTTACAAGCCTGAAGCAAGCATTAAGGAGGAAGAAGAAAGGGAAGAAGAAAAGTTAGGACTCCTGACCTTAATATATTAGCATAACAGCCAGACATCTAGCGTTTTCAACAGGCAGTCAGCAAAGACAGTCCAGACTTTTGTAGTCCCACCATGAAAGGTTTAAACCTAATCTTAACCCTGCTAGCTTAAACAAAATCCTAAATCAGTGTTTCCTAAACTGTGGGTCAAAGCCCAACTTGGGTCAACCATATGTTTATGATGGCTGGGTCACCACATCTACACTACATTGTCAAAAGTATTGTGACTCCTATCTTTACACGCACATGAACTTTAATGGCATCCCAGTCTTAGTTTGTAGGGTTCAATATTGGGTTGGCCCACCCTTTGCAGCTATAACAGCTTCAACTCTTCTGGGATGGCTGTCCACAAGGTTTAGGAGTGTGTCTATGGGAATGTTTCACCATTCTTCCAAAAGCGCATTTGTGAGATCAGGAACTAATGTTGGATGAGAAGGCCTGGCTCGCAGTCTCTGCTCTAATTCATCCCAAAGATGTCCTATCAGGTTGAGGTCAGGACTCTGTGCATCCATGTCTTTAGGGACCTTGCTTTGTGCACTGGTCCAAAACATTTGGTGAAGGGGTGATTATGGTGTGGGGTTGTTTTTCATGACATCTTAGTTCCAGTGAAGGGAATAATTAAGGCTTCAGCATACCAAGACATTTTGGACAATTTCATGCTCCCAACTTTGTGGGAACATTTTGGGGATGGCCCCTTCCTGTTCCAACATGACTGCCCACCAGTGCACAAAGCAAGGTCCATAAAGACATGGGTGAGAGAGTCTGGGGTGAAAAGGAACTTGACTGGCCTGGACAGAGACCTGATCCTTATCCAATAGAACACCTTTGGGATGAATTAGAGCAGAGACTGTGGGCCAGGCCTTCTTGTCCAACAACAGTGCCTGACCTCACAAATGCGCTTCTGGAAGAAGGTCAGACATTCCCATAGACACAATCCTAAACCTTGTGGAAAGTCCTTCCCAGAAAAAGTTGTTATAGCTGCAAAGGGTGGGCCAACTCAATATTGAATCCTAGTGAGTAAGACTGGGATGCCATTAAAGTTCATGTGTGTGTAAAGGCAGGCGTCCCAGTACTTTTGACAATATAGTGTAGTTTGATAATCAGTGGCAAGTAATATAGCACGCAGTATGTATTTAGTGTTCTCATCATATACCACCATGATCACTGACATAGCCTGTAAACAATGAAGTTAATATATAAGGCTACGTTCACATGTGGGCGCAGTGGATCACGGGCAGAATCACAGCGATTCTGCCCGTGATCCAGAAATCATTGAAAATATCGGGACGCCTGTGCGATGCCAGTGATTTGCAATGGCACCCCAAACGCTGTACGATGTTGCCGCGATTTCTGCCTGCCAAATCGCAGTAACATCGAGCAAACAGAATCATGGGACGCATGACGCCCAAAAAAGGTACAAGAGCTTCTTTTGTGCGTCATGCGTCCCGCAATTCTGTTTGCGATATGTTACCGTGATTCGGCAGGCGGAAATCGCGGCAACATCGCACAGCGTTTCGGTGCCATTGCAAATCACGGGCATCGCACAGGCATCCAGTGATTTGCAATGATTTCCGGATGACGGGCAGAATTGCTGTGATTCTGCCGTGATCCGCTGCGCCCACATGTGAATGTAGCCTTAGAGAAAATGTTTCATTCCCAACCACATTTTGAAAGTTTGCCCACTTTTTGTTTTTAATTTTTAATAAATTTGCAAAGATTTCAAACAAACTTGTTTCACATTGTCATTATGGGGTATTATTTGTAGAATTGTGAGGTAAATAATGAATTTAATCCATTTTGGAATAAGGCTGTAACATAATAAAATGTGGAAAAAGTGAAGCGCTGTGAATACTTTCAGGATGCACTGTATATACAGTATCTCACAAAAGTGAGTACACCCCTCACATTTTTGTAAATATTTTATTATATCTTTTCATGTGGCAACACTGAAGAAATGACACTTTTCTACAATGTAAAGTAGTGAGTGTACAGCTTGTATAACAGTGTACATTTGCTGTCCCCTTAAAATAACTCAGCACACAGCCATTAATGTCTAAATCGTTGGCAACAAAAGTAAGTACACCCCTAAGTCAAAATGTCCAAATGTCAGTATTTTGTGTGGCCACCATTATTTTCCAGCACTGCCTTAACCCTCTTGGGCATGGAGTTCACCAGAGCTTCACAGGTTGCCACTGGAGTTCTCTTCCACTCCTCCATGAAGACATCACTGAGCTGGTGGATGTTAGAGACCTTGTGCTTCTCCACCTTCCGTTTGAGGATGCCTCACAGATGCTCAATAGGGTTTAGGTCTGGAGACATGCTTGGCCAGTCCATCACCTTTACCCTCAGCTGCTTTAGCAAGGCAGTGGTCCTCTTGGAGGTGTGTTTTGGGTCGTTATCATGTTGGAATACTGCCCTGCAGCCCAGTCTCCGAAGGGAGGGGATCATGCTCTGCTTAAGTATGTCACAGTACATGTTGGCATTCATGGTTCCCTCAATGAACTTCTAGATTCTAAGCTCTAACGAGCAGGGCCCTCTGATTCCTCCTGTATTGAATTGTACTGTAACTGTATTGTCTTCCCCCACATTGTAAAGCGCTGTGCAAACTGTTGGCGCTATATAAATCCTGTATAATAATAATAATAATGAACTGCAGCTCCCCGGTGGTGGCAGCACTCATGTAGCCCCAGACATGACACTGCCACCACCATGCTTGACTGTAGGCAAGACACACTTGTCTTTGTACTCCTCACCTGGTTGCCCTCACACACCCTTGATACCATCTGAACTCAATAAGTTTATCTTGGTCTCATCAGACCACAGGACATGGTTCCAGTAATACATGTCATTAGTCTGCTTGTATTTAGCCAACCGTTTGTGGACTTTCTTGTGCATCATCTTAACCACTTAAGCCCCGGAAGATTTTACCCCCCTCCTGACCAGGGGGTATTTTGCGATTCGGCACTGCGTGACTTTAACGGACAATTGCGTGGTCATGCTATGCTGTACCTAAACTAATTTGACGTCCTTTTTTTCCCACAAACAGAGCTTTCTTTTGGTAGTATTTGATCACCTGTGTGATTTTTTGACCATGCGCTATAAACAAAAAAAGAGCGTAAATTTTGCAAAAATAACAATATTTTTCACATTTTTTTTATATGAAATTCCCCAAAAAAAAATGTAAAAATCAAAATTTTTTAACATTTTCGGCCAATTTGTTTTATGCAACATATGTTTGGTAAAAAAAAATCGTAAAAAGCGTATTTTGATTGGTTTGCGCAAAAGTTATCGCGTTTACTAACAAAGGGGAAGATTTTTGTCATTTTTGTTGTTTTTTTTTTGTAACGCGTAATGGCGGCGATCTGCGATTTTTTTGCGGTACTGCGACATTGCGGAAGATAGATCGAACCCTTGACTGACATTTTTGACACTTTTGGGGTTACCAGTGACATTACTACAGTAACATATGCACTGTTACTCTAAAATTACACTGGCAGTGAAGGGGTTAACTTTATTTGAGAGGGAGGGGCTGTGTGTGTCCCTAGGGGCGTGATTATAACTGTGATTGGCTGTGGCTTGAGGTGTAGGAACAATGATCAACGGTTCTACATAGTAGAACCATATGATCATTGTTTCTACACAGGGGAGAATGATAGGCGGCTTGTTTACACTAGCCGCCTGCCTTTCTCCCTCTCCCCCGACGATCGCTGAGTGACACGCGCGGGTGGTCCGTGACCGCGCGGGAGCGAGAGCGCGCCTCCGGCGGCGCGCTCGCTCCCCAGAGCCTCACAGGCTAGCGACGTAGACCTACGTCGCTCTGCCTGTGAGGGGCTGACTGCCGCAGTAAATATACTGTGTGCAGTCGGCAAGTGGTTAAGAAGAGGCTTCTTTCTGGGAGGACAGCCACGCAGACCAAATTGATGCAGTGTGCGGCGTAAGGTCTTAGCACTGACAGGCTGACTCCCCACCCCTTCAACCTCTGCAGCAATGCTGGCAGCACTCATACATCTATTTCCCAAAAGCAATCTCTGTATATGATGCTGAGCATGTGCAATCAGCTTCTTTGGTCGATCATGGCGAGGCCTGTTCTGAGTGGAACTGTCCGGTTAACTGCTGTATGGTCTGGGCCACCATGCTGCAGCTCAGTTTCAGGGTCTTGGCAATCTTCTTATTGCCTAGACCATCTTTATGTAGAGCAAAAATTCTTTTTTCATATCCTTGGAGAGTTCTTTGTCGTGAGGTGCCATGTTGAACTTCCAGTGACCAGTATGAGAGAGAGAGCGATAACACCAAATTTAACACACCTACTCCCCATTCCCACCTGAGACCTTGTAACACTAACGAGTGACGTGACACCGGGGAGGGAAAATGGCTAATTTGGGCCCAATTTGGACATTGTTACTTAGGGGTGCACTCACTTGTTTGCCAGCGGTTTAGACATTAATGGTTGTGTGTTGAGTTATTTTGAGGGGGCAGCAATTTTACACTGTTATACAAGCTGTACACTCACTACTTTACATTGTAGCAAATTGTAATTTCTTCAGTGTTGTCACATGAAAAGGTATAATAAAATATTTACAAAAATGTGAAGGGTGTACTCACTTATGTGAGATATATAACGAAAAATGTATTCTCTTAAACTACTAAAGCTTACAGAAATTTTGAAGAGCGTCCATAATGCATTAAATAGCTATTGTTTTTTGTCTTTGTTTGACTTATTGTAAATAATTATCCTCCTGGGTCCCATTATGGTGACATTTTTCTTATTTGGTTTCTTGGATTACGAAGTTACCCTAAACATACTAATTACTCTAACATTAAAGCTGCAATTACTTTGGAATGAAAAATAGTGTGAGTAAAGATATATATTTTCTTTAAATAATGAAACAATCAAAAGAATTTTAGACTTGAAATATTACAGGACAATTTATAAGTAACAATACTATGAATACCGTATTCATGAAGTCAGATTAGGGTAATTCTTCAGCAACCATGCATACGCACAGAATTACATTAATTTGATCATCGAAGCCTGCCAAGAATGGATACGGAGTTGCGCATGCCTAACATAGGGTAACCTCGGAAAACATGCAGCACTGGAGATCTCCTTGTGTCCCCGCCGGTACTCAGAATAAGGGATTGGGCATCCGAAGTCACTAATCCAGGAGGTTTCAGCGTGAAGAGAGCAGGATGCTGCTCAACCGACCTGATGCTCTTTGGACTGTATGGCCTCAGCCAGCACTCCTCCACCGGCCACACTCTCTGGATGCGTTTCGCCCTGCCCATTGGGGCTTAGTCATAGAGGTGGGGAATACGAGCAGGACAGAGAGAGGGATGTGTTGTGTAGTACAGTCTCAAAAATTGTGAGAATGACACAAATATTCATTTTTACAAAGTGTGCTACTTTAGTGTTTTTAGATCTTTTTTGTCTGATGTTACTATGGTATACTGAAATATATTTACAAGCATTTCATAAGTTTCAAAGGCTTTTATTGATAATTACATTAAGTTTATTCAAAGAGTCAATATTTGCAGTGTTGACCCTTCTTTTTTAAGACATCTGCAATTCTCCCTGGCATGTTGTCAATTAACTTTTGGGCCACATCCTGACTAATAGTAGCCAAGTCTTGCATAATCAATGCTTGGAGTTTGTCAGAATTTGTAGGATTCTTTTTGTTCACCGACCTCTTGAGGATTGACCACAAGTTGTCAATGGGACTTAGGTCAGGAGAGTTTCCTGTCCATAGACCCAAAATTTTGATGTTTTGTTCCCCAAGCCCTAGTTATCACGTTTGCCTTTTGGAAAGGTGCTCCATCATGCTGGAAAAGGCATTGTTCCTCACCAAACTGTTCTTGGATGATTGGGAGAAGTTTCTCTTGGTGGGTGTTTTTGTACCATTCTTTATTCATGGGTGTGTTCTTAGGCAAAATTGTGAGTGAGTCCACTCCCTTGGCTGAGAAGCAACCCTACACACAGGGCCGCTGATAGGGGGGGACCACCAGTCCTCTTGTTGGGGGCCCGAGTACACAGGGGGGCCCACACAGGGAGGGGGATTTGTGATGAACAATATTTACAGAAATCTTCCTCCAGTAGCTGAAAGCTGGTCTCTCCCGCTCTCCCTGCTACTAGATTTTATCTGCTGAGAAAGAGACAGTTGTCCCTCACTAATCCCCTCCCTGTGTGGGCCCCCCCTCCCAGCCCTGGCTCTAATGTTAGCTCTGCTCCTGAATTTGTTATCGCTGTAACTTGTTTCTCTCCCTGCAGATCTTCCTATTCTCCTTGTCCCAGCCTGCATATTTTTTTCATATTTATCCCAGCTGATCAGTTGCATTCCCATGGGGTGAAGAATTTACTGTTACACCGGTTCCATAGCTGCCTGTTATCTTGTCCCAGTGCAGTTTAGTGTGCTTTATGTAGCTGGGCTTTCCACTCCTCTCTCCCAGACTGCTTCCTGACCTGTGCAACTTCGCTTCTTCTCCCCTTCACTGTCAGTTCCCTCTGCACCCATGTATCAACTCCTTCTATTTAACCATTTACTAACTGATCTGGCAGTAGTAAACTCCATTTTTTATCTTGTATCTACAGGTAAGCCTATAATAGGGCTTACCTGTAGGTACAGTGAATATCTACTAAACGTAGCAGCCAGTGATAGCACCATCACATGTGCACTGCGCTCTCAATGGATGGCATACCATCCATTGAGAGAGTTGTGCTGTGATCATGACACCCACACGCATGCATGTGAGTTACATTATCTCAATTTTGCCAAACGACTGGAGCCCAAGAAACCAGAGAGAAGACCAGATGAAGATGGAATCCCTCTTAGTAGTACTAGTGACAGCACACCGTTGGAGAGATCTGATTTTTTAGGTTAGAAAAATATAATTAAGGGCTCATTCCCACAGGTACACTGGCTGTGTGAAGGAGGGGTTTCCGCTGGAGCCACCTGTCATTCTATAGGGATGCAGCGCTTGTATGAACACAGCCGCAGGCCCTACTTGGGCAGGTGTGCAGGTGAGTGGTCCCCAAATGCACACTGTATGCCATATACCTGCATCCCCACGCCTGTCAAATTAGGACCTTTAGCTGTGTTTGTACAGCTACTTGTGGCTCAAGCCACATAAATGAACCACTGATTCACATTGTACAAACCACAGCACCCATGTGCATGAGCCCCAACACCTCCCCCACACACACAGAGATTTATTTATCAACTCAGTTTCATCTTTTAGATTTAGGATGAATTCTGTGAGTTATGTTGTATTTGTGTCTGATAATAATGATTTTATTGTATTTTTATCGAAATATAGCTTTACTATTTTCTTGGGGGCGGGGGCTGTATGGGGCACTGCGATTTCTATCAGCAGCCCTGCCTACACATGAATGGTCTCAGGATGCTCTACTGTTGGCATGATACAGGACCGATGGTAGCACTCCTATTTTCTTCTCTGGACAAGGGTTTTTCCGGATGCCCCAAATAATCGGAAAGGGGATTCATCATAGAAAATGTCTTTACCCCAGTCCTGAGCAGTCCCATCCCTGTACCTTTTGCAGAATATCAGTCTGTCCCTGATGTTTTTTCCTGGAGAGAAGTGGCTTCTTTGCTGTCCTTCTTGAAACCAGGCCTTCCTCCAAAAGTCTTCTCCTCACTGTGCGTGCAGATGCACTTACACCAGCCTGCTGCCATTCCTGAGCAAGCTCTACACTGGCGGTGCCCGATCCTGCAGCTGAATCAACTCCTGGTGCTTGCTGGACCTTCTTGGGCACCCTGAAGTCTTCACAAATGCAGTGGAAATGTTTTTTAATTTCATTTTCATGGCAAAGAGAGACTTTTCAATTGCTGGCAATTCATCTGATCACTCTTCATAGCATTCTGGAGTATATGCAAATTGCCATCATAAAAACTAATTCCCAAAACTTTTGGCCATGGCTGTAGTGCTAACACACTCCCTGTCAGTGGCGGCTGGTACTCCATGGGCCGGGGGGCAGCAGGCGGACCACACTATACCACCCCCCCCTGTCGCCGGCTCACTCACCCTGGAAATGTGGAGGGCAGTCAGCGGCGGCAGCGGCTTCCCCCTCAGTCTCCTGCGCCTCCTCCTCCTCGGCCAATGGCATGGCTTCTCCTTTCGGCCAATCAGGAAACGGGTCTAAGGACCTGCTTCCTGATTGACCAGGAGGAGAATCCGTGTGACAATAGTGAATGTTCATTGGCCATTGTCACACAACTGGGTGGGCTCAGGGCGCAGTGCTCTGCGCCCTGAGCCCACCCTTTTTTGAAGCCTGTTAGAGCCTCTGACTCTAATCAAGTGCTTAAAAAAAAAGAAAAAGCCCCATTGAAGTCCATGCATCCGGCGCCCTGCATGTAGATTAGGGGGCTGGATGCATGGATGGGGGGGGGGCGGCGCCCCTGCGCCCCCAAAGGACGGGGCTCCCTGTCCATGGGTGACAACGTTGCTTAGTACCTAGGTCAGGAAGTATGTAGCCACTACTTCTAAGAACCAAAAAGCTGCAATACTAATAATTTGTGTTCTTGGGTTTAGACAAATCAATCAGTCAGATATCACCTGTCATTTATCAAGTGTAGGCTCAAAAAGCATCCCTCCTACTTGTCACAATGGTTATGAGCTCCACTTTTCTTTCCCGCAGTCTTTTTTTTATATATCACCCCTTCCAATATTTGAGCTTTTAAAGCTCTTATAACTTAGCATCTGGATGTCTGAAATGCAGCAGTAATAAATCAAGCCATAGATTTTTTTCTCCTTAGCTAGGGAATGCAGACACTATTTAATGCATAATTAATTATGTCATTTAAAGTATTTACCTACCAGAGAGCAATTAAAAATGTTTTCAATTTATTTCTATTCACCAGAGAAGGAAATTAACTAATTTATGTCTGGATTACACTGCAGAGCAATGCAAAGTAACATCTCTAAGCAATATAGAGAGATTGATAAGAGATATAAAAAAGAAGGATTTCCATTCCTTTCAATATTCTTAGCAGAGTGAATGAAGGGCTGTTAGTTAAAGCCAGGCATTCAAAATATATTGCCATTTCTAAGTGAATTTCCAGGAGAAAATGTTGCATATTTACTGTTTTTTATTCTATATGTTTTTTTTTTTTTTCTGTACTTTTGCCAGTACCTCTGATAGAAGTTGCTATTCTGTTTTGTTCTGTATGCATAAAGGTGTTCTTTCATAGTTGTGGTTTTCTTATATCTTTTTATTATGTTAAGCATTAGCAGAAAGTTGTTTTGTTTTTTCGTACAAACATTTTTTTGTTCTGTGTAATTAGAAAAATGTGAACATTTTCAAAACAATATTTCCTTTGTATTATTTGCAACCAGTAGGTGGCAAATTTCAAGCAGGTGCACTTACTTTTAAAAGAACCTATTTAAAGAGTAACTCCACTTTTGTTGAGAAAAAAACATTCCCCTCTGGGTGATCTCTGTACATTGCACGGATTTTTAACAAACTTTGTTGCAGATTCCTACCTTATTATGTTATTTTGAAGAAATCACTGTGTGTTCCTCTGTGCCCCTGTGCTAAGTGAGTCTAATGGGAGTGGTTTAATAATTATCAGTCAGCTGTGCACCTGCAGAGCACTAATGAGGAAATCTTCTGGGCCTGCATCCCTTTAGATATGTTCCTATTGGGAGTATCTCACCAAAAATGACATTTTTGTTGCAGGGGATGCCAGAAATCTGATTTGTATCTTAGTGCAGACTTCTGTGAAAATTGGTGAACCAATCACACAAGCAGGAAATGATGTTTCTGGGGTGTGGTCAGTATACATTCTGTGTACAGAACAGCTCCAGGTAGCCATATTGCATTGCATTTTCAGAAAATTACAACAGCTGCAGATTGAAAAGGAAAGAAATTTTTCATAACATTCACTTACAACATGACTTGTGTTGCAATTGTATACGCTTTTCTATTTTTTCTTTATTTGCTATTTTTTTTTTCTCCCACGAAAGTGGAGTTAACCTTTAAGTAGAAAATAAATATATTGTGTGTGCATGCAGCTAAATGACAGAAGGGCGACCCCTTCACCCTTCCCTCTTAGCAGAAATGGGACCCTCTTAATAGGTTAGTTTACACAAGGCTGACAGCAAACAGGCAGCAAGATTTTGGGTTTCTACAAATTGAGTGACATTGACGCACCAAGTGGTTGTAAATCCTTACATATACCCAGTGAAGTGACTGGCCGTAGGTGATGACATGAAACAGACATGAAACAAATCTTCCTACATAAGTTGTACTTGTCTATCTATAGCCATTTTTCCCCTACATCCAGACAAATTGCAGAATGTACACAGGATCTCACAGCCCTGAAAAGCAGGGGGTGGAGAGTGTAAGTTACATCAGTGAGTAGAGTTTTGAGAGCTGATTGAAGGGAAGAGACACCCCCCCCCCCCCTGCACACAGCACCCAGGAACTGAGCTGAGGCTGTCAATCTGCTGGAGCTCCCTCCCCGTCACCATTGTTCTCTTGGTGTCAGGAAAACTCATCAGAAGTGACTGATGCTTATAGTAGAGGAACGAAGCAGCAGATAGAAATGACATTTAGTGCTCTGGATTTAGAGACACTATAGAATACACACTATAGAGAGGGTATGCTTTGTTAATATTTCATAGTTACGTAGTTAGTCAGGTTGAAAAAAGACACAAGTCCATCTGGCTCAACCAATAAAAAACAAAAAACAGTAAAGAAAACCCAAACATACAATCCCATATACATAATCCTATACCTCCAGTTGATCCAGAAGAAGGTGAAATAACCCCAGCAAAGCATGTTCCAATTTTCTACAGCAGGGGAAAAAAATTCCTTTGCTGATCCCCCGAGAGGCAATCGTATATTCCCTGGATCAACTTTACCTATAAATATTAGTATCCATTTATATTAAGTACACCCAGGAAATAATCCAGGCTTTTTTTAAAGCAATCTAGTGAGCTAGCCAGAGCCACCTCTGGAGGGAGTCTATTCCACATTTTCACAGCTCTTATGGTGAAGAAACCTTTCCATATTTGAAGACGAAATCTGTTTTCCTCTAGAAGTAAAGAGTGCCCCCTTGTCCTCTGTGTTGACCTTAAAGTGAATAACTCAACACCAAGTTCACTATATAGACCCCTTATTTATACATGTGGATCATATCCCCCCTTAATCTCCTGTTCTCAAGAGAGAATAAATTCAGTTCCTCTAATCTTTTCTCATAGCTGAGCTCCTCCATGCCTCTTATCAGTTTGGTTGCCCTTCTCTGCACTTTCTCCAGTTCCCCGATATCCTTTTTAAGAACTGATGCCCAAAACTGAACAGCATATTCCAGATGAGGTCTTACTAATGATTTGTAGAGGGGCAAAATGATATCTCTCTCTCTGGAGTCCATGCCTCTGTTAACACAAGAAAGGACTTTGCTTGCTTTGGAAACAGCAGCTTGGCATTGCATGCTATTATTAAGCTTAGGATCTACCAGAACACCCAGATCCTTCTCTGCTATGGATTCCCCCAGTTCTACTCCACCTAGTATGTATGATGCATGCATATTCTTAGCCCCCACGTGCATAACTTTACATTTATCAACATTAAACCTCATTTGACACATAGTTGACCAATGAAACAGTGCATTGAGGTCGGCTTGTAAGTTGGAGACATCCTGTAAGGAAGTTATTCCACTGCAAAGCTTGGTGTCACCTGCAAAGACTGAAATGCTACTTTTAATCCAAGACCCTATATCATTTATAAAGATATTAAAAAGTAAGGGTCCCAACACTGAACCTTGGGGTACACCACTGATAACCTGAGACCATTCAGAGTAAGAATCATTAACCACTACTCTCTGAATTCTATCTTTTAGCACATTTTCTATCCATTTGCAAACCGATCTTTCCAAGCCTGTAGACTTTACCTTACACATTAGCCATGTGTCGGGAACTGTGTCATACACTTTTGCAAAATCCAAGTATACTACGTCCACAGCCACCCCTCTGTCCAAGGTTTTACTTACCTCCTCATAAAAAGAAATCAGGTTTGTTTGACAACTTCTGTCTTTCATGAATCCATTCTGTCTGTTAAAATATTTTTTCCAGCAAGAACTCATCTATGTGGTCTTTTATTAAACTCTCCAATATCTTCCCGACTATAGAAGCTAAACTAACAGGTCTATACAGTAGTTACTTGGCAACAGTGTTAATTTTGTCGACTAAAATGTTTTCATTGACTAAATTAACACAATTTTAGTGGACTAAAATACGACTAAAACTAAAACAATTCAGATGAATAAAATATGACTTAAACTAAAATGGCATTTTAGTCATAAGACTAAAATACGACTAAAACTAAAATGGCATTTTAGTCATAAGACTATAACTAAAACTAAATTGAAAATTAACATCATCAAAATTAACACTCCTCTGCTGGCCATTTCTAAATCGGCAACACAATTCCATCCAGAGCCTGTAATAATAGCACATTAAAGTTTAAACTGTATTGCACCACTGCATAAGCAGAAGTAAGTGGCATCTACTAAGCTGCTGAAAACAAAATAATTAAGAAAAATGCTTTTCTTATATTTTTCCCTAATATTTAATGTTGGAAATATATTCTGGTAATATGTGCAATGACATTACAGCCAATGGAGTTTACAGGTTTTTGTATTTTAAAGTTGTACTTCGGTTTGTCAAAAAGCAATATTTCTGAATGTTTATGAAACTTGGTTTTATTTATAAAGATGTTATATATCACAATGGCTAAATCTGTGTCTGTAGTGCATGTTCAAACCTTATAATAACATATTATTAGATTTTTACTCCAGGAGTATACAATTCACTTGGAAATGCTAGAGAAATGTTTAAATATTGCATTATAATTAACCTAAACCTATTTGATTTGTAGTTGACTAAAATGTATGAGATTTTAGTCGACTAAAATGTACTGGAGATTTTAGTTGACTAAAATATGACTAAAACTACAACAATTCAGATGACTAAAAAACGACTAAAACTAAAATGGCATTTCAGTCAAAAGACTAAAATATGACTAAAACTAAAATGGCATTTTAGTCAAAAGACTATAACTAAAATCAAATCAAAATTTGCTGCCAAAATTAACACTGCTTGGCAAAGACTTTGATTCCTTTTTAAATATAGGCACCACATTGGCCCTACGCCAATCCAGTGGTACTGTTCCAGTCCTTAACGAGTCCCTAAAAATTTGAAATAAAGGCTTTGAACTTTGAATTGAAAATATTTCACGTTTGAGGTTTACAACTACTTTAAATGTTTTTGTATATATCAATTTGATAAAACTAATCAAAATAATAATATATGATGATAAACTAAAGTCCAAATTACAATTGACATTCCAATTGACTATAAACTATTATATTATCCTTCAAATGTAGACACATATGCCTTCCCTGTGGGATTTAAAATATATTTTAAGCCAAGAAACAGAATTTAGGATGTTAGATCTGGTGGCTACATTCATTTTCATTTCAGGAAAACCTTAAATAGCTTAATTAGTTACTTTTTTTTGTTACATTTATATAATTTTTCTTGATTTTCTATATTTGTTTAGTACAATTTACATACAATCTTTGTTTAACAAATACATTTTAAATACTAGCCTAGAGGAAAGAAAAGCAGGAGCTGTTTGACTTTAGACTCTCTGTCACTGATAGGATACACAGCAAGGGAGGATAGGGCACATGGTAAGGGAAAGAAGTTTAGCCTCTCCACTGATTCATGCAGTGTGTAAACTTTAGCTTCAAGTATTGAGCTTTGTAAATAGTAGCCTTATTTTCATCCAAGCAGCTATGACTAAACAGGCAAACACGTGAAAAAAAGTTCATAACTTTCTGGCTGGTACAAAATGGTAATGTAAAATATTATCTTTTTTAACCACATGTTAACCAGCGACGTACCTGTACATTGCTGGACTTCAAGCAGTTATACCACAATGATGCTTGCAGTTGCTATTTTCTATTGTGGTCGGCTCTCTTTTAAAAGCAATCCTATTGGCTAACTAAGTGCTGGATTGCTTTTACAAGCCTTCCGCGGCTTTCTCTATCTCTTACGTCCCACTAGGAGACCCGAGCGACCAGCCCGCATTCCTGCCAGCTGGCTGGACAGCCGAACAAAGTTGGGATCGGCTTTGATTGGCTCTCCACTATGGTAACCTGGAAGGGATGACCTGACATTACTTCTGGTATACCTGGATGTCAACTGACATTTTTTTTTAAAACAGAAAGCATTCAAAAACACCAATCATGGTATTTTGAATGCTTTTGAGAGCAGAGGGGGGATTTGGGGTCTTATAGACCACAGATCTCCCCATAAAGAGGAACTGTCACATGCCTATTGCTGTCACAATGATGTTTACTTTCCTTGTGACAGCAATAAAAGTGACCAAAAAAAAAAAACTAAAGCAACAGTGTAAAAATAAAAAATCAATAAATCAATAATTAAAAAAAAAAATTAAAGTGCCTCCCGTCCCGCCGTGCTCGTGCGCAAAGGGGAATGCGCGTCAGTCCTGCACACATGCAAACAGCGATCCTTCCACACATAAGAGTTATCACCGTGAATGTCAGATCGTTGGTAGTAATTCTAGCACTAGACCTCCTCTGTAAATCTAAAGTGGTAAACTGTATAGGCTTTTAAATTTGTCACCTATGGATAGTAAAATTTACATAATTTGTTGCCATTGCACGGGCGTGTGCAATTTGGAAGCATGACATGTTTGGTATCTATTTACCCAGGCCTAACATCATCTTTTATATTTTACAAAAGAAATCAGTAATGTTTTGTGATTTTTTTCTTTAAAATTCAAAAAATGTTATTTTTTCCCAAAAAATAAACCGCTTCTCATTTACCGTGTGACATAAAAAAAAATGCAACACCCACTATTTTATTCTCTAGCATTTCTGCTTTAAAAAAAATATATCATGTTTGGGGGTTTTAACTAATTTTCTAGCAAAAAATACTACTACAAAACTGTCAGAAAAAGGCCTGGAGGTCAAGTGGTTAAACCATTTTTTTTATTCCTTATCATAATAAGTAAAAAAATAAAATATACAAGAAGTGGTGTTAAAAATGTATGCTTTTTCTATACTATGGTATAAATATTTGATTGGGACTTTAGGGACTAAATATACATCATTAGACTGCTGAAGACAATTTATAACAAAATTTAGATGAGCGCAAAGAAAGCAATCTTGGTCATAAATGAATTGTGAGCTGGAGATATGGAAATTAGAATCTATGTATTACAATAGGAGAAGGTCATCAGAGTTAATAGGGAGAAAACAGGCGCCACACTGAGTCCAGTATGTCAGGATCATATGTTTAATATATCAAATGAACAGGTACTCACAAACGGTATGATAAAAACAGCATAGCAGTATGTGACAGGGAAATCCCAGTGTCCAGATTCAGGATGGCACTAGCGGTCTCGAAGCCCTGGGTAGTAGCGAGTGGAGAATCGACACTTGCCATATGCTGGGGACCCAGCGCTGGCCGTCCTGACGTCACTTCCGGGATACGTACTGGCGCCGGCGACGCGTTGTCGGAGCATGCGCTCCTTCTTCAGGCCGATAATGCGCCATTTTGGACGAGGGCTTAAATAGACAGAAGGGCAGAGCCAGCTGGGTCCTAAAGAGTGCCATAATTCTAACTCAAAAGGAAGAAGCCTGCTATAACACTGAACTGGAACGAAGTGTATTATAGACAAACAACCAAAGCAGTGGTCAACTGGAATGCAGTCATCAAGAAACACTTACATCACATTACATATGTATATATATCCCCATATTGTTGCACACAGGAATATATTATCATAATATAATGATATAATTTAAATAATTTATTATAAAACCAAATATATAAAAAATCAAATATATAAAAATATATAAAAAAGGATATATATATAGAGATACCATTTTTCATTTCATAAAAGCCACCATATTTTTATAAAAAATACACCATATTTTTAAAAAATGCACCATATTTTTTAAAAAAGCCACCATATTTTTAAAAAACATATCTTGTCTAAAAATTATAAATCATATAGGTTATCTGAAAATTATCATCAGCCAACATATCCATCCAATAATGTATCCCATTGGATTATCCTAACTAAGTACATGGCCATTATAAAGGGTATTTTAAAAGGGTATTTTAAATAAGACAATAGGGCATATCTCCCAGATGTCCAAACAAAAATTATTGAATAGGATCAAATGAGAGAATTGGTCTCAATTTCCTCATTCAAACCACCCGGCACCAAAGTATCTAGGGTATAAATCCAATAGGCCTCTCTTTGACATAATCTCTTATAGCGATCTGCTGGCGCAAAGGTAGCGGGTAATCTACAGAATCCGCCTGGTAGGCCGATAGTTGCGGCAATGGATAGTGTCACCAACCCCTTTTCCCAATATGTAGATCAGTTTCTGCAGCCTTTGGCTCAGAACCTACCATCATATATTCGGGATGGGGTCCATTTGCTTGAACTATTGGCACCTTATAGTTGGGAGTCCACGTACATGTGGGTTTCCCTTGATGTGGATTCTCTCTATACGTCCATCCCTCACTCTGTAGGCTTACAAGCAGTTACCCAGTCTCTTATGGATGACCCTACCATCAACTCGTCCCAAGCCCGGTTCATCGTGGAGGCAACCAGATTTTGTCTCACCCACAATTATTTTTTATTCGATGGAGACTTTTATGTACAGGTAAATGGCACTGCTATGGGGGCCAATTTTGCCCCCAGCTACGCCAATTTAACGATGGGGATGTGGGAGGACAAACGCATCTGGAACAATAATCCGTATGCCTCTCACATTGTCTTTTACGGTAGATATATAGACGACATTATTGTTGTCTGGGACGGCTCAGAGTCCCTACTCCTTGAATTTGTCAGTCACTGTAATAATAATGAATATAATTTGTCCTTCACTTCAGTGTATCATTCTGCAGAGCTGGCTTTTCTGGATCTACTCCTATACCATCGTGAGGGAAGAATAGAAGCAAAAAACTATACGAAGCCCACAGCAGGGAATTCCTTCTTACACTTTAAGAGTTGCCACCATCCTAGGTGGATAAATAATATCCCAAAGAGCCAGTTCTGCAGATTGAGAAGAAATTGCACCAATGACGATGACTATCTAGAACAGAGTGCCCAATTGAAGAAAAAATTTACTGATAAAGCCTTTCCGGACACCCTTCTGAATCATGCCCATAACATCTATTTGGCCGGTCATGAAAGTACTAAAAAAGAAAAATCTGATACAGAAGTTGCCATCCCCAGATTCGTGACTCAATTTCACACTAAGTTTAAAAAAATGGAGCGAATTCTGGTCAAGCATTGGCCAATCTTACTGGAAGACCCCAATCTGAGGGAGAATTTACCCCCCAAACCAAAGGTTACTTATAGAAGAGCAAGGAACATCAAAAGTATGGTGGCACCCAGCAAGTTGAAACATCTACCTATGTCACGTTTAGAGAGACCTTGCTTGATCCCACTTATTGGGATGTTCCAATGCCGCAAAAAATTGTGTTTGACTTGCAAACACGTCACACATGGACAGAAAATGTTTCAAGTGAAGGGAAAAACATATTCATTTACACATTTTTACAACTGCTCCACTGAGTTTGTTGTTTATTGCCTCACATGCCCATGTGGGCTCTTTTATGTAGGAAGGACAATCCGCACCCTGAGGAAGAGATTTGGTGAACATCGCAGGTTTGTGGAGGCTGGTGATGACAAGCACAGTGTTCCACGCCACTTCCTGCTGCAACATGGACACCTTTCCGTCGGCCTCAGGGTGTGGATTATTGAGTCCATACCCGCTACCTTTGCGCCAGCAGATCGCTATAAGAGATTATGTCAAAGAGAGGCCTATTGGATTTATACCCTAGATACTTTGGTGCCGGGTGGTTTGAATGAGGAAATTGAGACCAATTCTCTCATTTGATCCTATTCAATAATTTTTGTTTGGACATCTGGGAGATATGCCCTATTGTCTTATTTAAAATACCCTTTATAATGGCCATGTACTTAGTTAGGATAATCCAATGGGATACATTATTGGATGGATATGTTGGCTGATGATAATTTTCAGATAACCTATATGATTTATAATTTTTAGACAAGATATGTTTTTTAAAAATATGGTGGCTTTTTTATAAAAAATATGGTGCATTTTTTAAAAATATGGTGTATTTTTTATAAAAATATGGTGGCTTTTATGAAATGAAAAATGGTATCTCTATATATATATCCTTTTTTATATATTTTTATATATTTGATTTTTTATATATTTGGTTTTATAATAAATTATTTAAATTATATCATTATATTATGATAATATATTCCTGTGTGCAACAATATGGGGATATATATACATATGTAATGTGATGTAAGTGTTTCTTGATGACTGCATTCCAGTTGACCACTGCTTTGGTTGTTTGTCTATAATACACTTCGTTCCAGTTCAGTGTTATAGCAGGCTTCTTCCTTTTGAGTTAGAATTATGGCACTCTTTAGGACCCAGCTGGCTCTGCCCTTCTGTCTATTTAAGCCCTCGTCCAAAATGGCGCATTATCGGCCTGAAGAAGGAGCGCATGCTCCGACAACGCGTCGCCGGCGCCAGTACGTATCCCGGAAGTGACGTCAGGACGGCCAGCGCTGGGTCCCCAGCATATGGCAAGTGTCGATTCTCCACTCGCTACTACCCAGGGCTTCGAGACCGCTAGTGCCATCCTGAATCTGGACACTGGGATTTCCCTGTCACATACTGCTATGCTGTTTTTATCATACCGTTTGTGAGTACCTGTTCATTTGATATATTAAACATATGATCCTGACATACTGCACTCAGTGTGGCGCCTGTTTTCTCCCTGCAGCTCATCACAAGCCCCTTCTACTTGTTTGCAGAGCAGCCTGCGGAGTGTGGTGCATGGATACGTATGTAGATGGACTCTTTATATAAGGACTCTTCTTATTTAATTTATACCATCTAGTCATTGTGCTCATTTATTAGTACAAGTTGGTCATTGGAGTGTGCGGAAGCGTTTGTTGTTTTATTTATTTATTTTTTTTTTTGTTTTTTGGACACTTATCTTTTCCCAGTTGTGCGCCAGGTTTAACCCCCTTCCCATCAGAGTTAATAAATGACTGGATTAAAAATTTATGGAGTTTGCATGACAGGTGTCAAAATGATGAACAGTGCACTAAATGTACGTGAGAAGCTACACTATAGGCAGATATAATAGACAAAAAGCAATGCAGCTCCGTAATCATGAATATATCATTACATTTTTTTTTTAAATGAGCAGTTTAAGTGCCTGGATGTGAGCTCATATCAGCCTCTTGCAGTCCCTGTTCAGAGAAGTTCAAGTGTTAAAAAAGAAGTAGTATCTTAACCACTTCAGTGCCGGAAGGTTTTACCCCCTTAACCACTTTAGCCCCGGAAGGATTTTCCCCCTTCCTGACCAGGCCCTATTTTGCGATTTGGCACTGCGTTACTTTAACAGACAATTGTGCGGTCGTGCGACTCTGTACCCAAACGAAATGCACGTCCTTTTTTCCTTCAAATAGAGCTTTCTTTTGGTGGTATTTGATCACCTGTGCGCTTTTTATTTTTTGCGCTATAAACAAAAAAAAAAAAAATATTTTTCACATTCTGCTATATGACATTCTCAAAAATAAAATTTAAAAATCTAAATTTTTTAACATTTTAGGCCATTTTGTTTTCTGCTACATATTTTTGGTAAAAAAAAATCGCAATAAACGTATTTTGATTGGTTTGAGCAAAAGTTATTGCGTCTACTAACTACGGGAAAGATTTATGTCATTTTTATTGTTTTTTTTTTTACTAGTAATGGCGGCAAATTGCGATTTTTTTGCTGGACTGCGACATTGCGGCGGACCGATCGGACCCCTGACTGACATTTATGACACTGGGGGTTAATAAAGCTGAGAAGAAAAGATTTATACCAACAACAAATCATCATCTCCATTTTATTTTCAGCTCTGGAAATTCGTACTGAGAATAGGGCTGAGGCAGGCGACAAGCAGCTCCTTTTGCAGACACAATCATACGTAAGGCCCAGGCCATTTGGAAAATGACTGTCTGGAATTTCCAGGCTGACATATTGGGCCTTTGTTTATTGAGGATCTGCTCCCATTACCGACTCTGTAAAGCTTTTATGGTTGCACATGAAAAGCCCAAATGGCTTCTATAAATGTAAATGTGTAGATATGGCTGGCTTTCTATTTACAATAAAGTATGATGACTTGTTTTACTAAGGAAAAGTAACTTTATAAATGAACTATATTTGCTAGTGTAACATTAGGAAAACAGCCGTTATGAAAGTAGATGAGTAGTAATGCTTCCCACAGAAGCCATGCAGAGGCTTGCTTATTTTTTTTTAATCTAAACTTGAAAAAATTCTAAAGAAAATCTTACTGCTGTTCCTAATTTTCTTAATATAAAGTATTATTAAACCCAAAAACAAAAATGGAATTTATTGCAGTTTTCCAATCTCTAATTGTGGTGGTTGGTTAATGTTTTATATAAGGCTTTTTCCCTTTATTTTCACGTGGTGATCCGGCCAGTATTACACATCCTTCCTAAGAGCATCTCCACTCTGGATGGAGGAGCAATGAAGACACTAGACATGTGCGGTTTGTTTCGTTGCGAATAAATATTCTTAGAAATTTTTCATTATTCGGAGATTCGGATATGCCTGAATACCCAAATTACAGTATAAACAAAGTAATTAGGTAGTTGAGGTCATCAAAATTACCATGGTACTATCCCCCTATAGATAAGTACATTAGAAAAAAAGTCCCCACATCTCACCAAATGGAAGAAATAGTGGGGAAAAAGAAGATTTCTATATGCCAGAAGACAGAATACTACATGGATACACAAAATTCTAAAAACATCTTACAATTTATATTAAAAAATATATCATATAAAAATGCTTAAAGGGATTGTAAAGTCTTGTTTTTAAAAAAAAAATAGCAAACATGTTGTACTTACCTCCTCTGTGCAGTTGGTTTTGCCCAGAGTGGCCCAGATCCTCTCGGTCCCTCGTTGCTGCTCCTGACCTCTCCCTCCTGTTGAGTGCCCCCACAGCAAGCAGCTTGCTATGGGGGCACCTGAGCTGAGCTGCAGCTCTGTGTGTCCATTCAGACACGGAGCTGCCTTTGGCCCCACCCCTCTCTCTCCAGATTGGCTAACTGACTTTGACAGCCGCAGGAGCCAATGTCGCCCATGTGTGTCTCAGCCAATCAGGAGAGAGAGTCCCAGACGGCCGAGGATAAAGATGGGCCTTGGGTACGTATTAGGGGGCTGGGGAGGCTGCTACACCCAGAAGGGTTTTTATCTTAATGCATAAAATGCATTAAGATAAAAACCTTCCTGACTTTACAACTCCTTTAAAATGACCATCCCATGCAAAAAATGCATTCGTTACATTTGGATCATGTGCAATAGATTAGTAAATACATGTGCAATAGATTAGTAAATACATGCGCAATAGATTAGTACATATAGATCTGGATCAATGCATTTCGACTGAATTGAGGGCTTCTTCAGGATCCATCTTTCTGATTTTGATAGACTCAGATGTAGATCACCAAGAACGTGACCGATTCGCTGTGCCTTTAAAAAGCATGATCAAAATAGGGAGCTATGTATTCACAAACATGTGAGTGCTTCTTAAAGCCAACAGAAAGTGAACCAGTGGGTAACCACCATGAATCACACATGAATCCAAAAAAATTAAACCAAAGAACAGGGAAATGGGACATCAGTGAAGACTGAAGTTCTGCTCTAGTAGGTTGTGCTCATTTTATACATCTCAAGGTTTAATTTTCCATTGTGACTGGAATGTTCATTTAACTCCTCAATCTGGACAAGGTTACATTTACAGGAGGAAGATGAAAATGTACTTTTATGAGTGGAAAGCTTCAAGGAGAAACTCAAAACGCATTAAGACTGGAGCAGAAATGTCATGTCTCTTGTGGGTACTCGGAGCTCCTGCAGGTGGCAGGGAAATTAATTGTATGGTGATGGCGGAATGTCTTCTGCCCTTTCATTTCCTCCATTCAAAGCAATGCTTTATATGTCACGGAAACAACAAAAGATGCTGTTTTGTTTATTTTCTGTTCCTTTGGTGTCTGTCTGACCTATTTACTAATTTATTCTCCATTGTTCTGGAGTATGGCTTATTTTGCATATGATTTTGATTTTCAAAAACATGTGGTCTTAAAATTCTGTTTGCTGAAACGTGTAGGCAGATGCCTAAATGGAGGACTCTGTGTGTGTAATTAAGATAGTTGGTTTGTTGTTGCAGACTGTAAGCCTAGATTTCGGGTTGCGCAGACGAAGTTGGCCTCCCTGGATTTTCCTCTCACGGAGGCCAACTGGTCTGAATTTAGTGACACATTTAAATCCTCAGTCACATCCTCTAAGCAGTGTTCATTTTGGCAGCAAATTTCAATTTAATTTTAGTCTTAGTCTTAGGACTAAAATGGCATTTTAGTTTTAGTCCCATTTTAGTCTTCTGCAATTTAGTTTTAGTCTTAGTCTTAGGACTAAAATGGCATTTTAGTTTTAGTCCCATTTTAGTCTTCTGCGAGTGTTTTAGTTTTAGTCGTATTTAGTCGAAACTCCAGTACATTTTAGTCGACTAAAACTCATTTTAGTCATCTAAATGGTCATGGTCAGATCAGAGAGGAGGCCTGTAATGCTGCTGCCTGCAGTCAGTGCAGTGAGTGCACACAGTGCTGCTCAGAGCGCTGGATGGGGGTCTCAGATTTAAGGGTGGTCTCTGGTCTGACTCTGAACTGAAGTTGTTGAACAAGATGGGCCGGGCGGGCCTCAGCGGCCTATATGCACGCACACAGTCCTGGATGGATGGCGGAATCGGATGCCAGTGGTGACTGGTGAGTGGTCTGAGGAGACTCAGGGAGGCAGTAATAGCTGGCCTGGCTGTTAACTCACAGTGGGTGCTCTGCTCTAGATGTGGTGGTGGCCGGGTGCCAGTGCCGTGTGATGAGTCGGGCCTGGCGCGTCTGGCTGTAGTGCTGCAGTGCTCTGGTGAGGTCAGGTGACTGGTCTGGAGTCGACTCTCTTGTAGTAGTCCACTCCTCACGTCGGACGTCACGGGGCACGCCACGCCAGACGCCACACAGGCGGAGCTCCGTGAAAACCGGAAGTTGGGTAAATGTCTCTGCCTCACATTCTCGTTCAGTTTTCGTTCATTAACTAAAACGGATTTGATTTTCCTCATAGTTGTTGTCATTTGACGAAAATGTGCTATACTTTGCGTCTCGTTTTCGTCAGTTGAAAAATGCCGGTGACGAAAGCGGTGACGAAAACGTTTTCGTTGACGAAATTAACAGTGCTGTAAACTCCATTGGCTGTAATGTCATTGCACATATTACCTGAATATATTACCAACATTAAATATTAGGGAAAAATATAAGAAAAGCCTTTTTATTAATTGTTTAGTTTTCAGCAGCTTAGTAGATGCTCCTTACTTATGCGTATGCGGTGGTGCAATACATGTTTAAACTTTAATGTGCTATTATTACATGCTCTGGATGGTGTTGCCAATATAGAAATGGCCAGCAGAGGAGTGTTAATTTTGATTATGTCAATTTTTTATTTAGTTTTAGTTATAATCTTATGACTAAAATGCCATTTTAGTTTTAGTCGTATTTTAGTCATCTGAATTGTTTTAGTTTTAATCGTATTTTAGTCGACTAAAATTGTGTTAATTTAGTCTACGAAAACGTTTTAGTCGGGTTTTAGTCGACGAAATTAACACTGCTCTAGAGACCGCATTATCCAACTTAAGGTCTTTCACCATTCCCATCTTACTCTGGTCAAGCTATATAAAATGGGGTTATCCACTTCCACTGAATGTTTTAGAGGCTGTGGCCAAACCGCTGGCTTCATACATTGTTTCTGGACCTGCCTCATGGTTCAGGACTTTTGAATAGCTATAGGTTCCTTTATCTCATCTGCATTGGGTTTGCCAAACATTGTAAATCCCAAGAATTGCCTTCTGGGTATCTTTGGTGACCTGCATGTCCCCTCTCATGCTAAGAGACTACTATGTATCTTATATTTTTATGCAAAGAAATCCATTTTATTATCATATAAAGAGACCGCAGTCCCCCACAAGATCCCTATGGTTGAAATTAATCAATTATTCTTTACCCTTGTATAAACTTACATTTGAGACTTGGAAAAGAGCTAAAACATTTCATAAATAATAGGGTAGATGGATGGCTATCCCTCTGCCTCTTACTTCAGTATCATTGTGATAGCTATCTTGACTAACTCGAAACTCTGCTGCCTGTAAAATTTCTTGTGACCACGCATTTTATAATTACAAGAGACGTGTGGGATGATAATTGAATATTGTTTATTGTTTAACGCTCGCTTGAGTGCATAGGTTTTTTTCTGTGCACTTATCTGGGAAAGTTTTTTGTGTTGCTTTGTTTTTGGTTTTGTCTGTCTTTGAACTCAATAAACATATCTTTAAAAAAAAAAAAGAAAGTTAGTTGGCTTGCCCAGGCTGGGAAGGGGTTAATTGGGTCTGGGCTCTTTTCCTGGGCTTTTTAGATCCTGCCTTGCATATATATATATATATATATATATATATATATATATATATATATATCCTGATGCATATATATTTGGAGGGAAAGGCGGGCTCAAGTAAGGCCTGCGCATGGAACACTGAGGAAGGACTGGGGCATCATTAAGTCCCACAAGATACTGGAGTTTTGGAGGAACTTACCAGCTTTGGAGGACACCAGTTATGAACTTACACCTTTTTAGGGTATGCCTGACAGCCATGATTAGAGCAAAAAGAGTTGTTCATTGTAAAATGGGCATTACCATCATCCCTATATTGAAATATACATGAAGAAATATTTTTCCAGGGACTACAAAAGTAGCCACTATCTTTTTATAAAATATGTATATTTTATTGGTACAAACAATTTAATAAAACAAAATTTATTTAAAAAATGTATGTTTGCAAATGGGACAGTCAGTTGGCAATATTACACTTGTTAATAATGATGAATATCATAGAAATAATGTATGAAAAAAGCACCTGATATGTTTTAATGTTGCTTTCTTTAGGGGGGGCGTTAAACCACGATAGATGTTATTATAAAGTATAGATCAAGTGTCTTGTATAGATCATCAAACCGCATAAATGTTGAAAAAATGATGGTGACTTATTTCC
Organism: Pelophylax lessonae; assembly: GCF_965119305.1. NCBI lineage: Eukaryota > Metazoa > Chordata > Amphibia > Anura > Ranidae > Pelophylax > Pelophylax lessonae. The sequence goes on along the minus strand of NC_138779.1, from coordinate 41,078,503 downwards.
CACATGGCCTAATACGTTGGAGAGAAGGCACGGCCAAAACCATAAGAATCCGCCCCACGGTGGCCACTAAACAGGTAGCTGACCCAGAATCATCAAGAATCTAGTAGCATAAGTTAAAACAATTGAATTTGGGGCCCCGCACATTTTCTTGCACTTTTTTGCACTTTATTTGACTTTTCTTTTTTATGATCACTAATAACTTAGCCCCCCTTACATTAGAGACCCCTCACAGAGCCCCCCTTACATCAAATACCCCTTTACATTAGAGATCCCCACAGAGACCCCCCTTACATCAAAGACCCCCTACATTAGAGACCCCCACAGAGCCCCCCCTTACATCAGAGACCCCCCCACACAGAGCCCCCCTTACATCAGAGACCCCCACACTGAACCTCCAGGCTGCGGTCACCGCTTTCCTCCCGCTGTGCGGCCTAATCATCTGCGAGATGTGATGGCCGCACGGCGCCCCTGTTGCCCATGGCGCCCTGTGCAGCTGCACAGCTCGCACACCCCAAAGGCTGGCCCTGCTGGCTTAGCATCCAGTGATCTAAATTGGTTCTGCCTTCAGTTCAAGGGGAGGAAACTTGAGTTTAAATTTGTCATTCATCTATTGTGGTGAGGCACCAATCCCGTATCAGCCGCAGAGCCCTCGGCAACTACAACTTACGCTGGCCATACATGATACAATTTTATTAGAATTTTCTGTAAAATTTTCTTGAAATTTACCTTCACCTATGTAGTACAAAGGCCTGCCTAATTAGATACAAGTAAAAGTGTTGTTTAGCTTTGTGGTTTGTGGTAAATCTAACAGGAAATTGAACAACAAAAATTGAACATGTATGGCCAGCCTTAGCCAGCCAGGTTGGAATTGCTTAGAAAGTTTCCAGTAAAGCTCCTAAACTGTTCTAAGCCTGGTCTGAGGATATTCAAAGGATGCATGGTAGAATATGGTATATCAGAAGTACCGGGCCAGTAAAGCACACACGGGATATGAAAGCAAGGCCACTAACAAGATTAACTAGGCAGGAGATTTGAAGTTGGAGAGTAGTTGCAAAAAATTGTTGGGAAGTGTATAGCAGCTGGTCATGAAGCGTCGTACCTGGCATGGGTGGCAGGTCCTCTGGTAGCGAGTAGGTCGGTAATCTGGCTCCCTCCCTAGCGATTGTTCCCCCCCAGAAGTAACCGGTGCCAAACCCACGGTATGGAGACTCCATGTACCTAGCTGCATGGTACGGGAGAGAGAAGGAGTTAATGTTGAGCAGGCATTTGGTCCACTCTAGTGCTAGGACCCCATTCTGTCACTGAGAGTGAGGGGGCAGAGTTATGCTGGACTGAGAGGACAAGGGCTCAGCAATGTCCCTCCTAAATGCAACACACATCGAGGAAGGTGTGCAGTAACACGGGAAAACACATTTTACAGAGAGGCTCTGTACTTTAACTAGTACACACAGCGTATAGTTCATGTCTAAGCCAGGATACCGCCATAATGTTGACTTCCACATGAACATGGCTCTATCTCATCCCAGGCATTGATGAGCACATAAACGAGAAAGGTACCCTCACGTGCATGGTGAGAAGGCCCTGCCCACATACTTGTCTGTAAATAGGAGGCGATAAAATATATGATCTAAAAGCATGTGGAGACCACTCCAAATGATTGAGTTCAGGTGTTTACAGTGAGGGCTACTGTTCATACTTAAACATACAACAATATTTTAGACAATTGTGTGTTTCCAACCTTGTGGTAACAGTTTGGGGAACATCCTTTCCTGTTCCAGCATGGCTGTGCCCCTGAGCAGAAAGCGAACTCCATTGATGAGTTGAGTATGAAGGAGATCGAGTGGCCTGCACAGAGCCCTAGCCTCAACTTTACTGATCAACTTTGGGATGAATTGAAATTCCCAGATAAGTGGAGGCTATTTTTGAGGCTGCAAATGCAAAATAATACTCAAAATTTTTGAATGAAATATGCAACACGCTCATTTAGGTGTGCTGATCAGGTGTCCACAAAGCATTGGCTATGAAGTGTTTTTCCACAGCAGCAATTTGTAGATTCTCTGGATCCAACCTTTCTAAACAAAGGGACATTTTTTTGTCCCTCAGACTTTAGGAGTAGGAAACTTTAGGAACATTCTCAGTACATTTGATGACTTGATAAAACTACTTTAATTTCCATTAAACATTTTATTTTTGAATGAATGTAATTACCCTAAAAAAAAACACATACACTGTATTAAATTAGTTTGTTCGAATTTTCTCATCACTGCTGTTTAAAGGGAATGCCAATTTGACCCCACTAATGATTAAAAAATTAAATTTACATTTTCATTTCAATAGATTTTTACTGAGTTTTAAAACATTATGAACAAACAGTAACAATAGCGAGCGATGTCCGAAACATGTAGACACGCAGAAGCTATGACATTAGTATCACATATTACAGTCATATGATGATCCCTAACTTAGTACAATAACTACAAATATCGCTCACGGAGGGGAGCAGGAGCCCCCCCCCCCCCCCGGACCGGCCCCAGCTCCAGCCACCCCCCGGGTCCTACACGTATGGCCCCGGGGAGGGCCCCCCCCGACCCATCTGATCATCAAAACCATGTAAATGAGGCAGGTGGACAACGACTCAACATTTAGAAAAGAGAAAGGGGAAGAAAGAACGGGGATAAACAGTCACAGTATGACCTGTCTTAATGGTGGGCAGTCTGTTAGAAGGAAAACACAATTCTCTGTAAAGGAATTATATATCAAAATTTAAATCTGGTTTTAGAGTACCATCTCAGCCAAGGGTCCCACTTCTCAGTTATCAATTCCACCTTGCCCGTAGATGAGGCAAACATAAGTTCATATGTAGCATGCGTATGGGTGGGTGAGTATTACTTCCTTGATATTAGGAGCTTCTACCGACCTCCATTGTCTGAGAATCGTAAGACGTGAGGCTAAGAGTTAAATTAACGTTTTTTAAGCAAAATATTTTCAACAAAATTCTACTAATGTCTGGCCATCTTTACACAATGGCCTCCCTCCACTACAACGTTAGCTCTATACTGCCTGATTGCACCCAACAGTTTTCCAATACCACCCTCTCTAAAACATCACTATCCCAATGTAAAGAAAGGAATGAGGGGCACCTCAGCCCTGCCACCTCCAGCACCCCTGTCCTCTTTGATCTGTAACCACAGAAACTGATCAAAGATATTTTCTGCACTACTTACTTCCTGTACCAGCTTCTGTGTTTACAGTGACAGCAGCCCTTTTCAAGCAGTTCAGTTGTGCTGAGCAATACAAGCCTCGCTACTTTGCCTAAAGATTCCTTCTTGGCAGAGGAACTGTGGGAGTGCTCTGTACTTTGGGGAGCTCTGTTCTCTGCATGTGGGAGGGGATCTGTTTTGTGTGTGCGGGGGTCTGTACTTTGTGGGGGGCTCTGTAATGTGGGGGGTTCTGTAATGTGTGTGGGGGAGGGGGCTCTGTACAGCATATGTTGGACTCTTTAATGTTGTGGCAGGGTCTCTGTTCTGTGTGTGTGTGTGGGGGGGGGGGCTCTGTACTGTGGGGGGGGGGGGCTTTGTACTGTGTATGCGGGAGGAGATCTTTTCTGTGTGTGCGGGGGTCCGTACTTTGTGGGGGGCTCTGTAATGTGGGTGGTTCTGTACTGTGTGTGTGGGGGGGCTCTGTACAGCATATGTTGGACTCTTTACTGTTGTGGGAGGGTCTCTGTTCTGTGTGTGGGGGGGCTCTGTATCGTGGGGGGCTTTGTACTGTGTGGGAGGGCTCAGTACTGGGGATAAGCTCTGTACTGAGTGGGAGGGCTCTGTACTGGGGATGGGCTCTGTACTGAGTGGGAGGGCTCTGTACTGTGGATGGGCTCTGTACTGAGTGGGAGGGCTCTGTACTGTGGATGGGCTCTGTACTGAGTGGGAGGGCTCTGTACTGTGGGTGGACTCTGTACTGGGGATGAGCTCTGTACTGAATGGGTAGGCTCTGTACTGAGTGGGAGGGCTCTGTACTGTGGATGGGCTCTGTACTAAGTGGGAGGGCTCTGTACTGTGGATGGGCTCTGTACTAAGTGGGAGGGCTCTGTACTTTTAGGGGGAGCTCTGAAGTTAGGTGGATACTGTACTATGGAGAGGAGCTCTGTACTGGGAGAAGGGTGGTGGGGAGAGTTCTGTACTGGGGGAAAATTGGGAGAAGAACATTTTTGGCTGTACATAGTGTTACCTAATCCTGTGCCCTGTATACACTCCTGAGTCCTGAACCTCGTGCCTTGTGCAATATGCAGTCCTGAGCCTTGACCATGCCCACTATTTGGTGTGGTGCACTACGTACACTGCTGTGCATCTCTCCCCATGCACGTATTCTCTGGGGAAAAAAAAAAAACCCTGGGGGCACACAATGAGATACTGATTTCTGAGAGATACTGATTTCTGTGCCCTGGAAGATTGTCGATTTCATTTTATTACGGCAGTTATCAGCTTATATCAACTAAAGAAAAGTGCTAAGTACTCAGATTTATTGCAAATGTAGAACAGGGGTAACATCTGTGATGAGTGACACCAAATAATAAACTTTTGCACATAAAGGATATTGTGTAACTCAAAGTTTTGCAATAGAGTCAAATATTTCATACACTGCAGTCTGGCCATGTTATCGGCTTACTGGATATTTTTTTTACTGAATTGTAGATGTCACAGTTAAGTAGGGAGAAGCTGATTTATCATATTGTGCAGACTTAGGCATCCTGAGATCCCCCGAGGGAACATCTCCCAGAGCCCCAGGCATCACAGCATTGTGAGCTCTACACAGAGGCTCCTCAGCCTCCAAAGTTTTCTGTAAGCCTTGTTCTGGATCCCAATGGACCAACCACACAAAGTTCACTATTCTAGTTACTTTTCCCAGTCTGAGACAAGTTTTCTCTCTGCCTTTAAAGCAGATCACATGACTGCCCCTCAAAGTCTGTCCTACATTTAACAGAGAACCTCCAAACAACTTAAGCAGAACTTCACTCTCCCAATCAACATTGATTCTTTTTAATCCTCATGTTGCTAGCATTAGTAAATACATAAGAAATTATATCATATTTACTTGTTTTAAACTTTTTTTTTTTTACATTTCTTTTGTTACTTCCTGCTTTCTTGCCTAGGCAAAATATGTCATACATCCCAGGAGTCTTCAGGAGAGGAGGAAGTTTTTTTTTCAGCTGAGCACACTCTCTTGTATGCATGCTTAAAGTAAGGGTAGATAGATTCCAGGAAGTAAATGGTACATGAATCATTTGCCCTTACTCAAGATGACCACGGCCTGATATTCTAGGGTTTTGTTTTTCAAAGTGATTTCTCAACAAAATAAAGCATGGAGACATGGATCAATGGGGGAGGTTGCTTTGAATATTAATAATTAATTAAATAGCATTTTTGGTTTGTGGTGCTCAGATAAAGGGAAGATCCTCTTTAAAGTGGAGTTCCACCCTAAAATTTATCTTCGGTCCATCTTCTTGCTCCGGGTCACCTGAAAAACAAATGGATAATCGCATTTTTTTTTTTTTAATTATCTTGTTTTAGAAGATAATATACTTACCTTATTTCCTCTTCCTCCCTTGGCGGCCACGGCGAGTCGTCACTTCCTGGCTTGCAATGATTCCTGGGAGCTGAACATCATCGCTCCCAGGAATCAATGCGCCTGCACCGGCCCCGACGTCATTTCCAGTGCAGGCGCCGTCATACCTTGCTAAACAGCTTCTGGGCATGCCTAGAAGCTGTGCAGGGATGACGCTGCAGCCCCGGAAGTGACGGCGGGGCCGGTGCAGTGCATCGTGGGACCGAAGAAGACGGAAGAGGACGCACAAGAGGATCGCGCTGGCTTCAGCTGCCCACACCTGAGATGGCAGCACTGGACAATACATTTTCAAGGTAAGTATTTCTTCTAAAAGGTAAGTGCAATCTGGGACAGTTCAGAGGCTATCCATTGGGGAATGCACTAGCCCTGACTGTCCCGGGGGTATTTTTATGTATTTTTTTTATGTTTTAGGTGGGACTCCGCTTTAAGGAAGGCTTCCAAACTTCCTACTACTGTACAGGGAGATCACATTAAAGACCAGATAACACAACATACAGTATAAGCTGCATTCTCCCTATGCAGGAATGATTGTGGTTAAAACGTCCCCCACTTTAATCACTTACAAACTCTTCATTTCCATCATGCTAAAAAGTGGGTGATTCACAAAGCCAATGGAAAGTAAGGCCCGGAGCAAAAGAGCGGAGAGAATAGCGTAGGGCCAGCATGACCAGGTGAACAGGGGAGTGATAGGGGTTCATTTAGTTTTGGATTTAGTTAGTATGGTGGGCGGGGAGCCTAGGACTGTTTAGGCTTAGCTAGGGGAGGGGTGGGGCTGGCAGGCAGGAAGAGGTGGGATCTGCTGGGCGCCAAAATTTCCCCTCAGTCCATAGAAGCAGCATCCCTCCCTCCCGGATCTATTTGTTATGGTTTTGTTGGTGGGGTTTGTTCTTTTTCTTTGTTTTGACAGGTTTGCCTGGGATGTCGTGGCAGCTGTGGCGTTTTATGTTGGTCTTTGCTGGCAGGTGCAAGAACCTTTAAGTCAAGATAATGGTTCGGGACCCACTGGTGGTAGGTTCCCTCTGGTGCGTTCCAGTTGATGTCAGTTTGACTGGAAGGTAAAATGGGGTACACTGCGGGTAGAGTGTTGTCTCTGAGCTGGCGTTTTGCGGCTGGAGGCCTATTATGTTTAAGTGGGCCCGCAGTGTAGTATTTATCGGAAAAAATTAAATGGGGGGCCTCAAAGACCAACAAAAGCTTTAACTGTTTTTACATTTCTGTTTTAAGGAATGTTTTTTTCCTTTATGTTAATTTAATTTGGAATTGGTTAATTAAAGGGCTGCTATGGCCAATTTTATTCCACTCACAGTGTCGTCTCGATTATTGGGATAAGTTAAAGGTGAAAAGGTGCTAGTGGGTGGTGGGTTGACCTTTCAGCCAGGTTAATAGTGACATCTGTTCTATGCTAGTCATGTACTTTTCAAGTCTACTACAGTATGTCCACCTGAACATGAGGTCCAGAGACAAGAACAAGGTACAGTGTTAAAGCCTGGGAGATGGTGCTACCCCTGTTACTGCCAGTGTTGGTAAAATCCCGCAGCATATTTTACTGACAAAGCATAGAAAATTGACTTATGGAGTACATTTTTTTACTGACAACCTGAAAAATGACAGAACTCCTATTAAAGACCTAGGCCTCATGTACACTAGCAGCTCCTAAACTTGAACTTAGGAGCTTTTAGTGTTTATTTGCCAAAGCTCCTAAACTCAACTCCATAAAAGCCTATGTGCCCAAGTACACATAGGCTTATAGCAGCACTTAGAAGCTGCTGACATTAGGTGAGTTTTAACCTCCTTCTCCTGAATGTGGAAGAATCGTGTTCAGGATAAGAACGTATTGACCGCCAACTGTAGGAAACACGGCAAAATTGTGGTAAAATTGCGGCGCGATTTTGCCATGTTTTCCTGCGGCTATGCTAAATCACAGCCAAGTGTACATGAATATAAATAATAATATGTTGCACCTTGCATTGGCATGAAATCTTATATGTTACAATACAAAAGCAACTGACACAAAATCATGAATTGTGCAAAAGATTGATCATAAAAAGTGAAAAAGGTGCAGTGCTAATCATTTCTAAAACAGTCCACATCCAAGGAGAGAACATAGATGTAATCTATGAATGCTGTGAAGACCACCACCGACACCTAATCACACAGCCTCTTGCCAAGTATCACAGACCCTCACTACAAAGGTCTATGAAGCGGTGTACGATATAATAGGCACAGGTGACAATGGAATCCTTTCAACGTTCCTCCTCAATACTCCTCTCCATTAGTCTCCATATTCATAATGTATAATGTGGAGATAAACAGGACTTTTCTCATAGTGTAAACGTCATAAACCATTTTATTATAAGCAAGAATCACTTACATTTAGGTTAAAAACTTCCAGCATGTCCACATGTAATCGTTTTAAACCGACAAGATGTCCCAGTCTGTAACAACGTAATGCGTCATTGACTCCTCCCTACGGGTTTTGTCATCATCGCCCCTGATGACGTCATATGATGACAAAACGTGTAGGGAGGAGCCAATGAAGTTCAACATAATTACAGACTGGCATCTTGTCGGTTTGAAGCAATTACATGTGGACATGCTAGAAGTTTTTAACCTAAATGTAAGTGATTCTTGCTTATAATAAAAGGATTTATGACGTCTACACTATGAGAAGTGTACATGAATCCTAAAGCAACCGATTTAAACAGTATTAACACAATATGAAAACACTGACAATACCCATAACAAGTAATTTTCCTGGTTTACACTTAAAACGTCAACACAGCATGATAAATTATTAACCCTTGATATTTACAGACAGTTGTACAAAAAATCACAGATTTTTTACAAACTGTCTGTAAATTTACTGGTTACTGCACATGGACAAGAAAGAAAATACTCTACCAAAAGCCAATTACTTTGAAGTATTCAGTACTGTTCAAAAACATTACCAATAACATTGCATTCAGAATTGAAAGCTGAGTTCTGGCGGGTATCAGCACAGAACTCCCAGCACAATAAGCAAAACACAACCTAAGGTCCACTTCATACCAACCCTCCTGGTAAACGTAACACTAACCCCCATACTACCCTTCCTGTAATCCTCACACTGACCCACCCCGAAACCCTATCGCTAACTTACACATTACCCTCCCTGTAACCAGAGCTGCTGATAGAAATCGCAGGGCCCCGTACAGACTACCTGACAGGGGCTCTCCCCCCCCCCCCCCAAAAAAAAATATTAAAGCTATATTTTTATAAAAATACATTAAAATCATTATTATCAGACACAAATACAACATAACTCACAGAATTCCTGCTAAATATAAAAGATGAAACTGAGTCCACAAGGTTGAACGAGAAGGCCTGCGCTCAAATTCATTCTAAAGGTGTTCTATGGGGTTGAGGTCAGGACTCTGGGCAGGCCAGTCAAGGTCCTACACCCCAAACTCGCTCATCCATGTCTTTATGGACCTTGCTTTGTGCACTGGTCTGCAGTCATGTTGGAGCAGGAAGGGGCCATCCCCAAACTGTTCCAACAAAGTTGGGAGCATGAAATTGTCCAAAATGTCTTGGTATGCTGACTTCTTAAGAGTTCCCTTCACCGGAACTAAGGGGCCAAGCCCAACCCATGAAAAACAACCCCACATCATATTGCCTCCCCCACCAAATGATTTGGACCAGTGCACAAAGCAAGGTCCATAAAGACATGGATGAGCGTGTTTGGGGTGGAGGAACTTGACTGAGTCCTGCCCTTAACCCAACAGAACACCTTTGGGATGAATTAGAGTGGAGACTGCGAGCCAACCCTTCAGTGCCTGACCTCACAAATGTGCTTCTGGAAGAATGGTCAAACATTCCCATAGACACACTCCTAAACCTTGTGGACAGCCTTCCCAGAAGAGTTGAAGCTGTTATAGCTGCAAAGGGTGTGCCAACTCAATATCGAACGCTATGGACTAAGACTGGGATGCCAATAAAGTTCATGTGTGTGTAAAGGCAGGCATCCCAATACTATTGACAATATAGTGTATGTCCTGGTGACCATTGTCACTGAGGCACAAAGTGATGGGAAATTCAAAATGTTAGCGTTGCCACCAGAAACGGAGATGAAGGGAAATCTACCAATAGAGACACTTGTTTTAAGTAAATCCAGGACTTTTTTTTCTTTCAGAAAATTGGTGCAGGTACCCCCCCCCCCCCAATTCTGAGTCATACCTTGTCTCTGCTCCCTACTAACCTCTGAGCACTATCCCTGCTCCCTACCCACCTATCAGTAGTGCCACTTTTAGAGAATACAAAACCAAGGATCATTCTCTGATTTCTCTGATGCCAAGTAATTTGTATGACATGTTTTAATGATAACAGGAAAATCAGTAAAATAGATCCCTTCCAGCCTGCAACAATAGACTCCCTTGAACAAAATACCCCTACAGCAACAATAGATTCGCCCCAGAAACAATAGAACCCCACCAGAAACAACAGGTCACCCAGCAGCCAGGAACAATAGATCCCTCCCTTACAAGTAGAACCCCCAGCCACAATTGGACCCCCAGCAACAATAGAGCCTCATGCAATAAAACACCTCCAGTGAAAACAATAGATCCTCCCAGGAATAATAGCCCCTGCCAGTAACAATAGATTTTCCAGCAGCCAGGAACTCTATATCCCTGCCTCAACAGTAGATCCCTCCCAGCTACAATTGGCCCCTAGCAAAATAAGACCACACTTATCAACAATAGACCCCCACCCCTTAACAATAGAGACCTCCAGCAACAATGTTGGGAAAAATTTCCCAACAGCCAACATCAAAAGCACACCCCAGCACCCCTTGTCCTTACATACATTCAATGCTGAAGGTACTGGACAGGGCTGCTGTTAGAAATATTGGGGTCCCGTACAGCCTACCTGGCAGGCCCCCCCCCAAAAAAAAATATCAAGACAATATTTCCACTAAAATACATTAAAATCATTATATATATATATATATATTTTTTTTTTTTTTTTACAATGTTATTTTTTTTACAGGGCAGGGAAGCCTGCAGCATTGTGGTAATGGGGGGGGGGGGGTGTCACAGTGAAAGGGGGGCACACTGGGGGGGGTATCAGAAGCAGGCAGAACAGGCAGGGGGATCGGTGCTGGAGAAGCAATTACAAGAACTATGCCCTGTGTCTGTGTCTCTCCCTGCAGCAGGTGAAAGCTGACAGGAGGGGTAGAAACTGTCTTTCAGCTGCTGCCTGCAGGAAGCCGCACAAGGCTTCCTTCTGTAATCGCCCCTCTGCCCGACCGCACCGATTCCCCGTGCTGTTGGGGCCCCCTTGTGTGCCTGGGCCCCCTACAGGAGGACTGGTGCCCCCCCCCCAATCAGTGGCCCTGGTACCGGAACTGTGTTCCATGACAAAAGGTGAATCAATCTTTTTATGGAAGGATTTCCTGTTTCCTGTTGTGTCTCTGGGACAAGAAGAGAAGGGGAATCTTCCCAACGGGACAGAAAGATCAAACACATCAACCAACATGAACATTAACCCTTTCCTGTTCCATCCAAACCAAAATCTGCTCTTCAGAAAAGCCACAATCTAGAATATGAATAATCATGTTGTATAATACAGTACAATATGGGGGAAATAATTACAGCTCTGTCAAAAGATTTCAGTCCAAGCGTTACGGAAATTACACGATTATTTCCCTTTAAGACTGGTAGACGTTTGTATATTTCTGATTAAAATAACTTTAGCTTTCCCTGGTGTATAGTTTATTCTGTACTCCCAGCTATTTCCGTTCGTGTCCTGGCAGTGTTGTGTCCTTGCTCCCATTGATGTCTATCCTCAGAAGCCCTATTTTAGCGCGACTTTGTTTTTATGCTCGCAATGAGTCAAACCAGACGAAATATCTTCCATTAAGTTTGTATCCTAAAGATATTTCCTGCATTCTTCCTCCTGATTATTTTACAGCGTACTTAATGGAGGCCGTTTGTGATTGTCTGGCTTTCAGCGCGAGAAGCCACAGCGCAGTCCTGACGCATGACAGCCATCCAGGCAAACTGTTCTGTATACTCAACAAGAACCGCGTTATTATTGGAATAGATGTTTTAAAACTGCTTTTGGAAAAATATTCACTATAGTATAACAATATTATACTTTCTGCAAAACTTTGTAAGCTTGCTGTGACATACACTATATTGTCAAAAGTATTGGGACGCTGCCTTTACATGCACATGAACTTTAATGGCATCTCAGTCTTAGTCCGTAGGGTTCAATATTGAGTTGGCCCACCCTTTGCAGCTCTAACAGCTTCAATTCTTCTGGGAAGGCTGTCCACAAGGTTTAGGAGTGTGTCTATGGGAACGTTTGACCATTCTTCCAGAAGCGCATTTGTGAGGTCAGGCACTGATGATGGACAAGAAGACCTGGCCCGTAGTCTCCGCTTTTATTCATCCCAAAGGTGTCCTATTGGTTTGAGGTCAGAATTCTGTGAAGGCCAGTCAAGTTCCTCCACCCCAAACTTGCTTATTAACGTCTTTATGGACCTTGTTTTGTGCATTGGTCCAAATCATTTGGTGTAGGGGGGATTATGGTGTAGGTTTGTTTTCCAGGGGTGGGGCTTGGCCCCTTAGTTCCAGTGAAGGAAACTCTTAAGGCGTCAGCATACCAAGACATTTTGGACAATTTCATGCTCCCAACTTTGTGGACCTTGCTTTGTGCCCTGGTGCGCGGTCATGTTGCAACAGGAAGGGGCCATCACCAAAGTGTTACTACAAAGTTGGGAGCATGAAATTGTCTAAAATGTCTTGGTATGCTGATGCCTTAAGAGTTCCCTTCAGTGGAACTAATGGGCCAAGCCCAACAACTGAAAAACAACCCCACACGATAATCCCGCTCCACCAAATGATTTAAACCAATGCACAAAGCAAGGTCCATAAAGAAATGGATGAGGGAGTTTGGGGTGAAAGAACTGGACTGGCCTGCACATAGTTCTGACCTCAACCCGATAGAACACCTTTGGGATGAATTAAAGCAGAGACTGCAAGCCAGTCATTCTTGTCCAACATCAGTGACCTCATAAATGCGCTTCTGGAAGAATGGTCAAACATTCCCATAGACGCACTCCTAAACCTTGTGGACAGCCTTCCCAGAAGAGTTGAAGCTGTTATAGTTGCAAAGCGTGGGCCAACTCAATATTGAACCCTACAGACTAAGACTGGGATGCCATTAACGGTCATGTGCGTGTAAAGGCAGGCGTCCCAATACTTTTGGTAATTTAGTGCATATCGCCAAAAGTCTGTTAACACTTGACCATCACACTGACTTTTAGTGCTGTCAATTTACGCAGCACTTTACATGCATATTGAACATTCACATCAGTCTCTGCCCTCAAGGAGCTTACAATCTAAGGTCCCTAACTCACATTCATATTTACACATATTAGGGACAATTTAGACAGGAGCCATTTAACCTCCCAGCATGTCTTTGGAGTGTGGGAGGAAACCCACATGGGCTCAGGGAGAACATGCAAACTCCAGACAGGTATTGCCATGGTTGGGATTCACACCAACTACCCTAGTGCTGTCAGGTGGACATGCTAACCACTTAGCCACTATGCTGCCCAGACTTAAAGGGGTCTAGTAACCCCTTCACGCCGATAGTACACAAATAGTTGGCGCCATTGGACTGGGCTTTTGTATGTGGGGCGCATATTTGTCTACCTCCCCATGCGGCGAGCTCTAAGCACAGAGACTGGGGTCTCTCCAAGAGCCCCGGGCCCTGTTCTGGCGCCATTGGACTGGGCTTTAGTACATGGGGCGCATATTTGCGTACCTTCCCATGCGGCGCGCTCCAAGCACAGAGACTGGTGTCTCTCCAAGAGCCTCGGGCCCTGTTCTAACAATCAGGACCCGGAACGGCTGGCTCTGGGTCTCCAGATCGATGTGATAGCCTCAGATTGGCTATCACGGTGATCAGTCACTGTGAAGCCCACCCCCCCGTGTTTTCTGTCTCTATGAATAGACGAGAGAGATACATTGTAATTATAAGGGCCAAATTTTTGGTGCCAAAACTCTTGCACCAAGAGCATTCATGCCAATTTTTGTCAATCAAAAAGGACAGATCCTGCACATGCTGATATACAACAAGTACAAAGAGGAGTACTTCACCAGCCCATGGCGCTGTCCATGTGTTCACCTCCTTTGTTTGTATGTTTTTTAGCTGAAATGTCCTGGTTGCTGCTGCTCCTCTCTCACTCCACTGGGGGGGGCGGATCAAAACAATTCAAATCTGTAAAGAAAAGCGCACGCAACCTCGGGCAATAACGCTTTAATAAAGGACAATAAAACAGTACATTGGAATTGCACTCACACTTTTCCTTTAAGACAATCGCTTTACAGCATTCCAACAGGAGCTACTCACTCCTGGGAGGACGGGAGGAGTGAGTAGCTCCTGTTGGAATGCTGTAAAGCGATTGTCTTAAAGGAAAAGTGTGAGTGCAATTCCAATGTACTGTTTTATTGTCCTTTATTAAAGCGTTATTGCCCGAGGTTGCGTGCGCTTTTCTTTACAGATTTGAATTGTTTTGATCATGCCAATTTTTGGAAGCTGAAAATAAACACTTTTAACCACTTTACGACCGCCCACTGCACTTATACTGTGGCAGGCAGCCACTCCTGGGCAAACCGATGTAGGTATACGTCGGTCGCGCACAGGAAGCTAGGGGGTGAGCGCGCATTAGCGGGGAAGCCGATGCACGGGGCAGGTGACACGCACGATCGTTCCCCGCTGAGAGAGAAGAAGTGTCAGCTGTTGTAAACACAGCTGACCGTTCTTCTCCCTGGAATGATCATAGAGCCCCTGTGATCCTTCTATATAGGATCCCATGTCTCTATGGTCATTTCATAAGCCTCGCCCCCCCCCCCCCACAGTTAGAATCACTCCCCTAGGTACACATTTAACCCCTTGATCATCCACAGTGTTAACCCCTTCCCTGCCAATGTCATTATTTCAGTAACAGTGCATATTTTTTAGCACTGATTACTGTAGTAATGTCACTGGTCCCCCCAAAAGTGTCAAAAATGTCAGTCAGGGGTCCGATCTGTCTGCCGCAATGTCGCAGTCCCACAAAAAAATGCAGATTGATGCCATTACTAGTAAAAAAAAAAAAAACAATAAAAATGACATAAATCTTTCCCGTAGTTAGTAGATATATAATATATAATAATATTATAATATAATATTGGCCTAAAATGTTAAAAAATTTTGATTGTTAAATTATTATTTTTTTTGGAAATGTTATATAGCAGAATGTGAAAAATATTGTTTTTTTTTTTTTTTCAGAATTGTCGCTCTTCTTTTTGTTTATAGCGCAAAATATAAAAATCGCACAGGTGATCAAATACCACCAAAATAAAGCTCTATTTGTGGGAAAAAAAGGACATCAATTTTATTTAGGTACAGCGTCGCACGACCGCGCAATTGTCCGTTAAATTAACGCAGTGCCGAATCGCAAAATATGTCCTGCTCATTAAGGGGGGCAAATCCTTCTGATTCAGAAGTGGTTAACTTTAGGTCATATACGGCCCCTTCAGGCCAGGCAGGACCGGAGTTGCACCACCGCCTGCACCGGCTGCAGTTTTTCTAAGGTTACGTTCCCTTCAAAATGTCATTAGCTGAATGTATTTTCGACGAGTGGGAACTGGAGGTCGGTAATACCCAGCTGCGGAGGAAAGAAAAACACTTGTATGGGAGAAAGCATAGCGGAAATACTGAGAGAGGAAAGGTCACAATCTGCTGACATCTCTCTCTCTTCTGATTGAAAACGGCCTAAAATAGAATAGAACAACATCGCTGCCCTATAAAAAAAAAAAAAACTGTACGTGTTATATGGCTTGGGTTTTTTTTTTTTTTTCTTCCCTTCAATAAATTGTGTGCTGAGTTTTTCTATGTCTTGATTTTCTCAACATTACAAAAAAACTCCAGTCTGAACAAAAAATGGTCAGAGCTGTTCTCTAAATATAACTTATTAACAAATCAGTCTCTGTGCTTGTAGCTGGATGCAGATCAGTGGATCATAATTAGACATCCAGAGTTAGTGGCAGTGCCCCCACTTCTTGGGAGTGAATGAGTCACGCTGTATCTTTGCTCACCAACTATCAAAGTGATGCTAAACGATCACCTTGTAAAACAACCTATCCAGTTTAACCACTTTAGCCCCGGAGGATTTGGCTGCTCAATGACCAGGCCCTCACACACACACTCAAAACCGCATCAAATAGTGGGCTTGGTCAAATTTCACTAACAGTGGGAGGGTTCTAACCACTTCTGGACCAGAAGGATTTGCTCCCTTAATGACCAGGCCATATTTTGCGATTCGGCACTGCATGATATTAAAGGACAATTGCGCAGTCGACGCTGTACCCAAATGAAATTGATGTCCTTTTTTTCCCACAAACAGAGCTTTCTTTTGGTGGTATTTGATCACCTGTGCGATTTTTATTTTTTGCGCTATAAACAAAAAAAGAGCAACAATTTTGAAAAAATTACAATATTTTTCACATTTTTTTTATATGAAATTCTCCATAAAAAATTAAAAAACCTAAATTTTTTAACATTTTAGGCCAATTTTATTTCTGCTACATATTTTTGGTAAAAAAATAGCAATAAGCGTATTTTGATTGGTTTGCGCAAAAGTTATTGCGTTTACTAACTACGGGAAAGATTTATGTAATTTTTATTGTTTTTTTTTTTTTAACTAGTAATGGTGGTGATCTGCATTTTTTTTGCGGGACTGCGACATTGCGGCGGACAGATCGGAGCCCTAACTGACATTTTTGACACTTTTGGGGGTACTATTGACATTAATACAGTAATCAGTGCTAAAAAATATGCACTGTTACTGTAAAAATGACACTGGCAGGGAAGGGGTTAACTTTACTGGTGATCAAGGGGTTAAGTGTGTCCCTAGGGGTGTGATTCTAACTGTCAGGGGGCGTGGCTTGTGAGATCATCACAAAGACATGCTATCCTATATAGCAGGATCACATAGCCTCTGTGATAATCTAAAGGAGAATGACAGACGACCGTGTTTACATCAGCTGTCTGTCTTTCTCCCTCTGCTGCGGGAGATCGTGAGTGACCAGCGGCCATCGGAGCCGCCAGTCACACGTGCTGGCTCCCCCACAGGCGCCTGAGCGGGCGACGTAGGGCTACGTCGCTTTGCCCAGCAGCGGCAGAGTGCCGCAGTAAATGTACGGTGGGCGGGGCTGAAGTGGTTAAAATAGAAATGTAAGGCACAACATTTTTGTATAGAGCGAGAGAGAGTGAGACAGAGGGGAGGGTGAGCGAGCACGAGGGTAGTGAGAGAAAGAGAGGGGATGAGAGAGGGAGAGCGGGTGGGAGAGAGAGAGGGGGGTGGGAGAGAGAGAGAGGGAGAGGGGGAGGGAGAGAGAAAGGGTGGTGAGAGAATGAGAAGGTGGTGAGAGAATGAGAGGGTGGTGAGAGAATGAGAGGGTGGTATGAGAATGAGAGGGTGGTGAGAGAGAGAGGATTGTATGGAGGCACAGATATGGGGAAGGGTACAAAAAAAATGTCTGCAGCATTGAAGGTCCCAATGAGCACAGTGGCCTCATTCACCCATAAATGGAAGTTGTTTGGAACCAACAGGACTTTTTCTAGAGCTGTCCGCCCAGTCAATTGGGGGAGCAATTGGGGGAGAAGGGCCCTAATCTGGGAGGTGACCAAGAACCCGATGGTCACTCTGACAGAGCTCTAGCCTTTCTCTGTAGAGAGACAAGAACTTTCCAGAAGAGCAACCATCTCTGCAGGACTCCACCAATCAGGCCTGTATGGTAGAGTGGCCAGACGGAAGCCATTCCTCAGTAAAAAGGCATATGGCAGCCCATCTGGAGTTTGCCAAAAGGCACCTCAAGGACTCTGAGACCATGAGAAACAAAATTCTCTGATCTGATGAAACAAGGATTGAACTTTTTGGCCTGAATGGCAAGCGTCATGTCTGGAGGAAACCAGGCACTGCTCCTCAACTGGCCAATACCATCCCTACAGTGAAGCATGGTGGTGGCAGCATCATGCTGTGGGGATGTTTTTTAGTGGCAGGAACTGGGAGACTAGTCAGGATCGAGGGAAAGATGAACGCAGCAATGTACAGAGACATCCTTGATAAAAACCTGCTCCAGAGTGCTCTGGACCTCAGACTGGGGCAAAGGTTAATCTTCCAACAGTACAACGACCCTAAGCACAGAACCAAGATAACAAAGGAGTGGCTACGGGACAACTCTGTGAATGTCCTTAAGTGGCCCAGCCAAAGCCCAGACTTGAACCTGATTGAACATCTGTGGAGAGATCTGACAATGGCTGTGCACTGACTCTCTCCAACCAACCTGATGGAGCTTGAGAGGTCCTGCAAAGAAGAATTGGTGAAACTGCCCAAAAATAGGTGTGCCAAGCTTGTAGCATCATACTCAAAAAGACTTGAGCCTGTAATTGGTGCCAAATGTGCTTCAACAAAGTATGGAGCAAAGGCTGTGGATACTTCTGTACATGGGATTTTTTTTCCCATTTTTAATTTTTAATAAACTTGCAGAGATTTCAAACAAACTTCTTTCATGTTTTTCATTATGGGGTATTGTTTGTAGAATTTTGAGGGAAAATAATGAATTTAATCTATTTTGAAATAAGGCTGTAACATACCAAAATGTGGAAGATTTCCGGATTCACTGTATACAGTAGTTACACTGGAGGAACCCACATACAATATCTCACAAAAGTGAGTACACCCCTCACATTTTTGTAAATATTTTATTCTATCTTTTCATGTGACAACACTGAAGAAATGACACTTTGCTACAATGTAAAGTAGTGAGTGTACAGCTTATATAATAGTGTCAATTTGCTGTCCCCTCAAAATAACTTAACACACAGCCATTCATGTCTAAACCACTGGCAACAAAAGTCAGTTCACCCCTAAGTGAAGATGCCCAAATTGGGCCCAAAGTGTAAATATTTTGTGTGGCCACCATTATTTTCCAGCACTGCCTTAACCCTCTTGAGCATGGAGTTCACCAGAGCTTCACAGGTTGCCATTGGAGTCCTCTTCCACTCCTCCACGACGACATCGCGAAGCTGGTGGATGTAAGAGAACTTTGCGCTCCCCCACCTTCCCTTAGAGGATACCCCACAGATGCTCAATAGGGTTTAGGTCTGGAGAAATGCTTGGCCAGTCCATCACCTTTACTCTCAGCTTCTTTATCAAGGCAGTGGTCCTCTTGGAAGTGTGTTTGTGGTCGTTATCATGTTGGAATACTGCCCTGCGGCCCAGTCTCCGGGATCATGCTCTGCTTCAGTATGTCACAGTACATGTTGGCATTCATGGTTCCCTCAATGAACTGTAGCTCCCCAGTGCCGGCAGCACTCATACAGCCCCAGACCATGACACTCCCACCACCATGGTTGACTGTAGGAAAGACACACTTGTCTTTGTACTCCTCACCTGGTTGCCGCCACACACACTTGACAACATCTGAACCAAATAAGTTTATCTTGGTCTCATCAGACCACATACACGGTTCCAGCAATCCGTTTTCCTAGTCTGCTTGTCTTCAGCAAACAGTTTGCAGGCTTTCTTGTGCATCATCTTTAGCAGAGGCTTCCTTCTGGAACGACAGCCATGCAGACCAATTTGATGCAGTGTGTGGTGTATGGTCTGAACACTGACAGGCTGACACCCCCCCCCCCCCTTCAACCTCTGCAGCAATGGTGGCAGCACTCATATGTCTATTTCCCAAAGACAACCTCTGTATATGATACGTCGACCATGGCGAGGCCTGTTCTGAGTGGAACCTGTCCTGTTAAACTGCTTTATGGTCTTGGTCACTGTGCTGCAGCTCAATTTCAGGGTCTTGGCAATCTTTTTATAGCCTAGGGCCCTAGGCCATCTTTGTGTAGAGCAACAATTCTTTTTTTTTTTTTCAGATCCTCAGATGGCTCTTTGACATGAGGTGCCATGTTGAACTTCCAGTGACCAGTATGAGAGAGTGAGAGCGATAACACCAAATTTAACACACCTGCTCTCCATTCACACCTGAGACCTTGTAAAGTTAACGAGTCACATGACACTGGGGAGGGAAAATGGCAACTTAGGCACAATTTGGACATTTTCACTTAGGGGTGTACTCACTTTTGTACTTTTGTTGCCAGTGGTTTAGACATTAATGGCTGTGTTGAGTTATTTTGAGGTGACAGCAAGTTTACACTGTTATACAAGCTGTACACTCACTACTTTACATTGTAGCAAAGTGTAATTTCTTCAGTGTTGTCACATGAAAAGATATAATAAATATTTACAAAAATGTGAGGGGTGTACTCACTTTTGTGAGATACTGTATATAAACTCGATGACGTCCTTCTGAATCCTAAAAACGAGCAATCATAGAGCAATGCATCACTATAACACAATTGAAATATGCTTCCCTCCGGCAATTCACAGCTTCCTCCCTTCTAGAAACCTGAGACTTAGGAAAAGCTTTTAATTTCATAGATTTGGTTTCTTTTGTATATTAGCGCTTTACAAGCCTGAGTCAATTCTAAATGGATTCTTCTTAGATATATTTTCATTAGCTGCCCTCCGGGCTCTCGCCTCTCCCGTTGTGTATTGTGCTCGACTGCAGTAAACAAAACCAAACAACCAGACCCGCAGCATTCTGGGGAATCTTATAATTACTCTTCAGTCTTCAATCCATAAATGATTACGTGGCATATTCCGAAGACTTTTCATATGCAAAACTCACAGCAGGGATTGTTTGCTTTAAAGAGAGCCATTGCTCTCTCCCAGCAATGTTATTAACAGATAGCTGGAGCTTGGAGATCTGTTATGGGGACGTTGTTTGATTAGACGTTTTATCTTTGCATTGTGAAGATTTCATTAATCTATTTTTGAAGCATGAATTTAAAGCCGAACTCCAGCCGGAAATTATCAAAATAAAAATGAGCAGCCTATTAAAAGATAAAAGAACAAAGCCAGCTTTCCTACAATATTCAGCTGCAATTCAGAAATTTCCCTTGCAGTACTTTTTTCTGCCACTAGATGTCCCCACTCTTGTGGCCAGCATTATTCAACCCACTTCTTTTATCCCCCTCACACTTCATGACAAGTCATACCCCATTATTTCCAATAAGTACCATTCATATCTGTGTGACTTTAAAGTAGTCCCTGCACTACTTTGGTCTGACTTTAATGCGATTTGAGGTCCACAGACCTCAAAATGATACAGGCATTGCTTCAAGTAGCGTCAAAGTCGATCAACATTCAGGTCAACAAGTGCGAAAGGGGACTTGGGACTGCAAAGTCACATGACAAGTCATACCCCTTAATTTCCAATGAGTACTATTCATATCTGTGCGAATTAAAGTCACAGCAATTTCAAAGTAGGCCCTGCACTACTTTGGTCCGACTTTAATGCGACTTGAGGTCCATAGATCTCAAGAATACACAGGCATTGCTTCAAGTCACATCAAAGTCGCGTCAATGTTGCGTGGCCAAATTGCGCAACTTTCAAGTCATACAAATGTAAAGGGGGCCTTAAGGCCCCTTTCACACTTGTACGACTTGCCCTGTGGCTTGGGACTGCCAAGTCGCATTACAAGTCATACCCAATGATTTCCAATGAGTACCATTCATATCTGTGCGACTTCAAAGTAATCCCTGAACTACTTTGGTCCAACTTTGATGCAACTTGAGGTCTACAGACCTCAAGATTACACAGGCCTTGCTTCAAGTCGCGTCAATGTTGTGACCAGCCAGCAGTACCCACCAGCAGTACCAGGCAGCAGTACCCACCAGCAGTACCCACCAGCATGTAAACCGCAGTGAATTTGTGTAAAAGCAGCCCTAGGCCCCTTTCACATGATTGGTCTGTGCATTAGCATGTATAAATTGTTGCAATATGTTTTTTTAATGCCTAGGTGTGTTCTGTCATAATAAAATGTCATGTCCTTGTTCATAAATGTATGAACAAGGACATGACATTTGCTGGCTGCCTAAGTCATATGTGCATCTAACCCCCAGCACATAATTGTAAATATACCAGCATGTGCAGTGTTTCTGACTCCTACATTTTTCTGCCCTATCAATACAGAATCATCCATATTGATACGCGTATCAGGAAGGAATGCGTCAGGGTACATTGCTGTATTGATATTTTGAGCATAGCCCTATTTAAAGCCCATACCATGTGCCCCTTTTTTACTTTGAGCACCTGCCCCTCCAAAGGTCTCTGCATGGCCCTGGTGAACACCCAACTTTGCAGGGTGTTCAGCAGGTGTTCGCCCCGCTGAATGCCCTGCAATGGACTGAGCGTGCACAGTGCATTCTAAGCCCTGATTGGGCAAAGTTTTGCCCCGTTAGTGTGCAGTAAAATATGGTTGTTAAGGAGCTGAGCTGGGAAGCTGGTTGCAGCATCCTTAACAACCGATGAGTTGTCAGCTGTCAATGGGCTTCCCTGCTGACAGCTGAATAAAAATAAAAAAAAATTCTGGTAAAAAAATAGCAAAAAGAAACAGTGTGCCCCCCGCACTTCCCAGCCAAATAAAAAAAAAAAAACAAGCCCAACACTGGCTTGTTGTTTGACAGTTCTTATATAGGTAAGGGCGGGGCCATCTGGCAACTGCCCCCCCATGTGATGTCACCAACATGCTAGATCGGTGACGTCACAAGGGGACCCCCCCCCCCCCTTACCTAAATAAGAACTGTCAAATGGCAAGCCAGCCATTCAGCAGTTTGCCTTAGAGTCTATAATGTCTTTATCATTGAATCAATGAGATTAATTGAGGTAGACACTGCAGTTGGATCCTCCAGTAATCAAGGTTAAAGTGCAGTTTTGAGATGAAGCCGAATATATGACCGCACTGTATACAGTGTAAATGTGAGCTTTTCCATTTTGCAAGTTAATGGTGAATTACAGTGAAGGAACCCTGGGGAGTCCCACTCCAGAACTCCCCACTTTCACATTTATAAAACCTATTTGGTTTAGATTCATTAAGTCTTTAGCTAGGGGCTAGAAGATAATGAAGGAGAACCCATGTCTCTTGTTTATTAACTCTAGATGGAGTTATTTGCAAAGAAGAAGAGCACAGACTGGGACAAAGAATGAAGAAGAGCCCCCAGTGGATTATTTTTAATTCAGAGTAGAATTTTAAACTGGGGCAAGGGAAGGAGGTGGCTGTGATTGTGATTAAATATAAACGTGTCAACCTTTATGGCAATATGTTATTTGCACTGAAAGAGAAACTGCAATGGAGACCGAATGAACTGTGAGCAACCAACATCAAGGTAACTGGGAGTGCCATGAAGCTTGGTGCCCATTGTCTGAGGCCCCTTTCAAAGTAAACCATCCAGTATTGGCATAGCAAGGGGCCATATTCTAGCCATGGAAATACCATCTCATGTTTTTTTTTTAATAGCAAAAAATTATTAAAAATGAAAATTTAAGGATTACAAGATCAATCTTGTTCAGCACCATGGACAGCATATAATATACCGCTTCCTTTCTAATGGAGAGCCTAAAAAGTATACCTGAGCTTTCTTTTACAATTATTTTTATTATTTTTTTGAAGGAAAGAGTATAACAGGGCAAAGGTAAGTACAGCTAGTCTTCATACAGAAATGTTGATTGATAGTAAGGATTAGTTGAAATTGCATCATATCAAGGTGAAAAAACATTGTGATTGGGGGGACTGGGGTATAGAGAAGGAGAGGATTTAGGGGAGTTGTTAGAGGTGTGCATGGCCTGTACAAACCTTGTATAGATTCACAGGGCCACTGATAAGGCAGTACAAATGGCCCTGTTGTACTGGGCCCAGGCCTCATCAGCTAAACAGGGGGGCCCAGAGCAGCTTTATGGTTATTTCTGCCTAAATTAATAACTAGATTTTACTAGATCACACCTTTACCTGAGCTTAAATGACATGTCCCTGAGCCCCATCAGGTCAAAAAAGAGGCCCAGGAGGTGGAAGCAGAGGAGCAACTTTTTTTTTTTTGGGGTGTAGGTGGATAAAGTTAGTGCGGCAGTTTTTCTGCAGCCTGGTGTGAGAGTGTAGGCAAGTTTGGGGGGGGGGGTGAGATGTAGGCAGGCATGGGAGGGGGGGCTTACACGGCAGCCCTGTGTAGTGTTTTAGGAGTGGAGATTAAGCAGGTAGTTAGTGGGTTGTGCTTTCAG
Organism: Pelophylax lessonae; assembly: GCF_965119305.1. Classification (NCBI taxonomy): domain Eukaryota; kingdom Metazoa; phylum Chordata; class Amphibia; order Anura; family Ranidae; genus Pelophylax; species Pelophylax lessonae. Next base: position 41,054,669 of record NC_138779.1, on the reverse strand, counting down.
TCAGTTTAATGCAGTCAGTGCAGTGTAGGGATGATTCTTGTGTAACAAAGTGTAGTGCAGTCAGTGTGGTACAGTCAGTGTAGTGCAGTCAGTGTAGTTCTGTTCTGATTCTTGTGTAACCTAGTGTAGTAGTGCCACTGAAGTGTTGGTGTATATAACACATCTTTGTCACCCCACTGATCCCATTTATTTATTTTTTTAATTGATATATATATATATATATATATATATATATTGTGACAGGAAGTCAGGTAAATCTGGGAATGTAGTCACTGAGAGGAGACACATTCCCACCTGCTTTGAAAGTTCACTGATACTATAGGGTGTTGGCTGCAGAGAGAGCCAGCAGGAAGTTGAAAACCATTCAGCTGTTCAGAATGAGGAGATCAAGGACTCTATAATTTGTCCAGAGAAAATCTATTGAGTGCTGCCTCCTGTCGCTGTGTGAGCTGGGAAGAGGAGGACAGACATACGTGTACCTCCCGACGCCGTGTGGGCATGGGAGAAGGACTGCTGCCGCCTGTCGCCGTGTGGGCTGGGAGAGGGGGACAGTCGGATGTGTGCCTCCCGACAAGCTGGTGAGCATGGGAGAAGACCCCCTACAGCGATGTGAAGCTAAGGAGGGTAACCACGAGTGAAGACGTCTCAAAGGTGAGAAGACCAAGTGTTCCATGTGAAGAGTGTGAAGAGAAGTGTTCCATGTGAAGAGTGTGAAGAGTAAAGGATCCTGTTATAAATGAACATGTGCTGTGTGAAAGAAAACAAAGGGACATGTTCAATGGACAATGTTTGTGCTGTGTGAAAAGCAAACAAATGGACATTTGAGTGTCTGCTGTAGGATCAGCAGTGTCGGCCCAACAGTAGGTTGGAAAGACTTCTTAGGTAGGTTCCAGCGTGAGAAGGTAGCCGCCCACAGAGGCAAGGATTTATTTTGTCTTTTATTTTATTTTGGCTGTTTTGACGCTTGCAATTGTATGAAGTAAATTGCATGAATAAATCAGTCTTGTTTTCAACCTCTGCTCGGCTATCTCTCTGTGAAAACGCACCCCCAAAGGGGTCATCCACGCCTACCAATGAGTAATCCCTTACATATGGTGGAGGTATGCAGTGGGCATAAGCAGAGATCCCTGCAAGGAAGTGCAAATGTTTGATGAACTTTGTCTGGTGCATGAGATTGCACAATCTATGTGTGCAGGAGAGAAGATCCTGACAGAAAAAAAAAAAAAGTGTTTTAAAGAGACAGCGGTCTCAAAATTTTTTGATGAACTTTGTTGTGTCTGGTGCAAGTGACTGCACAAACTGTGTGCGCAGGAAAAGAGATCCTGCAAGAGAGAGAAAAACTACATGTGTTGAAGAGACAGTGGTCTGAAAATTGTTTGCTGGACTGTGAAAAATTTGTTTGTGGAGTTATTGAAGATGGGGCGATCCAAACGCCTGAAAAATGCAAAGATAGATGAAATGAGAGACCGGATTCTATGGATGGAGGGGATGTTGCCGTCTGAACCAGCCCCATCCATGCCTAAAGAGAGTCTACTAAAGAGGAAGGTTGTTGTCCCTAGCAACACTGATGAAACGTGTGCTCAGATGAAAAGTAAACTCAAAATGGAGGAGATGTTGAAACAACTGATTATATCAAATGCAGCTCAACAGCAAGCAAATGCAGCTCAACAGCAGGCAAATGCGGATTTTCAGCAGAGCTTTGCAGCTCAACAAAAGGCTCATCAAGAGAGCATGGCAGGCTGGAAACAGAGACGCCAGCAGCCAATGGAGGCCATCGGTTTGGAGGAAACCGAGTATGTGTGCAGGGCTGAGTTGGATGCCTTGCAACGGAAAATGGAAGAAAAGGAACAAGCCTTGGAATTGCTTAAAATGGAGCATAGAAACTTGCAGGAAATGAATGAACTACTCAAGTCTCATGTGTTACAGTGGGAAGAATCCACTGCTCTTCTTTTGGTCGAGTTGCAAAAACGCAGAGAGACTATAATGGAGAAAGATACCATCCTCATGGAAAAGGAAAGTGAAATTCAGACTTTGCAGAAGCAAAGTATGGCTGATATGTTGGAGTTGCGTAATCAGCTGGAAAAAAGTCTTCAGTCTTTGGGAGCTACAAAAATAGACCTGCAGGAGTCGCAGGAACAGAATGTTGCTCTGAAAGCGACATTGTCTCTCAGCGACAAAGAGAAAAGTGAAAGAGAGGCTAAATTACTGAGTACTGTGTATGAGCTCACCACTTTGAGCAATGTGGTAGATGAATTACGTGCAGACTGTGAAAGTTGGAAAGGTGAAGCCCAACGTTTCCAGCAGCAGTTAAAGGAGAAAGAAGCCTGTGTGGCAGAATTACATTCTTATTCCCAGATGCTAGCCAATGAGGTGAAGGCTCTTATGCAGGGAAAAGGAGATTGTGAACATAAGAGGGAAAAAGTAGAGGCACAGCTTCTGGAATCGCAAGTCAAGGTGTCAGAAGGTGACCGATTGTGTGCTAAGCTGTCAGAGAAGGCAAACCGACTGCAGGTTGAGTTGGACAATGTTACAAATCAGCTTTCTCAAGCAGACAGCAAATCTAGAGAAATTGCGGAAGATTTTTCTATCTTGGAATCGCAGCTGCAAGACACGCAGGAACTCTTACAGGAAGAGAGGTGTCAAAGGCTGAGTTTTAGCACAAAGCTCAAACAAATGGAAGATGAGAAAAATGGCTTCCTGGAACAATTAAAAGAGGAGGCGGAAGCAAAGAAAAACCTATCAGAGCAAGTCGCAACATTGCAAGCTCAGATAGCGGTTATGAAAAAACGCATGGAAGAAAGCGTTGGTTCATTACAGTGTGTTGAAGATGTGAAAAAGAAGTTTGATCAGATGCTTGGTGAAGAGAAGAATGTGTCTGCAAAATATGCAGAAGAACGCGCACGTGCAGAAACGGAGGCGCGTGATAACGAGAGCAAAGCCCTGTTCTTGGCTCGCTCTTTGGAGGAAGCTCTAGAGTGTAAGGCTGAACTAGAAAGTGTTAAACAGCTGCGTACAGAAATGGAAGAATTGGTCAGCTCCAAGGATGATGTTGTGAAAAGCGTTCAGGAGCTAGAAAAGTCTAAGCGAGCCTTAGAACAGCAACTAGAAGAGATGAAGATTCCGTTGCAGGAACTGGAAGAGGAATTCCAGGCAACAGAGGATCTGTCCCAAAGAGGGGATAGTGTGCCTGATGCAGTTTTTAAAAGGATCAGTGTTTTGGGGTCTGTCCTGAGTGAGCCTCAGAAATGTGACGACATGTGGCTTGAATCACCCCTTTGGAATAAACCGTTCCTTCAAAAACTTCAAGCATTGGAAAATGTATCATTAGAACTTCAGCAAACAAAGGAGCTGAGTAAGAAATGTGATGATTTCTCAGTTCAGGCTGAAAACCTAGTGGAGAAAACTAAGGCTGTTGGTGAAAACGTGAAGCAAATGAATAAGTGCCTTTCAGGGAGTGTTTCCAAAATGGAACTGGTGAAAGACGGGTGGCAGAAGTTTGATCGTGATCTTGAGATGCATTCCATGTGGAATTCAGATAGAGAAAAGGAACTAGGTGACCTTGAGCGGTCAAATAGTTCAGCAGAAAGTGCATTGAAGAAACCTGTAAAAGAATGTGTTGCAGTTCCATGCTTCTTCACTGATGCAGAGAGGAGGTCTATAATGGATACCACCCAGATCGCTGGGTTCAACTGTGTTGTTGCCTTTAACCCCGATGTTGGTGGAAGGAAAGTTGATGATGTTCTGGTTGGCTACTTCTGTGAAGAGTTTGGCAAGAAATATAAACTGAATATCAAATCAAATAGTAGGCCTTTACTGCGACTCGCTCAGGAGGGCGAAAAGTTTAAGAAGTTGATGAGTGCAAGTGCTTCAGATCTGCCTATGAATATGAAATGTTTGAATGATATTGATATCTCTGGGAAAAGGAACAGGGGTCACTTTGAAGAAATGTGTGACAGCCTGTTGTCTCAATTGGAAAATCCTCTGCACAGCATCTTAGAGCAAGCAAAGCTCAAGAAGGAAGATCATTCCCTTTTACAACAAAAAGTCAATGATTGTGTACAGATGTATGGAGAGGCAACTCAAGTCACAGAGGGATGTCAAGAGTCCCTACTTGGAACAAAGCTTAGTGAAGCAAAGGTTCTCAAAGTTTTGTGGAAAACATTTATGGATTGCAGAGAGAGGCGTCTTAAGAATGTTGAAGACATTAAGACTAGCCCAATTGAGTTGCCTATGGATCACGGTCCTCCATGGTGGATTGGACAGACGGTTATGAGGGACAAGCTGTCTGACATTTATGAGAAAGCTGTCAATGAAGATGACAGAAACGAGAAGGAGCAAAATGATGCCAAAAATGCAGTTGAAGAATGTGTATATGAGATGAGAGACAAACTGTGTGGCATTTATGAGAAATCTGTCAATGAAGATGACAAAACAGTTTCATCCGGAAGCTTGAGGATAATAGGAGGCTTATCAGTGAGTCAGCAGTGCCTGACACATGCGTGCCTGGAAATATGTGTCCCAACCCTAGGGTTGAAACAAGAGGGGGGGGTATGTGACAGGAAGTCAGGTAAATCTGGGAATGTAGTCACTGAGAGGAGACACATTCCCACCTGCTTTGAAAGTTCACTGATACTATAGGGTGTTGGCTGCAGAGAGAGCCAGCAGGAAGTTGAAAACCATTCAGCTGTTCAGAATGAGGAGATCAAGGACTCTATAATTTGTCCAGAGAAAATCTATTGAGTGCTGCCTCCTGTCGCTGTGTGAGCTGGGAAGAGGAGGACAGACATACGTGTACCTCCCGACGCCGTGTGGGCATGGGAGAAGGACTGCTGCCGCCTGTCGCCGTGTGGGCTGGGAGAGGGGGACAGTCGGATGTGTGCCTCCCGACAAGCTGGTGAGCATGGGAGAAGACCCCCTACAGCGATGTGAAGCTAAGGAGGGTAACCACGAGTGAAGACGTCTCAAAGGTGAGAAGACCAAGTGTTCCATGTGAAGAGTGTGAAGAGAAGTGTTCCATGTGAAGAGTGTGAAGAGTAAAGGATCCTGTTATAAATGAACATGTGCTGTGTGAAAGAAAACAAAGGGACATGTTCAATGGACAATGTTTGTGCTGTGTGAAAAGCAAACAAATGGACATTTGAGTGTCTGCTGTAGGATCAGCAGTGTCGGCCCAACAGTAGGTTGGAAAGACTTCTTAGGTAGGTTCCAGCGTGAGAAGGTAGCCGCCCACAGAGGCAAGGATTTATTTTGTCTTTTATTTTATTTTGGCTGTTTTGACGCTTGCAATTGTATGAAGTAAATTGCATGAATAAATCAGTCTTGTTTTCAACCTCTGCTCGGCTATCTCTCTGTGAAAACGCACCCCCAAAGGGGTCATCCACGCCTACCAATGAGTAATCCCTTACAATATATATATACATATATATATATATTTTTTTTTTTTCATCAGGTTCTGTTAAGGCAATATTAGTACTCCCCCTTCTGTGTCACAGGTGCTATTCCTTCTTCATCAGCAGTGATATTTTTTCTTTTAATTTTTTTTTTGTGGTGCAGCAGCACTAATTATATTAAGGGCAAAAGTGCTGCCCCCCCCCCCCCTTCTGCATCGCAGGTGCTATTCCTTCTGCGTCAGCAGGATTTTTTTTGTGGCGCGATAGTATTAATAATATTTATGGCATAATTGCTGTCCCCTCTTCTGCATTGTGGTGCTATTCCTTCTGCGTTAGCAAGGTTTGTTTTTGTAGTGCAGCAGCACTAATAATATTTAGGGCATAATTGCTGTCCCCCTTTGTGCGTTGCAGGTGCTATTCCTTCCACATAAGCAGTGTGGTTTGTTTTCTTTCGTGGCACAGCAGCCCTAATAATATTTAGGACATAATTGCTGTCCCCCCTTCTGCATTGCAGGTGATATTTCTTCTGCGTAAGCAGTGTGTGTTTTTTTTCATGCCACAGAAGCACTAAAAATATTTATGGCATAATTGCTGTCCCCCCCTTCTGCTTGGCAGGTGGCATTCCTTCTGCATCGGCAGGGGTTTTCTTTTTATGTGGTGCAGCAGCACTAATATTATTTAGAACATAGGTGCTAATCCTTCTGCATTAGCAGGGGTTTTCTTTTTTTGGGCTTATTAAGATTTTCCTTATTAAGAAAAAAAATATATAATAAAATGGTTTATAGTGCACTAAGCACAAAAATATTGCACCCAAGCACCATATTCCCTTCTCACACTCTATAATAAAAGTTCTAAGAACCCCCCCCCAAAAAAAAAAAAAAACAATAATAAAACAGTTTATAGTGCACCAAGCACAAAAGAATGGCACCCAAGCACCATATTTCCATCCCACATTCTATAAAAAAAAAAGTATAAAAATCCCTCCAAAAAGTCTGAAAGGCCAACAAGGAGAGGCAGACGCTCACAGGCCACTAAATGAGGGCAAGCAGCCTCTGTGTCCACAGTGAAAAGTGGTGGTTGTGCACATGGTGCATCCTCTGCAGGCGGGGCACACTTGTCCTTTTTTTCCAATGCTGGCTGTGTTTATGAGCCACAACATGCAGAAGAGTTGGTGGAATGGATACCTAAGCTGTCCCCATCCTTCTCATCCTCTGTCACCCAGGTTTATACTAGTTTGCCTTCCACTGTAGCTGCCAAAGTGGCCTCTTCCACAGGCTCCCTGTCCACAGCTACTCCTTCCGTAGCCCCACCATCATGCATGGAGGAATCACCTGAATTATTTGATCATAGTGTCAGTTACATGATGCTGGAGAATGCGTAGCAATTTGAATGCTCCAATGTTGGTTACCAGGTTGAGGAAGGGAATAGCGTGAGCCTAGATAGCGGGGGGTGACAATGACAGAAAAGAAACTAGCTGTCATGTTCCCCCAGCTGCAGCATACTGCCAAGTTTGCTCCAATGATGAGGAGGGAGAGGATGATGAGGTCACTGACTGTACTTGGGTGCCTGAGAGAATAGAGGAGGAAAGTGAGGAGGAGGTGACACAACTCCAAAGAGGCAGGATGTCCTCCAGGGGCCGGCTTAAGGGCAGCCACCCTATTGCATCACACCATAGAGCTCCACAGGTGTAGGGTACTGCTAACTCCCCGCTGATTTCCAAAAGTTCATCGGTGTGGGCTTTTTTCAACACGTGCAGGAGACTGCAGCATTGCTGTTTGCAATTTCTGTCTGAAGTGGATCAAGCGTGGCCAGAAAACCAGAAGCTTGGGCACCACATGCTTGACAAGACATATGACAACCTGCCATGCAGTCCATTGGCAACAGCACCTGAAAAACCCATATCATAAAAAAATGCAGACTTCTCCTTGCTCCTCATCTGGGATCTCTAACCCTACTATACCGCAAGTCTTCTCAAAAACCCGCACTGAGAGGGATATTGGTATAGCAATGGGTGCCACAGGTACTTGCACCCAATCTGCTAGCAGTACACCACCTGTTGATTTCACCACCAGGCAAATTTCGCTAGTTCAGTTGCTGAACCGTAAAAAAAATACTGTCCCAGCCATCCACATGCTCAGAGTCTAAATGCTAGCTTGGCCAAATTGCTAGCACTACAACTTCTGCCTTTTTATCTGGTAGACTCTGCACCCTTTCATGAATTTGCAGAATGTACTGTACCACGGTAGCAGATTCCAAAAATGAATTAATTTTCACGTAAGGCCATTTCAGCTTTGTACCATCATGTAGAAGGCAATGTTTTGGCCTCATTGGACAGAGCGGTCAGCAGAAAGCTTCACATTACTGCTGACTCATGGTTCAGCAGGCATGGTCAGGGATGTTACATTTCCTTCATGGTGCGCTGGGTAACTCTCGTGGCAGCTGGGAAGGATGCAGGACAGGGTTCAGAGCTGGAGCTTGTTCCGCCACCACACCTCCAAAAAGTTAGTGGTGATTCTGTCACATCTGTCTGCTCCACCCCTCCTCTTCTTCTTCCTCTATGGCCTCTTCTGCTGAATTGTCCTCTGAACCAGCAATGCTCCTTTAACATTCAAGGGGCTACACAAGCAGTTAGGCTAAAAGATGCCATGCAGTGCTTCAGTTGGTCTATCTAGGGGACAGGTGCCACATTGGGGCAGAGATTCTGTCAGCTCTGCAGGGGGAGGCTCAGAGGTGGTTGATGTCATGGCAGCTTGAGCCATGAATGGTTGTATGCGACAATGGCACCAACCTTCACTCCACCCTCTGTCAGGGACACTTGACACATGTTCCATGCTTGGCACTTGTCCTGAATTTGGTGGTGCAGTGTTTCTTGAACAGGTACCTGAGCTTACAAGAGCTTCTGAGGCAGGCCAGAAAAGTCTGTGGCCATTCCTGGCAGTCATAGAATGCAACAGGAATTCATCCTGCCCACCAACCGCCTCATTTGTGACATGCCCAACAGGTGGAACTCAACATTGGCATTGCTGCAGTGGCTGCATGTGCAGCAGAGGGCCATCAATGAGTATCTGTGTGAGTATGGCACAAGGACAGGCTCAGGGGAGCTTGGCTTCTTTTTGCCACGGTGGCTTTTTGCCAGTAGCTGCTGATAAAGAATGCATGCACTGTCCTGTCATCATTTGAGGAGGCCACAAGGATGGTGAGCGGTGACAATGCATGCATCAGTGACACTATCCCTCTATTCTTCCTGCTGGAGCACACGCTTTGTGGAATCAGGGACAGGGCACTTGAGGCAGAACAGCTGGAGGAAGAGGAGGACTTCCTTTCCTCACAAGGCCCCCTTTATGCAGATACCATTCCTGCGGGGCCGCAAAACACACAGGAGGAAGAGGAGGAGGATTGTGGCAGCATGGATGTAGAAGATAACATTCAGCAGTCTTCAAGGGATGGTTTTTCATTCTCCAGAAACCCCAGGAGTAGTACGTGGCTGAGGAGAGGTTGCTCCTGACAATGTCATCCTTAGTGACCCAGAGGACTCAGAATCTCATGCCTCTTCAAACTTATGCTGCATGGGCTCCCTTATTCTGCAAAGCCTGCAAAAGGACCTGAGGATTCATGCTATCAAGGAGAGGGATCATTACTGGTTGGCAACTTTTCTTTATTCACAATACAAGAGTACAGCTCATCCTGCCTTCACAGAGGGAGTAGAGGATAAAACATCTTGAGGACGCCTTGAAGAAAAATTTGTGTAACACCTTTCCAGACACTGGGAAGTTACCATTTCATGGACAATGTGTTTCTGAGGCTTCGTCAAAGGAGGAGAGATGGAGAAGGTGGCCGGCTGATGCCTTTAAACAATTCTTTAGTCCTCAGCGCCCAGGACTGTTAGGTTTAAGCAACCATCGCCAGCATCTGCAGCATCTGGTGCAGGATTGTTTAGGGGCAAGAGCAGACTTGGAGACCTTTCCAACTGAGCATCCACTGGGTTACTGGGTCTTGAGGATGGACCACTGGCCAGGACTTGCTCAATATGCAATCAAGCTACTGGCCTGTCCTGCTTCCTGAATAGACATTCAGTGCTGCTGGAGGTTTTGTGACAGATAAAAGAGTGTGTCTGTCCACAGACTCTGTTGACAGGCTGACATTTATCAAAATGAATCAGTCCTGGATCAACAGCAGCTACCAAGCCCCTTATGCTGATGTAACTGATTGAATTTGCTAGGGATCTGGGATCCCTTAAAGACTGCCTATCCTATTCCTGAGTCTTGATTATGCTAGCTTCCAACAATGAATTTTGTTTAGGGCACCACCAACACCCAAGGCCCAGTTTTTCTGCACCTGTTTGACAGGTGCATGTAATTTCAATTTTTTTTCTAATTTTATACAGCAGGATCCGTTCCTGTGCCCTGCAAGAGTAACTGTGAGGAGTTGCAGTGTTCAGGCACCACCAACACCCAAGGCCCAACTTTTCTGCACCTGTTTCACTGGTGCATGTAATTCCATTTTTTTTTTGGGGGGGGGTTCTAATTTTAATACTTTTATACAGCAGGGCCTGTTCCTGCGCCCAGCAAGAGTAACTGTAAGGGGTTACAGTGTTCAGGAACCACCAACACCTAAGGCCTAATTTTTGCACACCTGTTTGACAGGTGCATGTAATTAAATTTTTTCTTTCTAATTTTCTACAGCAGGGCCCATTCCTGTGCTCAGCAAGAGTAACTTTGAGGGGTTACAGTGTTCAGGCACCACCAACACCCAAGGCCCAAATTTTCTGCACCTGTTTGGCATGTGCATGTCATTTCGATCTTTTTTCTCAAATTTTTACAGCAGGGCCCATTCCTGTTAGCGGGATGCCCACCGAGCGCACAGTCAATAGGTTGTTAAGACTTCCAATCTGAGAGCTAAATTAAAAACAAAATAATTGCAAAAAGAAAATGTATATTAAAAAAAATTGGAGTAAAAACAGCTTGGGGTCCCTTTCGGTCTTGTATGGCATTTAAGGGGAACCCCATGACAGAATTAAGAAAGAAAATGGTGTGGGTTCCCCCCTAAAATCTATACCAGGCCATTTGGGTCTAGTATAGATTTGTAGGGGAACTCCACGTCAAAATTAAAAAAAAAGTGGCGTGGGGTCCCCCCCAAAATTCATACCAGACCATTATCCAAGCATGCAGCCTGGCAGGCCAGAAAAGGGGGGGAATGAGTGAGCGCCCCCCCTCCTGAACCATACCAGGCCACTTCCCCTTAACATGGGGAGGGTGCTTTGGGCTCAAGGGCCTCTTCCTGACAACTCTGGGCTGTGGTTGTGGGGTTCTGTGGGTGGGGGCTTATCAGAATCTGGAAACCCCCTTTAACAAGGGGGCCCCCAGATCTCCAGATCCCGCCCCCCCCCATGTGAATGGATATCGAGTACATCATACTCATACCTATTCACCAAAAAAGTGTACAAAAAAATAAACACACAAGACAATTTTTGACCTTTATTTAAAGATAAAAAATAATGTCCCCCGATGTAAAGCCATCGTCAATCACGCCACCCGCCACACCCGCCACACCCGCCAACCCAAAAAAAAAAGCCCAGCTCTCTGTAAACGCTTTCCACGGACTGCCTATTCTCAGTTTGCAAGTTCTTATATAGGTAATGGGTGAGGCCACACCGGTGAGGTCACCTGGCCGCCTTGCCCCTCGTGACGTCACCAACCCAGCATGCACCTGTCCATGATGTCACGAGGGGCGGGACCACCTGGTGATGTCACCAGCATAGCCACGCCCATTCCATATATAAGAACTGTGAACAGGCAGTCCGTGGGAAGCATTCACCGAGAGCGGAGCTTTTTTTTTTTCTTTCGGGGAGGCGGGTTTTCCCTGATGTTCTGGTGTGAACCGAAGAGGGGGGTGTTCGGCTCATCACTAATAGTGAGGCTTAGATTCAAGGCCTAGTGGGTAAGATTAAAAGAACCTTTCAATAACTTTACATATCTGAAAGACTATTTTGAAATACTGAAGCCACATGCTGCCAAGCAACTGGTATTTTTAGAAGACTAACTAGTGCCAGCCCCAGTGAGTGCCAGCCCATGTATTTCCTAAAGTGATTGTAAATTAAAAAATGTTTATAAAAAAAAATAAAAAAACGTGTTATACTTACCTGCTCTGTGTAGTAGTTTTGCACAGAGTACCCCTGATCCTCCTCTTTCTCTGGGCCCCTCCCACTTGCCAACTGCCTCCATAGCAAACCATTTGCCATGGGAGCACTTGTGCGTGCTCACTCCCGAGCACGCTTTCCGCATCTATAAGACACACAGCGAGCACGGTTCAGCCCTGCCCTAGCTCCTGCCTCACTGGCTGTGATTGACAGCAGCAGGAGCCAATGGCTCCTGCTGTTGCATCTCAGCCAAATCTGGAGGGAGAGACCCCGAAGAGCCTCAGGTCTCGTGCACATCACTGGATCAAGATCAGGCTTAGGTAAGTATTAGGTGGGGCTGAGGGGGGAGCTGCACACTGAAAGAATGCATAAAGGTAAAAAATCTTCAGACCTTACATCCACTTTAAGGAAGTGGATGGATAAGAGTTACACTTCAATAGTCCTAGAGTCCAAAAGCATGTATTTAATTGGTAAAATTCAAAGTACCACAGTCAACTATTACGGCGCCCTACTGGCAGGTGATGCGCACTCACCCAAGGCACAGAGATGGTTGGTTTTCACCAAATCTCCTAAAGTTGGAGATGGACAAGAGACCCTATGATCCTGTTTACTCTTCTTCAAACTGACATCAGGTTGCAGGCCTGTTTACAGGGCTGTGGATGAAATTAGCCAGTTCTAGGCAAGGTTAGAGGCAGGCAGCAGGCAGCAGGCAAAGGAATAGTCAGATCCACGCCAGGGTAGAGGAAGGCAGCAGGCGAGAGAATAGTCACGTCCAAGCAGAGGTCTAGGCAGGCAGCTAACAAGAGTGTAGACAGGTCAGAGCATAGGTCTAGACAGGCAGCTATCAAGAGTGTAATCAGGTCCGAGCAGAGGTCCAAGCAAGGCAATAAGCGAGAAAGTAGTCAGGCCAATCCAAGTTGACAATGTTTAGGCAATCTCATGGGCAAGTATTATAGTTTTTTTGTTGGTGGTAGGACACAGCACCAGCCACTTTAAAGGCTGGTGCCTAAATACCTAATTTCTGGTTAGAGAACACTCCCAGTTACTGGAAACAGTCAAAGTCCTGGCAATGATTTTGTGTGTAACATTAGAAGTGTGCCAGGGATTCTGAAAGAATAACTGGAAGTCCTGGAAGGGATTCTGTGAGCACAGTCGAAAGTTCTGCAAGGTATTCTGCGAGTTCAATTGGAAGTCCTGCCAGGTATTTTGCTAGCACTGTTGGATGTCCTAGAAGGGCTCCTTCAAGCACCATTGAAAATCCTGGCAAGGATTCTGCAGGCACAAATGGAAGTCCTGGCAGGTATTCTTCTAGTACTATTGGATGTTCCAGCTGGGATTCTGGAAGTTCTAGCAGGGATTCTGAGAGTAGAACTTCCAGAAGACCTGGTAGGGATTCTGAGATTACCAAAGCACAAACACATTCCAGGAGCTAAAATGCACCCACTTCATTGGGGTTTACAATGTTGCATGAGATGGAGGAATAAGGCCTTGGTTGGGATGATAGATAATGTATGTTGTTTGTGGGTTTCACACATAACAGCTAGTACAGCTAGTACTTTATCTCAGTTGCCCCAATAAGCCCTACGGTGTTTGAAAGCAGCCAAGTGGAGCCATTGCTCTTCTATAATAAAAGATCTCATTCTGCATGCCTGAAATGGATCCAGCCCCTCCCAGGCAAGTTTCCTTATAATTAAACAATCCTATTTTCCAGTGAAATGAATATAGAACAGAGACTCGGATAGATCATGATGAGCATGCTGAACACATAGTAACAATGTTGGAGCGTAGGAGTGTGATTTATTTAGAGTCTGGAAGCATGCAGATATTTATCTATTGTATCTTCAGATGCAACAAGAAGCATTTTGTTTGTGTCCCTTGTTAGCCGTTTGACATTTTGGGAGCTGAGACTGCCCTTTCCATCCCATCAGAAACATGTGAATTGCCTTGTAGATTTCATTTTACAGGGCCAGTTCCAACTTGACGAACTTGTTGATGCGGAAATGTTTCAGCGTGTAAGTTGTGTACTGGGCCCTGTGATAGCGACAGGAGTTTCTGGTGTTATCAGTCAGGCAAGAAAAGACTGTATTATTTCCATGATAATTTATTTGTTGTCAGATTCGCTATGATCACCAGATACAGTGAGGAGATAAAACAAGTATACACACCGTATGATGACCTAGTTTTGCAAGAATTTAAGCCCGCATAGTCTGGAAGCTCAGACAGTTTCATAGATGCTGCTGAGCTCTGCTTTATGTTTGTTAGTCATGAAATGGAAATTTTAAAAACTGCTATATACTACACTATACAATATATAGTATAGTATATATATATATATATATATATATATATATATATATATATATATATATATATATACAGTAGATGTGATGGACCACTGATAAATGGGTAGAATTGGCATTCCTGTAGTGGGTTCTGACCTTATTAGTCCAGTAGGGGGGTTCAGGGGTAGATAGAGGACATTTTATTTTCCATGGGGCGAAAACAGAGTAATACCATGGGCTGTGGCTCCCAGCATTTACAATAAAATTCCCTGGACCCCATTAGTTCAACAGGAGGGCCCAGGCCAGAGAGGGGACTTTTTTTATTTTTGGGAGCAGGTGAAGAAACCTTCAGTGACTTGACTCCCGACAGTCACCCCTGACCCCGTAACTGTGAAAGTTACATACTCTCGACACCTGCACTCTGTATGTAGTCTCAATTTTAAACCCCTCCCATTGATAGCACAATTTTGCCACACCCTCAGCTGGACACTGCATCCAGACTGCAAGGCTTCTGACTATTTATGGAACCATGCCCCCACCTGCTGAATCTTGCCTCCTCAGGGATTGGTGGGAACACCACAAGTATTCAGGCTGCAGCCTCTGTTCCTCCACCCTCTAAGTTCTGCCACTATCCAGTGAGTTCTAGAAGCCAGGGGGAAGTAACAGAGCCACAGCCTTGAAGCACTGCCCAGCCAAAAACAAATTAACTCCTGCTCCTCTGCCTACAGAGGAGCCAACTAAATTTACCTCACCGAGGAACTAGTAGGGTGCTAGAAAAGGAACACAGATAGCCCATCTAAGAACTGGTAAGCAACAATAGGTAACAATTTTGTTTTTTGAGTTGAGATATTCTTTAAACTTTTACGAATATTTGTCAATGAAAATAAACAATGTGCTACGGGTCCACTAAACCCCAGTGAGGTTATTCCGCATAGGAAGAAGGGAATCCCCTACATGCTCCAGATGTAAAGGAGACTGGGGGGGACTTGATTCACCTTATGTGGCGCTGCCCAAATCTGCATAGATATTGGAAGGAGGTCACTGCCACCATTGCTAATGTCCTTCAGGTACATATACCTGAGGATTCAAAAATCTGTGTGCTGGGAATCCTGAGTGACCTACAGATAGAGAATGCACCCAGGCAGGCCATAGCGAGGGCATTATTTCAAGCCTGGAAGGTAATACTTCGCCATTGGATCTCTGCAGATTCCCTCAAAGGAATGGTTAGTTCAAATGTGGGATACCCTCCGATTAGATAAATATATTTTTCAGCACAGAGGCTGCTATGATAAATTCAATAAACAATGGGCACCTTGCTTAGACAAACCTGGTCTAGCACCAGTGGACTTGACTATGGACCAGCTGGTCATTGGTAGAAGGTAATTACGAATTGGTTTTAGAGGTTACCCATGGGTGATGGGGTGTGGGGTTATGGGCATATTCATGCAAGTTGTGTATCTGTCAATGGTTATATGATTTATTGTTTCTATGGATGTAAAACTTTTATGCTTTTAAATCTGTATGTTGTATTGTATTTTGACTGAGCTGGAGACTGTACTACTGGCACAATTTTTCAATTGTTCATTCAATAAAATTTTATTTGAGGAAAAAAAAAAAATGTGAGCAATTTTGGGTGGGGTTCAAGAAAGACAGAGCCTGGATATTGCAAGAATTACTTTTTAGCCTTTCATAATTAAGTTTGTGCAGGCATATTAAGAAACGATTAAGCAT
Organism: Pelophylax lessonae; assembly: GCF_965119305.1. Classification (NCBI taxonomy): domain Eukaryota; kingdom Metazoa; phylum Chordata; class Amphibia; order Anura; family Ranidae; genus Pelophylax; species Pelophylax lessonae. The sequence continues at coordinate 41,039,130 of NC_138779.1, read as the reverse complement.
TATCCCTTTTTTTAGCTTTACTTTGAGGACAACTCTGGAGCTGAGTGATCCAATGAGGTCTGACAGTTGCTGCTCTGTCAACTGCCTAAATACAAGCAGATAAAACACTGTCAGCGTGCAAAACAGCATGAAATACAGGAAGTCTCACATGTCAGAGCTGCCAGAATGTTGATCAATGAAAACTCTACCAAGCCATGAGCAGGAAATAAGCACGCAAAAACTGCCTTTAAATGAGCTTGCAAATTAAATTCTACAGGAAACTTGTTGTGCATTTTCGGTGAACACGTATTTTGAATTTGTATTAAAGCATTTATGCATTTGGCCAGTGTTAGATACAGCAAGGAAGGACTAGTACTGGTTTGCATTGCTGCAGGATAAAGCATAGAAGTGCAAATCCATCTATAAAAGTCTAGAAGAAGTATTTATTTGCAATCACCAAGGGAAAGCCAATGGGTTTGATTCACTAAAGGCAAATAGACTGTGCATCCAGCTAGGGCATTTCCACCAGAGCTCAATTCTTGAGGTGAAGCTTCACTTTCAAAGAATACCCAATCACATGCTAGGAAAAATTTTAAAAATTGCATTTTTGCTTGCACGTTTGGATGATGGAAGTCATCAGAGCTTACCTCATTTACTAAGTTCTGGAGCAACTGCCCTTGCGAAGTGTGCAGTCTATTTACCTTTAGTATATGAACCTCAATGAGTTTGTGGGGCTGCAAAAGCCACCCTTCTTCAGGGCTGAATAAAGGTTTTTACTGTCTTTGCCTTTCTGTCCCACTGACATTCATTCCCTCAATTCCTGCTCGGGCGATGCCTGGACAGAAAGTAAGCACCCTATTCAGTATAACTGCCCAATGAAGAGCCAGTGGAGTAGGTGCCAATGGGCCCATGCACACATTCTATTCCAACACTATTTGTGAGCAAATGTGCATCGACACCCCTCATGGACTAGAGCAACAGACCCTTATAAGTATAAAATGTATTTTTATTAAGCAATATTGATAAATGAATAAAATATACAGGTTTTGGTTAATCCAATACATGTTAGTAACAAGTATTGGTTGTAGCAATGTGACTGTGACTCTGCCCTCCCTGATGCCTGCCGGCCGCTACGTTTGGGTGACTCCTTATCATTTGAGCCCCTTCTGGCAGTATCTTTTGTACATCTAGCCTCATTGTGCAAATGTAAATGCATCAAAAACAGGAAGAGAAACAGGCGCCTCTGAGTAAAGACTGTGGTTTTAATTAGCAAACAATAGTAAAAACTTACATCAAGGTAAGTAATAGTAGGCAAGGTGGGTCCTTCCGGTGTCAGTGTGGTGGCTTGGGGCTTGGAGTCACCGCTGAGGGTCTGTTGTCGTCTCAGTTCTTCCTGTTCCTGTCCGGCAGGAAGTGGAGAGGTGTCACGGGCATGAAACTGAGGCTGGTACCGCAGGATGGAACGTAGGGTGACCGTACTGGCCGTCCACAGAATCTTCCGGCGTGATGACGACGCGTTTCCGAGCATGCGCACTGCGATGGGATTCCAGCGCGCGCTCCTTTTTCAAGTCAGGTGTAAGTATATATGCAGCCTGTATAATTGATATGTTTATACATTTATGACTAATACATTATCATATGTATCATACGCCTATTGTATAACAGAATTGGGTTGCAATTCTGTAACTAATGGGCTATATTTATATATTCTAGAAGATACCATTACGCAGTGTCTCACCTCTGAAGAAGGACTCTACATTAATAGTCTGAAACATGTCAGATGTTTTCACTTATGTATGGTATTGGACACAATGGCACGTCTTCAATAGTCACATGTTATTATTATTGTACATTGCTACAATGAATACTTGTTACTAACATATTGGATTAACCAAATCCTGTATGTTCCTATATATTTTATTTATTTATCAATATTGCTTAATAAAAATACATTTTATTCTTATACGGGTCTGTCGCTCTAGTCCATGAGGGGTGTTGATGTACATTTGCTCACAAATGGTTTTGTCAATTTATTAAAGCGGAGTTCCGGGCACAGAAATTATTTTTTACTGAACATACCCCCGGGACAGTCAGGGCTAGCACATTCCACAATGGCTAGCCTCTGATCTGTCCCGGTTCGCACTTACCTTTTAGAAGAAATACTTACTTATAAAATTTCTTCCACAGCGTTTCCATCTCTGTTGTGGGCAGCTGAAGCCGGCGCGGTCCTCTTCTCTGTCTTCTTCCGCGTCTTCTTGTCCCAGAATGCACTGCACCGGCCCCTCTCGTCACTTCCGGCGCGGCGCCGCATTCCTAGCTGGGGATTGCGGCGTCGCCCGGAAATGACGAGCGGGGCCGGTGCCGTCGCATTGATTCCTGGGAGCTATGACGTTTAGCTCCCAGGAATCATCGCGAGGCAGGAAGTGACGGGGTGAGCCGCGGCTCAGAGGGAGGAAGCAGTCAGAGGTGAGTATTTACGATCTTCAATAAAAAGGTGAGTAAACAAAAAAAATAAAAATAACTATCCAATTCCTTTTCAGGTGAGGTCTACCTAGCGGATTTTTTTTTTGTGCCCCGAACTCCGCTTTAAAGATATGACAAACCCGTTTTCTTTAACCTCCCTGGCGGTATTCCCGAGTGTGAATCGGGGTAAACTTTCAGTACCAAAAGCGGTAACCCCGAGCCACACTCAGGATTACCCCAGAAACATACCCCCCTTCCTCTGCGATCCCCCGCCATCCTCCCCGGTGTCCTCACACTCTCTCCCGGCTCTGTGCTCGGCCAATTGCCGGTACTTGTCTTCCGGTTCTCTTCCGGTGGCACCGGCGGCAAATTCAAAAGTGTAAATACACAAATGAAAGGATACAAAGCTGTGATCCTAACAGATTACACTGTATCATGCAATTTCACCACAGGATTTCACCTGGTGACTTTTCCAGTGCCCTGTGTGTGCTTTTCCAGTGCTTTGTGTCTGGAAAATTTTGAACGACCATGGCGTCCAAAAAGCGTTCTTTTTGCGCAAAAGCTTTTTTAGTAACTGAGTTACTTGAAGAACTGAACGATAACGATTCGTGGGAAAATTTGTCATCAGGTATGGAAAGTGACGACAGCAACGATTCTGATGTCTCTTTCTGGCACATAGCTTGTGGAATTTGGGAAGTATATCAAATGATTCTTCAGAATTTCCAATGGAGCGATGTGCCAGAAAGAGACATCAGAATCGTCCCTGTTGTCTCTTTCTGTACCTGATGACGAATTTTCCCACGAATCACTATTGCTCAGTTCTTCAAGTAACTGCGTTTCGCTGTCGCTGTTTTCCAGTTCGTCTAAAAGCGCTTTTGCGCAAAAAGAATGCTTTTTGGACGCCATGGTCATTCTAAATTTTCCAGGCACAAAAAACTGGAAAAGCACAGGCAGGGCACTGGAAAAGTCACCAGGTGAAATCCTGTGGGGAAATGGCATGATACAGTGTAATCCGTATTCACATTTTTGAAATTGCCGCCGGTTCCACCCCCAGCGTCGCAGCGCTCGCAGGGAAGGGAACCGGAAGACAGGTGCCGGCATCAGCCGAGCACACAGCGGGAGGACGGCGAGGGAGGATGGCGGGGGATCGCAGGGGAAGGTGAGTTTTAAAATGTAAAACAACAGATTTCCATGCAAAACAATGTACCACTTTTAGCACAGAAATCTGGACATAATCAGACCGCCAGGGAGGTTAACACCCACCAGAGTACCTCAGCAATACTAGTTTCTATTCCAACACTAGTAAACGCTGATGCACACATTTAAAAAATTACAAGGGTGTGTGAAGGTACAGGTGAAATCATTGCAAAAATATTTACCTTTTTATAATTAATTTAGTTGAATTTCTTTATATAAAACCCTCAGAATGAAATCATTCATATATTTCAGGGGAGTAAGATTGTAAAGTCTGTTTGCTTAACCAGTATTCCATCAGAGAATAAATAAGTTCAGCTGATGTGTCATGTGGATGTCACAATATCGCAATGAAGAATAGCGAGCATTCATCTGCGGTCAATGGTGATCTTACACATAGTGGTGTAATAGTCTAAAATATGGGAAACTGCATGGTGAACAGAGATTGCTGGAAGGATTGTGGTATGTCATGAATATATAACAGTGCAGACTTCTGGGCGGCATGTGTCAGGAAAAAAATGGTTATAACGCATGCACTCTGGACTTGAATCAAAATGAATCTGATCAGAATCAAAACTGAACCCAAGGTAAACAGCTGAATGCAAAGATGAAATACATATATGGAAGCTGGTTAACCCTTTAAAGGATTTGTATTCTGTTCCTCCAGTTCTGTAAATTACACAGCTCTGACACACAGACAACAGATCAAAATAATAATCATTTGATCTTGGAAGAAAATGACAATGAAGCTTTCTTAAATTGCTTACAAAAGATAGAAAAAATGAATCAACTCAAAGAAATGAAAACTTTATGCTGCCTTGGGGCCTTCACAGAGTTTAATCCGGCACTGAAAGACAACTTGATATTCCTCTGCTATAGTTCACTAACACTTACAGCAGTGGCAGAACTACCAGGTTTGCAAAGGTCTCACTTGAGACTGGGCCCTGGTGTTTTGCCACTGTGGGAGGCCCCAAACAGTGTGGCCAGTTAAAAGGGGCACTTTTCTGCTGTTTACGAACACTTGACTCTGAGCTTCCTCTAGACCCTGCACTCCCACGTTGCTCACCTTAGCAGCGGACTCCCGCCCCACTCTCTAGCCGTTGGTCAGGAGCTTGGTGACATCATGGTGCCTAGGGCCTTTCTAGCAACTTTTAAATGACTGTGAAGAAAGGTTGTGGGGGAGAGGAGGACCAAAGCTTGCAGGTAGTTGCAGGTCAGCTTCAGGCCACACAGACCACGGTAGTTAGTCAGTCAATCACTCTATGGGGGGGTCACTGATGTAAGGGGAGTGGAGACCGCAATGTAAGGGGGTACACTGATACGAACCCCCCCCTTATATCAGTGTCCGCACTCCCCTCTTACATCAGTGAACCCCTTTACCTTTGTGTATTTTCAGACTCTGGCGTAAAGGGGAACTCTGTGGACCGTGATGTAAGGGGGAATATTACAGACTCTGGTGCAAGAGGTTCTCTGGTCACCAGAGCCCTCTGTTACATCAGGTTTCCAAGCATTCCCCTTTACATTAGAGTCAGCAGAGTTCCCCCTAAGATAAGGAAGAACTCTACAAAAACTGCTGTAAAGGGGGCTCTGATGACAAGAGAACCTTTTACACCAAAGTCAGCAACATTCCCCCTTACATCATGGTCCCCTGAGTTCCCCTTTACATCAGGGTCTGCTGAGTTCCCCTTTACATCAGAGTCTGCAGAGTTCTCATTTACATCAGGGTCTGCAGAGTTCCCCTTTACATTAAGGTCTGCAAAGTTCCCCTTTACATCAGGGTCTGCAGAGTTCTCTCTTGCACTGTAAGGCAAACCCTACGAACTCTGATGTACTGTAAAGGGGAACTCCGATGTAACGGGGGGCTCTGGGAATGCTGGGAACTCTGATGTAATGGGGATGCTAATGTAAGGGCAGGAAGGGGGCCCGCTGCAGAACATGTGAAAAGTTTCTGCTGCAGGACCATAATAATGGGCCCCACACTAGGAGTAAAGGGCCCCTGAGCTCAGAGGGCAGGGCCCCAGGCTTAGGTTGGGGGCTCTTCATTTTTGCACCTGGGCCTTCAAGGTCCTAGTTACACCTGTGACTTACAGGTCCTATTTCCCCACTAACCTGTGATTGGACAGTGAGGGAGAAGCAGCAGACTGATTAACTAATTTCCTTGCCACTCTGCTTTCTCTCTTCATATCAGTATGCTCCATGCACTGCACCACAATTAAATGGCAAGAGGCTGATACCAAAACAAATATACTTCCACTGCTTAAGGGTATGGATGGCAGTCATTTAAAGGGAACAGACAAGGCTACATCTTCTGACAATATTCTGCTTTTATGTAATGAATAATGAGTACTACAGCAATACAGGAATAATCCGAAGTTTCTGTATGTACTTTACAATTCTGTAACAAGGCAGTGCAAATATGTTCATGTCCCCTTGGCTGATATTAAATAACCTCCATATAGGATGCTGTATTGGCGATACAGGTCACACAAATGCACCAGACCAGATGCAGACTAGAATAGCGTTCTTCACCAATTTACATCAGTCTCCAGGGTTTTTCCAGACTGTCCCTACACTGTCTCTGCTCTTTAGGAACCTTTCCCTACACCAGGCCTATCTATCTATAGCCAGTGGATGCACTGTCCCTATCTAGTTGCTCCCCACACTGTGAGCATGCCAGACCAGCAGGGGCTAGTTATGGCCTCTCTGAGTCCAAAAGAGATGTCCAAATCTCAGGAAAACTCACTGTCCAATCAGAAACTGGCTTTCCCAAAATGGCCACCGGAGCCTTATTATAGAGGACATGTCAGTCCTCTTTAAGGAACCCCCTGCACCAGAGGTAAGCATCGACCACTTGAAAGTTGAGTTTACTACTTGCTCCCACAAAGTGAGCCACCTGCAGATCACTGCCTGGCTCTCAGTGCCATCACCTGCTCAACAGTGGCAGTTGCTATACAGAGCACTCTGATGCATGCTATCTTTAAAAATATATATATTTAAGAATGTGTTAATGAATGCAAAATTGTGTAACACCCGCCTATTACAGGTTTCCAGGCAAATCTAGTTTTAAAGCTTTTCTGTAATCAAAGGAGCAGTGATTGTCCTCGGCTTTTCAGAGTTACATAGGCTTGGAGTTTGATTGCTTTTTTAGATCCACGAATACTGCCAAGCAAATCAGAAATTTCACCTTGAAGTGCAAATGATTTGTTCACTTATCAGCTTAACTGTGGAGTGGACATTCTAATATTTATTCATTGATATTCACAGTGCAAAATATATATGGTTCACAGTGCAAATGAAAGCATAATTCGGTACCAACAGTAACTATTCAGGATTCATACCTGCAGATACCTTTACCATTAAACAACTATAGAGTACCTTGTTCCCGGCCTTGACTTCTGCTTAGACTCTTTTATTTGCTGTTCACCCCTCTTTCCAATGACACCGCACAAGGGATCAGTGACAACATTTCACTGATCTTTGGAAAGCTGGAGCAGCATGGAAAGGCTCAGAGTCAGAGTTGAGGTTGAAGCGCTTGTGACAGCGTGGACCTAGGATTGGAGGACTCTTTAGGTACACAATATAACGATCCTCACCTCCACATTCTTATGCCCTTTCCTTAGTGTGAGAAAACAGAACAAAAGTAAGCCCTCCAGACAAACAAGACCTCCTGAGACCCCGTTCACACTGGGGCGACCTGTCAGGCGACCTGGTCGCCTGACAGGTCGCCGTAGGTCGCCTGCCATAGAGAAGCTGTGGACCCGTTCTAATAGGAGCGACACAAGTCGCTCCGACTTAGAAAAAGGGTCCGGAGCTTCTTTGGGGTGACCTGGAGCGACCTGCATTGACTTCAATGTTATGAAGTCCGCGCCGGCCTCTCCGAGGTCGCGGTGCGAGCTGCGCGCCGAGACTTGTGAGGTCGCCCCGGCAAGTCGGATCGCCCCAGTGTGAACGGGGTCTTAGGCTCAACATAGGCAACTCTTCAATGTTGTTAGTAACATCAACTGGAAGTCTCAGCTCACTGACAACCACCTCCGTAAGCACTGTATGGCCTTGCCAGTTCAGGGAAATCCAGTACTAGACTACTATTTTGAATGATGGGGAGAAGAGAAGGAGGGCAGCTAAAATTATTTTTAGATTGCAAAAAACTAGTAATGGGGAGTGCGTGTGGTGCTGCTATTTATCCCATAAATGTGTATTAATAAAATACAATCAATGTGCCATGAATCATCAAAAAATATAAAAAAAATATATAGAACATAAATATCATAATAGATAAAATACCAAACGAAATAATCAAACGTGCATAATTAGACCCTAATTATTAGGACCTTAATTGGTGACGTGAGATAACATCAGTGAATATTGTGCATACTGTATAATACATAACAGTAAGTCCTTTGGTGAAAAAAAAAAACAGCAAGTCCTCAGGTAAAGGTGAAAATAATATATTAAAAGTCCTAGTAGGTGAAAAAGTTGAAAACTCCACACAAGCGGTCGGTGTCCAAGTAAAACACATTTTACCCCTCGTGTGTAGTAGCACTCACCGGATCGATCTCTCCCTTAGAGGGGTAACTCGCATTCTCAGTATCTAGTGGTGGAGTCCCATCAGATGGTCTGGAACACAAAGAACCCATCAGTTACCACTGGGGCAAAGCAGGATAAAGTTATAAAGGCATCTCCGGGGACATTTACAAACAACTATTGGTACTGAGAACATGAGTTACCCCTCTGAGGGGTAGATCAATCAGGTCAGAGGCGTAACTAGAACCTTCAGGGCCCCCGTGCAAGAAAACATGAAGGGCCCCCCGGACCCCTGGCCGGGGCTCTTCCCTTCAAGCCTGGGGCTCTTCCCACTGATGCTGGTGCCCTTTAGGGCTCTTTCACACGGTCCGCCTCCGTAGGCGGATCCATGCTGCTCAGCGGGGATCGATCCGCGATCCCCGCTGAGCCGGCGGATGACAGCTCCGTCTCCGCTTGCAGTGCGGAGAGGGAGGTGTCACAGCCCCCGCTGCTCTCTATGGGGAATCGGATGAGAGCGGACCGCCTGTCCGCTCTCATCCGATCCAATCCTCAGGACGGATGGAAAATAGGGTTTCCATCCGTCCGGATTTCACAGACAGGATCAGATGCGGATGGCAGCGGGTGTCAGCGGACATGTCACCGCTGACATCCGCTGCTCCATAGGGCTGAATGGGGCATCCAATCAGATCCACCTAAAAAACTGACAGGTGGATCTGATCGGACCGCCCGTGTGAAAGAGCCCTTACTCTCATTGCGGGGCCCTTTATTACAGTCCCGCAGTGGGATCCATTCACAAGTTCTGCAATGGGCCCCCTTCCTGCCATCTTGGGGCCTCCCCACGGTGGTAGAATATCAGGACCTGGTCATAAGTGTGACCTTTGCGATCCTGGAAGTTCACCCACTGGTGTTAGTAGTTTCTGTTTTTGGTATTTTAATTTTATTATTTTTTTATCATTTTATTTTATTTTTTTACAATGTCACTGACTATGACTCTGTCCATTCAGAAAAGGAAGGGACTGGTAAATTACATATTTACCGACCCCTTCCTGGTTCTCTAATGTGACACATCCCCTGCAGCAGCCGGCAGGAGAGGGAAGGGAGCACAGTGTGTGGGGGGCAGCACAGTGGGGGGGGGGGGGGACAGGGGAGCACACAGGGACCCAGAGACAGCAGAACACAAGTGAACTGGATAGGAGGGGCGGCGGGGGCAGCATACAGAGGAACTGATCTCCTCCATTTTCCTCCTGCAGCTACAGGAGTGATTTCTCTACATGCTGCCCCCACCGCCCCTCCTATGCAGGTGTACAGGGGAGCCGCACAGGCCCCCTGGAGCATGGGGCCCGGTTGCAATTGCAACCCCTGCAACCCCTGTAGTTAAGCCCCTGAATCAGGTGAGTGCTACTACATACGAGGGGGGAAACTAGGACACCGACTGCTTGTGTGGAGTTAGCAGCTTTTTCACCTACTTGTTTTCAAGGACTTTTAATATATTATTTTCACCTTTACCCGAGGACTTGCTGGTTTTATTTTCACCAATGGACTTACTGCTATGTATTCTATGCTCAATATTCACTGATGTTATCTCACTTCACTAATTGAGGTCCTATTAATTAGGGTCTTATTATGCACGTTTGATGATATTGCTTGGTATTTGATCTATTATGATATTTATGTTTTCTATATATTTTTTGAATTTTTTTTGTAGATTCATGGCACATTGGTTGTATTTTATTAATACGCATTTGTGGCCACACCCACTTCCTATTACTACTTTTTTGCACTTTAGACACCTCCTCTGGTAGTTGTTTCAGTGGGGGCAGCAGCTTTCCTTCACTCTCTCTTTTTATATACAGTATACATTCAATTAATCTATATTTAATTAGTCCAAAGCGCTGAACCATTCCTTCCCCTTTTCTCTTATTTGTAGAATAATAAAAAACCTTTTTATGCAGAGATTTAGACCACTGAGCCAGATTTAGTCCTACATAAGCACAAGAAACCAAGCATAAGAAGGATGTGCACCAGCCTAGTGCATTGCCATAGGAAACTTTATTGAACACAATAGAATAGATTCCAATAAACCCACAAAGGACTTAAGGTCAAGTGCATATAACAATTCCCATCACACCACCAGACACTTGCCCACCAAAATAGGGCGCACCTAAAGCTTTTCAAGGGCGATGCCCTCTTCCTCACTACTAAACTAAAGCCCAAATACTGTAACCAATACAGTTAACTCCATTGGGTGCTGTGTCCTGTTCTGACCCCCTCCCCCTAATGTTGGGGTGGGATGTTGGGCTTTAGTTTAGTGCTGAGGAAGAGAGCATTGCCCTTGAAACAGGTTAGTTGCACCTCATTTTGGTGGACATGTGTCATGTTCTCATTCACAAAGCATACCGTATATACTTGAGTATAAGCCGACCCGAATATAAGCCGAGGCACCTAATTTTACAAAAAAGTGGGAAAACGTATTGACTCGAGTATAAGCCTAGGGTGGGAAATGCAGCCGCTACTGGACCCAACTGGACCAACACGAGACACAAAACAGGGGCTGCGGGCATGGTACAGGAGATGCAGGGCTGTGGGCATGGTACAAGAGATGGTACAGGCATGGTACAGGAGACAGTTCAGGCATGTTACAGGAGATGGTACAGGCATGCCACAGGTGATGGTTTGGCCATGCCACAGGTGATGGTACAGGCATGGCACAGGAGATGGTACAGGCGTAGCACAAGAGATGGTACAGGCATGGCACAGGTGATGGTACAGGCATGGCAAAAGAGATGGTACAGGCATGGCACAGGTGATGGCACAGGAGATGGTACAGGCATGGCAGAGGAGATGCAGTGCTGTGGGCATGGTACAAGAGAATGTCCTGTACCATGCCACAGCAATGTATGAGGAAATACAGGGGCTGCGGAGGAGTCTCACCTGTCGGTGAGGCACCTTACATTTAAAAATGGCGCCGCCTGGTGCTAACACGTCACCGTGCATGCACCACCGATGCTCGGGAAAGCCCGTACACGTTCGGCTATTCCCGGGCAGACGGCGCATGCGCGGTAACGTGTTGGCGAGGGCGGCACCATTTTTAAAAGGTAAGTGAGACCGTTACTCAAGTATAAGCCGAGGGGGGCTTTTTCAGCATAAAAAAACAAGCTGAAAAAGTTGGCTTATACTCGAGTATATACGGTAATTTAAAACCTTTTTGAAAGCTCTTTTCTGGTAACACCAACATTGCAAAATCCTACTTAGTTCTCTTTGTTTATGAGGAAGATGAGGAGCTGTGTTTGTCATAGTTAACTCTGCCTCTACTGTGCTGGCAGAGTTCATTATCAGTTGCAAATTAGAGTCAAACACTGTCTGTTTTAACACAAAGTTAAAAAGACATTAATTGATATAAGTATTCTCCAAAAAGAATCCATACACACCACATATATCATTGGGTTTTCTGAAATTTGACTGCAAAAGTGGAAATGTACTTTACAAGCTAGCAGGTTGGTTAGCCTGTTAGCATCTCCTCTAAACCAAACTTCAGTTGGTACCACACAACACATACAAGGTGTTAACTTTGCAACCCACCTATCTTTCTCTTGTTTGACATTCCCCGAAAATGTCTAGTGAATGTAAAATGATTTAGGTATTGCTATAGTAGCCCTTCAGTCATTCCTCACTCTTGACAAATGCAGCAATTGAGTACCGCAGAGAAATTGCTTTTGTTAGATTTGTTCGCCGGGGCTGGTCAATACGTCCTCACAGACGAGGAGAAGCAGAATTTCTCTTGCACACTCCATCTGCCTCTATTACTGAAGATCACTGTGCATCATTCTCCATGACATGCGGAATGGAAGCCCATGTTCTGATCTTCTGAATGTATGATTCATTATCTCTGGGTGTCAGGCTGTCGTGTACACTTCATTACAATACAGGTGGAAAGTGATCTGCAGAGCTGCAGCCTCCAACCTTGTAATATGTGACTCACAGGTGCCAAGTCAGCTGAACACGAACACCTCAATGAACCTCAGTCCCATCTTAACATTTCAGAGAGACAGGAATTTGTAGTGTCGGGGATTTGAAAACTTGTGCTTGGAAATCTCAGTGATTGTAAGCGTACCTGTCATTTTTTTGGCAGACAAAAAGCATTGAGGAAAAACGCCCTAAGGGCTCTTTCACACGGGCGGTCCGATCAGATCCGCCTGTCAGTTTTTTAGGCGGATCTGATCGGATCCTCCATGCAGCTCTATGGGGCAGCGGGTGTCAGCGGAGGTCACCTCCGCTGACACCCGCTGCCATCCGCATCCGATCCTGTGCTGAAATCTGGACGGATGGAAACCCTATTTTTCCATCCGTTCAGTAATCGGAGCGGAGCGGATCTGATGAGAGCGGACAAGCGGTCCGATCTCCTCCGATCCCCCATAGAGGGCAGCGGGTGCTGAGACACCTCCCTCTCTGCTCTGCAAGCGGAGACGGAGCTGTCATCCGCCCGGCTCAGCAGGGATCGCGGATCGATCCCCGCTGAGCAACACGGATCCGCCTGCGGAGGCGGACCGCGTGAAAGAAGCCTTAGGGCTCTTTCACACGGGCAGTCCGATCAGATCCGCCTGTCAGTTTTTTAGGCGGATCTGATCGGATCCTCCATGCAGCTCTATGGGGCAGCGGGTGTCAGCGGAGGTCACCTCCGCTGACACCCGCTGCCATCCGCATCCGATCCTGTGCTGAAATCTGGACGGATGGAAACCCTATTTTTCCATCCGTTCAGTAATCGGAGCGGAGCGGATCTGATGAGAGCGGACAAGCGGTCCGCTCTCCTCCGATCCCCCATAGAGGGCAGCGGGTGCTGAGACACCTCCCTCTCCGCTCTGCAAGCGGAGACGGAGCTGTCATCCGCCCGGCTCAGCGGGGATCGCGGATCGATCCCCGCTGAGCAACACGGATCCGCCTGCGGAGGCGGACCGTGTGAAAGAAGCCTTAAGAAATAAAAATATACTTAATGAAATACAAAGGTTTGGCTGTAGGATAATAGTAAGCATCTACTTCATAGCCCAAGGCCACTTCTCTGATTTCATTTACTGTAAACTCAAATAAAAATAAAGCATTAGTCTATATCAGAGCTTTTGTTCTCAGAAAATAGGTACAGGAACTCAACCACGACCAACCCCACACACGCACTCCAAACCACATCAAATAGTGGTCTTGGTCAAATTTCACTAACAGTGGGAGGGTTCTAACAACTTTTGGACTGGAAGGATTTGCCCCCTTAACCACTTGCCGACTGCCTAATGATGATTTACGTCGGCAGTCAGCCCCTCACAGGCAAAGTGACGTAGATCTACGTCGCTAGCCTGTGAGGCTCTAGGGAGCGAGCGCGGGCCACCAGAGGCGCACTCCCGCTCGCTCACGGACCCCCTCGCGTCTGTGAGCGGCGGACCTGATGTCCGCCGGTCACTCGCAATCATCGGTTACACCGGGAGAAAGGCAGGCGGCTAATGTAAACAAAGCCGCCTGTCATTCTCCCCTGTGTAACAGCAGAGATCATACGGTCCTGCTATGTAGGGCCGTAGATCTCTGCTGTTACATGAAAAGCCACATCCAATCACAGTTAGAAGCACGCCCCTAGGGACACACTTAACCCCTCCCTCTCAAATAAAGTTAACCCCTTCCCTGCCAGTGTAATTTTTACAGTAACAGTGCATATGTATAGCACTGATTACTGTAGCAATGTCACTGGTAACCCCAAAAGTGTCAAAAATGTCAGTCAAGGGTCCGATCTGTCCGCCGCAATGTTGCAGTCCCACAAAAAAAAATCGCAGATCGCCGTCATTATTTGTTAAAAGAAAAAACAATAAAAATGACAAAAATCTTTCCCTTAGTTAGTAAACGCAATAAATTTTGCGCAAACCAATCAAAATATGCTTTTTGCGATTTTTTTTACCAAACATATGTAGCAGAAAACAAATTGGCCTAAAATGTTAAAAAATTTTTGATTTTTACACTTTTTTGGGGGAATTTCATATAAAAAAATGTGAAAAATATTGTTATTTTTGCAAAATTGACGCTCTTTTTTTGTTTATAGCGCATGATCAAAAAATCGCACAGGAGATCAAATACCACCAAAAGAAAGCTCTGTTTGTGGGGAAACAAAGGACGTCAATTTTATTTGGGTACAGCGTCGCACGACCACGCAATTGTCCGTTAAATTCACGCAGTGCCGAATCGCAAAATAGGCCCTGGTCAGGAAGGGGGTAAAATCTTCCGGGGCTTAAGTGGTTAATGACCAGGCCATATTTTGCGATTCGGCACCGCGTTACTTTAACGGACAATTGCGCGGTCGTGCGATGTCGTACCTAAAAGAAATTGATGTCCTTTTTTTCCCACAAATAATTTGATCACCTGTGCGTTTTTTATTTTTTGCGCTATAAACAAAAAAAGAGCGACAATTCTGGGGAAAAAAAACAATATTTTTCACATTCTGCTATATAACATTCCCAAAAAATTTTTAAAAATCTACATTTTTTAACATTTTAGGCCAATTTGTTTTCTGCTACATATTTTTGGTTAAAAAAAAATCGCAATAAGCGTATTTTGATTGGTTTGTGCAAAAGTTATTGCGTCTACTAACTGTAATAAAGATTGCAAGAAGGGGGGGTGTTTTTAGTCCACATCAGGAAAGCAGCCTAGGATAACAAGGTTTTCTTCTCCTGAAATACAGTACAGGGAGTGAGCATCCTAGGACAGGAAGTGTTACTAGTATTGAGTAGTATTACTACTCATTGTGCTATACTTGACCCTGACTGGGTTTTTTCGGCGTTTATTATCTGAAAACTCATCCTGTTGGGTAGATTGAATTGGTTCTGTTTTTTGATCCCTATTCTAGTGTCCATATCTTCATTCAGATTCTCAACATCCAGATTCAACACCTCCATCTATACCTAATGCCCCCCTGCCCTTCCAAGACCTATGATAATAAGATATTCTTTGAATTTATGGTTTGTGGACGGTCTGTGGAGGCTTACACGAAATAGAAGTCGGATCCTGAAGAAGCCTGTATTGGCAAAACGCGTCGATCTGTGCCTCTTTCAGAGTTCATCCAATATCCTAATAAGTATACTGTATTCTTAAATGCATATATGAAATAATTTTAATGTATCAGGTTTTTGTGTGATATTTTAATTGTATTACTAATTTAAATTTATGGTTTTTAGCCACTGTTAGTGGTTAGTTTTTTTGCCTTGGGCACACCTAAAATCCCCAATGTCCAGTGTCTCATCTTTTCTTTGAGACCTGGAATATACTCTGTAGTTTCAATTGTTATATGCACTTGACGTAAATTTTTTTGTGAGTATATTGGAATCTGTTCTTTCATATTTAATAAAGTGTTCTATGGTAATGCACTAGGCTGGTGTGCCTCCCTCTTAGCTTGGTTTCTGGGTTTATGTAGGAATCAGTGCTCTGATTCTCTGCATAAAAAAAAAATTATTTTTTTAATCCTTGTGAGTACGTGCAAGCTATTCTACAAATCATTTTAGCTGCCCTCCATCTTTTCTCCCCATCATTCAAATGTCAAATGCCAGACCTTCTGTGGGCTGCATAGGCTTTAGCATATGGAAGTGTGTCATGGACTTGCAATAGTTTGGCAAGCTTACCTGTCCCATCATGTCTGTATTAGAGGTCAGACTGCACTTCTGGTTCCTTTTTATCACCTCTCCTTCCTGTTCCTGCCCCACCCAGGTCATCACAGGAAGTCTATATTAACCAGTGCACTGCAGGTCTGCTTTGCTGTTCAACAGTGTTTGTTCCTGTTTCCTGTTTGCTGTGTGCTTGATCTACTTCTCTGTGTACCAACTTTGGCTTGTCTCTGACTATTCCTGTTTGCCTGTTACCCTGACCTTTGGCCTGTCCCTTGGTTACCCTCGTCTGCCTGTTACCCCGACCTCGGCTTACCCATCACCATTCTGTGTGTCCTGAGTGGCTGCTTCCCTTCTCTGCCCACGGAGCGTGACCTGGGGGACCCCAGGGGCCGCAACCTGGGCCCAGCTGCAGCCAAGTCCATCCTCACCACTAGAGGCTCTGGTGAACACCTGCTGGGTCTTAGACTCCGCGCCCTGGGAAATCTTGGGCTCACGTTCCGGTCCTTCCGCAGCAGTCTGCTATCGGGTTCACTACCTTGCGCTGCGCCCCTGCCTCCAACAGGGTGCAGTTGTCACCTGGCCACAGGTGACCTGAAAAAGTGGAATGAGAATGCTTCTAGTGCCAGCATGGAGTGGAGTGTAATCTGAACTTGGGCGAGAGTTGAGGTCCCATTTACTACCTTCACTTAGGATCAACAAAGAGAGCTGTTGTTAACTTAGCTTAGACCAGACTGGGTTGGCTTTATTAAAGCTAACTGCAGGGTTTTATAAAGAAAGTGACTGGTTTCCTTTTATGTACCTATATTTGCACTATGTTGCAAAATAAAGGGCGAATGGGGAAGCTTGTGTTAGGTTGTACAACTTCTCATCCAGCTTGCTTTTTCTTCCAGTTGCTGTAGATAAGCAATTGATAGCAAGCATTGGAAATGTCACAATGGACTTGTCCTACTTCCCAAGCATCTGGATCCACTAAACATCTGCTTGAGGAGTAGCATACATTGATGTGGTTGAACAGAGAGAGCTTTGAAATTGCAGATAAGTTATGATGTCTGCTGCAATCACTGTGAAAGAAGTAAAGGTCAGCCATGTATGCATTAACATTTAGTGTTATATGTTTTTCTATAGATTATGTATGCAGCAGATTTAGCAGCATTAAAGCACTCACTACATAGCCTGAAAATACTGACTTAAAGGACAACTTTGAATATGGCAGTTAAATGAAGTGTTAAACATTATAGTCACATTATACTGCACTTTCATGAACAAAATGTTACTGTTTACATTAGTTCCACTTAGCATTAATAGAGATGCATCATTTTATGACGTCGGCAGCTAAACAGCTACTAAGCGAAATCAAAAGTCGGGACTAGTATTTTTTATTTTAAAGAATATACTAACACAAATATTAAAGCCCAACTCCATCCAAAACATTATGTATTGTATGAGATTGGGGAAAAGATAGAGCATCTGGCAGGTTTTTACTACTGTCTATGTCCCCTTTGGAGAAATTCCCTTTAAATTCTAATCACAGGGGAAAGGGACAATAAGAAAGAAAGTGATGGGAAATCTCTCCAATGTGGACAGATAAACCATCAAAAACACAATTTGTAGTAGCACAGGGAAGGGTTAGAACCTCTACAAAGTTATTACAGCTGTGCAAATCTCAGTGCATACCTCCCACCTTTCTGAGAAAGGGGAGGTTTGGGGCTCCTCCGTATATTGATGTTAGTGTGGCAATGGTGGGTGGGGTTCTCTTGTACAGGAGAAATCCTGAACTGTGATTAAAGCGTAACTCCACTTTTGTTGAGAAAAAAACATTCCCCTCTGGGTGATCTCCGCACATTACAAGGATTATACCAAACTTTGTTGTAAATTCCTACCTTTTGTTATTCTGAAGAAATCATTGTTTGTTCCTCTGTTCCTCTGTGCTGAGTGGGTCAAATGGGAGTGGTTTCATAATTATCTATTAGCTGTGGCAGCTGCAGGGCTCTACTGAGGAAATCTGCTGGGCCAGCATCCCTTTAGACGTGTTTCTATTGGGAGTATCTCACCAAAAAATGTTGTTTTTGTTGCAGGGGATGCCAGAAATCTGGCTTGTATCTTAGGCAGACTTCTGGGGAAATTGGTGAGCCAATCACAGAAGCAGGAAATGATGTTTCTGGGGTGTGGTCAGTATACATTCCGTGTACAGAACAGCTCCAGGTAGCCATATTGCATTGCATTTTCAGAAAATTACAACAGCTGCAGATTGAAAAGGAAAGGAAATTTTTAAAAACATTCAATTACAATATGATTTGTGTCACAATTGTATACGCTATATTGTTTTTTCTTTATTTGCTGATTTTTTTTCCCCCACGAAAGTGGAGTTACCCTTTGAGTAAAGGCAGGCATGGTTTGGAGCAATATTTAGGCCTATGTGGGTCACATTGCATGCTGCAGATAATTAAAAATTATTCCAAAATATTGGAGTGGTTTTATAGTGACAGGCCTGAAAAGGATTAAAGTGGAGTTCCGGCCACGGGGGTGAAATTTAGCTACAAATACCCCCGGGACAGTCAGGGCTAGTACATTGCACAATGGATATCCTCTGTACTGTCCCGGGTCGCACTTACCTTTTAGAAGAAATACTTACCTTGAAAATTTCTTCTCCATCGCTGCCATCTCAGGTGTGGGCAGCTTGAAGCCAGCGCGTCCTCTTCTGCGTCCTCTTCCGTGTCCTCTTCTCCCAGAATGCGCCTGCACCGGAAGTGGCGAGCGGGGCCGGTGCAGGAGCATTGATTCCTGGGAGCGATGACGTTCAGCTCCCAGGAATTTATGCAAAGAGGAAGTGACGGAACGGGCCGCGGCCGCGGAGGGAGGAAGTGGAAGAAAGGTGAGTATATTTTTCTTCAATAACAAGGTAAATGAAAACAAAAATCGTAACTATCCATTTCTTTTTCAGGTGACCAAGAGCAAGCGGATGGCCCAAAATTGATTATGTCGATTTTGTGGCCGAAACTCCACTTTAAGTTAGAATATTATCATCCTCAACACAAACATTGCTTCCATGGTTCCATACTTACGCAAAAGGCTGAATTGCATGAGCAACAAATGTGAGCACCACACTGGCAATTACCACACTGGAGATCATGATAATATATTAGCAACTAATAGGATGTTGTGAGAAAATGTGTGTAAAAAATTTGGTAGTTATAGGAATACATGGTCAGCAATTGGGTAGTCATGGCCAGGGTGTTATTTCAGCGGGAACAGGGCAAGGGGTGCTGGGGTATGCTGCAGGGTCTATTTATGCTGGCTGCTGGGGGATCTATTCTAGCTCAAGGGGATCTATTTCAGAGGGTCTATTGTTACTTGTGGGGGACCAATTGTTGCTGGGGGTGGGTCTTATATTGCTTGGGGGGGTCAAGTTGTTGCTGGGAGAGATCTACTGTTGAGGAAGAGGTCTATTGTTGCTGGCTGCCGGAGAGTCTATTGATGCTGGCTGTGGGGAGACCTGTTATTGCTGCCGAGAGTCTGTTGTTACTGGGAGGGAATTTTGTGGCAGGTGGTCCATTGTTGTTGGGGGATCTATTGTTGCTGGAAGGGGCTCCATTGTTACTGGCTGCAGGGGATCTATTTTACTGCTTTTTTTTACCAAATTCCATACAAATTACTTAACACTACAAAATGATACTTGGTTCTGTATTCTCAAAAAGGCTGGTACTGGGAGTTGGGTAGGGGGTGGAACCAAGGAATGGTTCTTGGAGGTGGGTAAGGGCTGAGAAAAGAGGTGACTTAGAAAGGAGGTGTTCTTGCACCTATTCTCTGAGTAAAAAAGCCCTGTCATGGCAATATATGGGAAACAAATGGGCAATTGTGTTAAAACATGGGCAAAAAATAGACAGTTATGGAAGTACATGAGATAAAAAGTATATTCACGGTGGCGCAAGCAGATAGCATTAAACACTAAGTAATAGTCCAGAGGGTAGCCATATAGGTTGCCCTAATAGTCCTTGTGATGTAGGAAGAGAAACATTCTATAAACACAAGGCCAGCCTGGTGGGGAGCGGAAGCAATCTCCAGACATGCAAGACACAAAGAGAGAAGACAGGCGCCTCTAAGTAAAGACTGTAACATTTATTGAGCAAGGTACATTAAAAACGTACATCTAGGTAAGTAAATGTAGACATGTGGGTCCGGTATCGGCATGGGGCAACCGCTGATAGTCGATTATCCTCTGTATCGTTCCGGTTCCTGTCCAGCAGGAAATGAGGTGGTATGTGTGGAGTCAGACTGAGGCTTGGACTGCAGGGTGAGCCACACTGTTGCCGTCTGAGGATCTTCTGGCGTGCTGACGACGCGTTTCGGAGCATGCGCACTGCGATAGGATACCAGCGTGTGCTCCTTTTTCAAGGACCCACATGTCTACATTTACTTACCTAGATGTAAGTTTTTAATGTACCTTGCTCAATAAATGTTACGGTCTTCTCTCTTTATGGCAGTACATGGGCAACAGATGGGCAAATGTTTCAATATACAAACAGGCAATGGTGGAAATACAATAAAATGCAGAAAAAATAACCAGAGAGCAGACTTATGGAGTGGCGTTTACCAGTTACTTTATTTTTTATTATCTACTCTGATAATGCTTCATTTGCTGCTATAGGCTGGCATCTTCAACCCCCCTTTTGCAAACTGAAAACAGTGTGTGATACCAGCCTTTATCTTGTCATATTTGTAAGGGAATTCGGTGCCGGTGCCTGGAGTGGTGCTGCCCTTTAAGTAATGGGGACCTGTTATTTCCGCGATAACAAGGCATGCACGTGTTGTCTGTGTTCTGGGAGAGACCTTGACCAGTGCTGAGCTGTGCAGTAAACAGATCTCTTTTCATTTGATCATATTGACTCTACATGAGAAGGTTCAGAATTCTCACAGTCTCCTTTCAGTGCCGCTGACCTCTAACTCTGACAAACTAGATGGAAAGGGATAGAAAGGAATCTACAGTCACTAAAAAATGATGGATTTATTTGTTTCAGTAAAACCAGAGTGAACTGGCTATGCGGAACCTCAAGGTTAGCACTGCGCTATAAAATATAACTACACGTTTTTGTTGCAGTTATTCTTTTAGAGCTGAAATACAAAAAAAAAAAAAAAAAAATTATTTTTGCAGAATAAAAGAGTAATGATAAAAAAACCACTCTTATTCCTGATATTCACTAGACTCAATGAACCAACTTTTGCCTTGACAGCCATGTGACAATAAGTGGTTGCACAACCCAGAGGCGTAACTAGAACCTTCAGGGCCCCAGGTGTAAAAAACCATGAAGGGCCCCCCTGACCCCCTCCCCCCCTTCCATCCGAACTCCGGGCTTCCAGTTCTGGGAGGCGTCCATGGACATCCCCCAGAATCCTGCTTCCCACATGCCCCCTGGGGAGCGCATCTAGCATGCTCTGTGACTGCCGTGTTATTTGGACAATCACAGTGTCCCTTTACCATATGATCAGCTGATCACCTGTAAACAGAGTTGTCGGTTATCGGCAATCCTTTCTTCCCACGCTGTGTCTGTGTCAGGAAAGTTGAACCGCTAACCAGCAAGATTGTCAATACATGGTTTACACTGATAATCCGGGCTCTGATAAGTGCAGCCTCATCAGTGCTGCCTATCAGTGCTACCTATCAGAGCTCATGAATGCCGCCTATCAGTGCTCATGAATGTCACTTATCAGTGCCGCCTATCAGTGCCCATTAGTGCTGCCTATCAGTGCTCATGAATGCCCCCTATCAGTGCTGCCTATCAGTGCCACCAATCAGCACTCATCAATACCACCTATCAGTGCTGCGTATAAGTGCTCATCAATGCCCATCAGTGCTGCCTATCAGTGCTCATCAATGCTGCCTATCAGTGCCCATCAGTGCTGCCTATCAGTGCAACATATCAATGCTCACCAATGCCGCCTATCAGTGCTCATCAATGCTGCCTATCAGTGGCACCTATCAGTTCTCATTAATGTCACCTATCAGTGCTCATTAATGCCGCCTATCAGTGCTCATCAATCCTGAGATCAGTAGTCATCAATGCTGCTTATCAGTGCCACCTATCAGTTCTCATCAATGCTACCTATCACTGCCACCTATCAGTGCTCATTAATGTGCCTATCAGTGCTCATTAATGCCGCCTATCAGTGCTCATTAATGCCGCCTATCAGTGCTCATCAATCCTGAGATCAGTAGTCACCAATGCTGCTTATCAGTGCCACCTATCAGTGCTCATCAATACCGCCTATCAGTGCTCATCAATGCTGCCTATCAGTGCTCATCTGTATTGTCTATCAGTGCTGCCCATCAGTGCCACTTATCAGTGCTCACCAATGCAGCCTATTAGTGCCACTTAGTGCTCATCAATGCCGCCTATCAGTGCCCATCAATGCCGCCTATCAGTTGCCATCAATGCTGCCTATCAGTGCCCATTAATGCTGCCTATCAGTGCTCATAAATGCTGCCTATCAGTGCCCATCAGCAGTACTCTGAGCCGAGTGTGTCTCTCTCATACAGCTCAGACTCAGAGCCTGCACTGACAGTCCCTCCTACCTCGCACAGATACAAGACAGCCAATCTGCTCCTTCTCCTCCCACCCCTCTCCTGTGTGCACCACGGGAAGGGTGAAGCTCAGCAGCTGAATGTGATCATCAGCCGCTCTGGACGGTCTGAGGAGGCCTGTAATTCAAAGTGCTCTGGATTGTGGTCTGAGGAGGCCTGTAATGCTGCACAGTGCTTTGGAGGGTGGTCTGAGGAGGCCTATAATTCACAGTGCTCTGGATGGTGGTCTTAGGAAGCCTGTAATGCTGCATAGTGCTCTGGACGGTGGTCTAAAGAGGCCTGTAATTCACAGTGCACTAGATGGTGGTCTGAGGAGGCCTGTAATGCTGCACAGTGCTCTGGATAGTGGTCTGGGGAGGCCTGTAATGCACAGTGCTCTAAACAGTGGTCTGAGGAGGCCTGTAATGCACACAGTGATCTGGACATGGACAGTCTGAGGAGTAGGCCTGTAATGCATTGCACACAGTGCTCTGGATGGTCTGAGCAGACTTGCAATGCACACAGTGCTCTGTACAGTGGTCTGAGAGGCTTGTAAGGCACAGTGCTCTGGGACGGTGGTCTGGGGGGGGGGGGGGGGGGTGTAATGTACACACTCACAGTGCTCTGCTCTGGATGGTCGTGAGTCAGTTGGTAGCCAAGTAATGCACAGTGCTGCCCTGGACAGTCGTCTGAGGACTCAGAGGCCTGTAATGCTGGCTACACAGTGCTGCTCAGCGAAGCACTCTACATACACGCTAGTTTGGCGAAAGGGGAACCCCACTCTTTTTTTTTTGCATTTCTCATTGCTTGCATTCTTTTTTTTACATTTCAGCTGTCAGCTGGGATTAGTCATCGGTTGTTAAAGGAGTTGTAAATTCTATTCTATGCATTAAGATTAAAGGTCTTCTGTGTGCAGCAGCCCCCCTTGGCCCCCCCCCCCCTAACACTTACCTGAGGTCCCTCTCTGTCCAGCGATGTCCACGAGTGTCTCAACTGTCCGAGAATCTCCCTCCTGATTGGCCATTGGCTGCTGCTGCTGTCAATCAAAGTCAGCTAGCCATTCAGGAGAGTGAGGGGACTGAGCTGGGTCGGGTCTGAATGGACACACGGAGCTGTCACTCGGCTTGGGTGCCCCCATAGCAAGCTGCTTGCTGTGGAGGCACTGAACAGGAGGGAGGGGCCAGAATCACAGAAGAAGGACCCAAGAAGAGGAGGATCGGGGCTGCTCTGTACAAATCCACTGTAACAGAGCAGGTAAGTATAACATGTTTGTTAATGAGACTTTACAATCGTTTTAAAGATGCGACAGCCGGCTTCCCTGCTGGCTACTCAACAGCCAGCTACTCTTTACACAGAATTCAAATCGGTCAATCATTTTTTGACCAATCCGAATTAGAATTGTTCCAAAAATTTGGAAACTAAACAAATTCTGAAATATACAGTATCAGTGCAACAAAATTATTACCTTTTGAAAAGAAACTAAAATAATTTTTCCTTTCTGCACATGTCAGAACCATTCATGATTTGACAATTGTCTGATTGTCAGGCTGATCAGGGGAGGACTGGGCCAGGGGGGCAGTTGCCCCCCGGGCCGCTCTGATGCTCCGTAAAAAGGCTGCACCACTTCTGCCACAGACATGATTCCTGGTGAAGAGAAGTAAAAAGTCCCAACTGCTGACCTACTGAGTGCGGGGTGAAGACAAGGACAGAGTGCAGACCTCCCCCCCAGCATGGATGGTGTAAACTGTGTCTGAACAGAGGCCAGTTCTATGCCCCACTGGAGACTCTCCTCCCCCAGGCAGTCCCGACCGAGTTGTCCCATCTCCCCCCCAACTTCCCCTTGCTGACCAGGTCGGGAACCCGGATTCAGCCAGTGAGTAGAGCTTCAGCCTGGAATGGGGGCCAGGAGGAGGCCAGGAAGAGGGAGAGTAGGAGGGGGGCCGAGTCGCTGCACCATGGGCCTCTGGTTTGTACTTACCCCCTGGGCCCAAAGTTGCCAATCAGCCCCTGATGCTGATCCTATGGATTTACTGCTCAGCTGCTGATACCAGGGGTGTGGCAGTAGTCCCTAGCTACCTACCTTTTCGGCTCAGTGACACATTAGGTAATGATTAGCAAGATGTCTATGATGTCTATGAGAAAACGACTTGTTTTAGGAGGGGGATCTAGGATGGTGGAAAGGCATATCTCCCTGACAGGCTTTTTATACTAAACCATATATGTGTTTACAGGAGGTGGAGAATCTGTTCTTCAGTGCTAATATAAAATAACCCAGAGGACTTCACAGGCAGATGTCAGCAAGAAGTAAAATAACACAGCTTGATTTACTTGAATTCCTTCTTTTTTATTTGTGTTTGATGTGGTTGTCCTGATCTGACCCGATATAGTTTGCTGCAACTGTTTTATATGTATTTTATTTCCACCTTGTCCTGGCCAGTCTGTTCCATCACACTGATTACTCCTTTATTTAAAGGGTATGACACATCACCGGACTTAATGACACATGAGAGGGCCATCTCACGTGTGGCGGTAGGCTATTACTATAAGCCAACAAGAAATCACAGCACTACAAATACAGACAAGACCTGACATACAGCACACCCAAGGTCCAAACAAATTGCTAACCGGGGAGATTAGAAAGGCATTAAATGACTTTGGAGTGGAACTCCGAAATTGTCAACTAGATGTATCCCATGATGCCGATTTCACAGTCTATAAAAGTCAATTGTAGAGAGGACCTGTTGCCTGTGTACAACAACAACATGGTATAGCAACAAAGTACGTTAACAGGAACTGCATATGGAAAAAACGGAAAAAACACAGCGCAAAAAGTAAAAATAAATTCATCTCTCTCAAGTGATCCTGTTAGTGCTCAAAAGAAACGAATATGATTGATATATCGTACATAAAGTTCTGACCAAAAAATTGTGATACTAAACTTAAATATAAATACACTCTATGTGAGCCTATACAATTGAAATATAGCTAGACAAGAAAAATAAAGTGAATCACAAAAAATTATAACCCGCGCTAGGAGTTAAATGAGTTAAAAATAAAAATTAGTGGTAACTTATGTGTACTGCAGCTGCTGCCCACTAAGTAAAAACTCAGAATGATGAATATGCCAAAAAGCAGCGCTTGCAATAACGGTGAAATATGAATACGTAGGTATAAATAACACGAATACATAAACAATAAAGTGCAATAATGTTGAATTAGATCATACGTAAGTGTATAAAGTGCTGGATCAAAACAATATTAAATATTATTATTCAAGAAAAAAAAAGTAATCCTGTGTGGTATTAATAACTACTAATGGTCTGTAAAAACACCCACTGGGAGGGACGAAACGCGTCGTCACAATTTCCGGCTTGTCAGCAACGTCAGAACGTCACTTTCAGTCCGGCGTGGAACGCAAATAGAGAAGTATCTACCGCAGCGTTATCACGGGACATGGATAGCACGGATAGAGTTTTTTTACGTTTTTTCTATTTGATCACATGCTGATGAACAGCTGCATCAGTGTAATATTATTAATACCATAGCGCAGGGAGGAAGTTGTTCTTTAAGGAACTGCATATAATACAAAGAAGAGGAAGAGCAGCGCCATCTAAGTGCAGTATAAAAACGAATGTAACCAGTTCTGGACCGGAAGATTTTCCCCGCTAATGACCAGGCCATATTTTGCGATTCGGCACTTCGTTACTTTAACGGACAATTGCACGGTCGTGTGACGCTTTACCCAAATAATATTGATGTTCTTTTTTTCCCACAAATAGAGTTTTCGTTTGGTGCTATTTGATCAACTCTGAGATTTTTTATTTTTTGCGCTATAAACAAAAAACTGCGACAATTCTGAAAACAAGAACGATTTTTCACTTTTTGCTATATAACATTCCCAAAAAAAAAAATTTTTAAATAACATTTTTTTAACATTTTAGGCCAATTTGTTTTCTGCTACATATTTTTGGTAAAAAAATCGCAATAAGCGTATTTTGATTGGTTTGCTCAAAAGTTATTGCATCTACTAACTACGGGAAAGATTTATTTCATTTTTATTATTTTTACTAGTAACGGCGGCGATCTGCGATTTTTTGCGGAACTGTACCCCTAACTGACATTTTTGACTCTTATGGGGGGACCAGTGACATTACTACAGTAATCAGTGCTAAAAATATGCACTGTTAACTGTAATAATTACACTGGCAGGGAAGGGGTTAACACTGTGGGTGATCAAAAGGTTAAATGTGAGCCCAGGGGAGTGATTCTAACTGTGGGGGGGCGTGGCTTGTGAATGATCACAGAGACCTGTGTTCCTATATAGCAGGATCACAGGGACTCTATGATCATTCCAGAGAGAAGAACGGTCAGCTGTGTTTACAACAGCTGACCGTTCCTCTCTCTCAGCGGGGAACTATCGTGGGTTTCAGGCGGCAATCTGAGCCGCCTGCCCTGTGCATCGGAGTCTCCCCTGCCGAGTGGAAATTAAAGTGCTAAAAAAAATATATATTTATTTAACCCAAAAAAGAAGAAAAATATCAATAAAGTGATAGAGTGCGAAAAGGTGACATAGGTACAAAACAAATAATATGAATGTGCATAAAAAACTCTTAATCAGTAAAAAAAAGTTTTTAAAATATAAAAATTTGATTTTTAAAAGAAAGTTTTTAAAATAAGCAAAACAATTTAGATAAAATCCATAAAAAAAAGGAAAACACATATATAAAAATAAGTCCTATATATGGCCAGTATTAAAGATCTTGGATATATGGACCGCGAACGCCAATTCACTTGGAAATCCATTCCCAGTGACCACAAGTGTGCAAAGATTATATTTTTCTTCTTTTTTGGGTTATATATATATATATTTTAGTACTAGCACTTTAATTTGTTGCAATTTCTACTGCTTTTCCTTGAATTGATATCTGTTATATACAGTGGGTACGGAAAGTATTCAGACCCCCTTAAATTTTTCACTCTTTGTTATATTGCAGCCATTTGCTAAAATCATTTAAGTTCATTCTTCTTCCTCATGAATGTACACATAGCACCCCATACTGACAGAAAAACACAGAATTGTTGACATTGTTGCAGATTTATTAAAAAATAAAAACTGAAATATCACATGGTCCTAAGTATTCAGACCCTTTGCTCAGTATTTAGTAGAAGCCCCCTTTTGATCTAATACAGCCAGGAGTCTTTTTGGGAAAGATGCAACAAGTCTTTCACACCTGGATTTGGGGATCCTCTGCCATTCCTCCTTGCAGATCCTCTCCAGTTCTGTCAGGTTGGATGGTAAACGTTGGTGGACAGCCATTTTTAGGTCTCTCCAGAGATGCTCAATTGGGTTTAAGTCAGGGCTCTGGCTGGGCCATTCAAGAACAGTCACTGAGTTGTTGTGAAGCCACTCCTTCGTTATTTTAGCTGTGTGCTTAGTGTCATTGTCTTGTTGGAAGGTAAACCTCTGGAGAAGGTTTTTGTCCAGGATATCCCTGTACTTGGCCGCATTCATCTTTCCCTCGATTGCAACCAGTCGTCCTGTCCCTGCAGCTGAAAAATACCCCCACAGCATGATGCTGCCACCACCATGCTTCACTGTTGGGACTGTATTGGACAGGTGATGAGCAGTGCCTGGTTTTCTCCACACATACCGCTTAGAATTAAGGCCAAAAAGTTCTATTTTGGTCTCATCAGACCAGAGAATCTTATTTCTCACCATCTTGGAGTCCTTCAGGTGTTTTTTAGCAAACTCCATGCGGGCTTTCATGTGTCTTACACTGAGGAGAGGCTTCCGTTGGGCCACTCTGCCATAAAGCCCCGACTGGTGGAGGGCTGCAGTGATGGTTGACTTTCTACAACTTTCTCCCATCTCCTGATTGCATCTCTGGAGCTCAGCCACAGTGATCTTTGGGTTCTTCTTTACCTCTCTCACCAAGGCTCTTCTCCCCCTATAGCTCAGTTTGGCCGGACGGCCAGCTCTAGGAAGGGTTCTGGTCGTCCCAAATGTCTTCCATTTGAGGATTATGGAGGCCACTGTGCTCTTAGGAACCTTAAGTGCAGCAGAAATCTTTTTGTAACCTTGGCCAGATCTGTGCCTTGCCACAATTCTGTCTCTGAGCTCTTCAGGCAGTTCCTTTGACCTCATGATTCTCATTTGCTCTGACATGCATTGTGATCTGGAAGGTCTTATATAGACAGGTGTGTGGCTTTCCTAATAAAGTCCAATCAGTATAATCAAACACAGCTGGACTCAAATGAAGGTGTAGAACCATCTCAAGGATGATCAGAAGAAATGGAAAGCACCTGAGTTAAATATATGAGTGTCACAGCAAAGGGTCTGAATACTTAGGACCATGTGATATTTCAGTTTTTCTTTTTTAATAAATCTGCAACAATGTCAACAATTCTGTGTTTTTCCGTCAATATGGGGAGCTGTGTGTACATTCATGAGGAAGAAGAATGAACTTAAATGATTTTAGCAAATGGCTGCAATATAACAAAGAGTGAAAAATTTAAGGGGGTCTGAATACTTTCCGTACCCACTGTATATTTGTGCATATATCCTTTGCACTCAAGCACTTTATTTCTATTTGTTCTTTCTACCACTGATATTTGTCAGATTCACATCATTTTTTTCACTTATTGCTTTTACATCCTTCTTGCCACCAGGCAGTGCCACCTATCCCTCCTTACATTTTAATGACTATACATCCTTTTCTTGGGGTAATATGTGAGGTAGGCTGAAGTCTGTGATGTAAATATGCGGAATTTTAATTTTTTTTTGCAGATCGCCGCTCTGTTAGCAGGGGAGGAAGAGATCCTGTGTTTCTACTAAACAGGAACATGGATCTCTGGGTTCTCACAGCAAAAACACATCCCCCTTCCACAGTTAGTAATCACTCCCTAGGGGACACATTTAACCCTTTCATCGCCCCTGCTGTGAACCCCTTCCCTGTCAGTGTCATTAGTACAGTAACGGTGCATATTTTTACCACTGATCATTGTATTGGTGTCACTGGATCCCCAAAAAAGTGTCAAAACTGTCAGTGTCCACTTTGTCCGCCGCAATGTCACAGTCCCGCTATAAGTCGCTGATTGCTGCCATTACTAATAAAAAAAAAAAAAAACTATAAAATAAAAATCTGTAAAACGATTCCATTGTTTGTAGACGCTATAACTTTTGCGTTGGGGTTTTCTTTTTACTAAAAATATGTAGTAGGATACATATTGGCTTAAATTGATGAAAAAAATTAGATTTTTTCAAATTTTTTTGGGATATGTTTTATAGCAGAAAGTAAGAAACAATGGATTTTTTTTTTTTTTTTTTTTAAATTGTTGAGTTTTTTTTTGGTTATAGCACAAAAAATAAAAACACAGAGGTGATCAAATACCACCAAAAGAAAGCGCTATTTGTGGGAAAAAAGGCTGTAAATTTTATTTGGGTACAGCATTGTGCGATCGCGTAACGGTCAGTTAACCACTTCAGCCCCGGAAGGTTTTACCCCCTTCCTGACCAGGCCCTATTTTGCGATTCGGCACTGCATTATTTTAACGGACAATTGCGCGGTCGTGCAACGCTGTACCCAAACAAAATTTACGTCCCTTTTTTCCCCACAGATAGAGCTTTCTTTTGGTGGTATTTGATCACCTGTGCGATTTTTATTTTTTTAAACAAAAAAATAGCGACAATTGTGAAAAAAAAAACAATATTTTTTATATTCTGCTATAGGACATTCCCCCAAACAAAAAATGTAAAAATCAAATTTTTTTAACCTTTAAGGCCAATTTGTTTCCTGCAATTTTTTTTTTTTTTGGTACAAAAAATCGCAATAAGCATAATTTGATTGGTTTGCGCAAAAGTTATCGCGTCTACTAACTACGGGAAACATTTATGTCATTTTTATTTATTTATTTATTTTTTACTAGTAATGGCGGCGATCTGCAATTTTTTGCGGGACTGCGACATTGCAGCGGACAGATCGGACCCCTAACTGACATTTTTGACACTTTTGGGGGGTACCAGTGACATTACTACAGTAATCAGTGCTAAAAATATGCACTGTTACTGTAATAATGACACTGGCAGGGAAGGGGTTAACCCTGTGGGTGATCAAAGGGGTTAATGTATGCCTATATGCTTACTAACTGTGTGTGTGGGAGGGGTTCTGTGACAGGCACAGACAGATCGCAGTTTCAGCTTTGCTTGTCCCTGCCTGTTTCACTCACAGAAGATCCGCCTGCTTTTTACATAAGCAGGCGGGTCTTCTCTCCATTTTCCGGATGATCGGGGGAGGAGGGCGCAATCACCTCCTCTCCTCCCGCGGTCCGCCTCCCGCTGTGTCTAAACATGTACTATGTGACTGGATGCAGGGGAGTGGCACTGCCGCAGTAATATTACTGTGGGCAGTCAGCAAGCGGTTAAAGTAATGCAGTGCCGTATCGCAAAAAATGGCCCGGTCATGATAGGGGAGTAAACCTTCCAGAGCTGAAGGGAGGAAGAGATTTGGGGAACATCGCAGATTTGTAGAAGCAGGGGAGGATAAGCACAGTGTCCCACGCCACTTTTTACTGTCACATGATAAATCATCTCTTTGCCTGAAAGTATGGATCCTAGAGTCCATACCAGCCACCTTTGCACCAGCCGAGCGCTTCAAGCGGTTGTGCCAAAGGGAGGCGTACTGGATCTACATCCTAGACACACTAGTGCCGGGTGGTCTAAATGAGGAATTTGAGACAAATTCACTCATATAGTCCCCCTTTAACAGGGTTTTTCAGCATTCATTTATATAATTTTATCATATTTATTGTTTTAACTTCCTTTGTTGATATCCATTTATGGAATATCACAATGGGTTTTGGACTTTTAGACATTCTCAACATATCTTAATAATTATCCTTGTTGATATCCATTTATGGAATATCACAATGGGTTTTGGACTTTTAGACATTCTCAACATATCTTAATAATTATCCATACATATACGTTTTTAAAATAAATTATCGATTCGCTTATTTCCCATATGCAATTCATGGCTGTTTCTTTTATGTACATGAGGATCATGAGGTCAGGTGCATATATATGCATATATATGTAAGTGTGATTCATATATATAGATATATTTTTATATATATTATATATATTTATTATATTTTTATACATTATTTATTAGTATATCCATGGTACTTTTCAGTATTCATTATTTTTTATTTTCATTTTTAAATTTATTTTATTTTTTGCATATTCGCATATTTTTTATTTATTTTTTATTAATTTTTTTATATTTATTTATTATTTTTTCTTGCTGACGATATATCTTATATATCGCTATTTATTAATTCTATTAATTCTATTCAATTATTTTTTTTATGTGATATTGGTTGTTGTGTACTTAAACCACTGCTTATTTCTATATTTCATTGTTTTTTATATACTGCTGTTTAATATGCCAAAATCGTTTATCTAGTTTAACTAGATGCTGTTCAATATATTAGAATAACACCCCTTGCCGTTATATGTGAATAAAAGGCGGACTTTAGGACCTAGCAGGTTCAGGTGCCTATCCTATTTAAGTCCCACATCCAAAATGGCGCAATATCGGCCTGAGGAAGGAGCGCATGCTCCGAGAACGCGTCGCCGGCGCCATGATGTAAGCACGCTCCCGGAAGTGACAATGGATCGGCATCTGAGTGTTCTCGGACCAGAAAGTGTGGCCAGTCACCGTTCACAGCCTGTCTACGGTTACCGCTCCAGCCATCCTGATCCTCAGCGGAGTGTTTGTTATGAACCTTATATTTTATTACCTTTGTGAGTATTCCTTTTCCATTGCTCTTACTGAATAAATCTCTAGGTATTGCACTTAGAGTGGCGCCTGTGTTTCTCCTTCAATACTTTGCCTCATAAGCAGAACATCCCATGACCTTGAGCAACTCTTTTAAATGTGTCCCCCAACCTTTCTGGCTGGGGTCTGATGTGATAAATTTCCTTTAAAAAACAACAGTTTGTCAGTTACAAAGAACCAAGGATACTCAGGCACTGTTCTGCTGGAAGAAACTTTGCTCCCAAAGCGCCTTTGACTTTCTCTATCGGAGGACGGATCTTCCCTTCTTGAAGTTCTACTGAATTTTTCTGGTCGCTATTGCCGACAGTAAGACCTTTGCGAATGCCCTGGGGGAGGTGTACTGAAACTGGTAGAGGAATTGAGGATGGATTAGGACAGTAAGTATGTGTCTGATAAACCTACAGAGCATCCAGTCTCCCAGATTTATCAATAATAGAATTGATTGGAGGTTCTCTATCTTACGCGACTCCAACTTTCTGTGCTGGTTTCGTTTTTTCAAGTTTAGCACTGGGCACAGATTACCTGGTTTTGATTTTTTTTTTTTTTTTGCTAGGAACAGAGGTGAACCTAATCCTCATTTTATACTTTTCCATCAAATCTGGTGGCTTGGCTGGTTGGAAGAGATCGGAAGGTGGACATCCTTTAAATATCCACTAATGTCACACCCAGGCCTTTTTTTCTCCGAGAATAGGTGCAGGTACTCCCCTCTTCTGAGTCACCCCTTGTCTCCGCCCCCTACCCACCTCCGGGTGCTGTCCTTTGGTTCCATCCTCTACCACCCACCAGTACCCCCTCTTTTAGAGAATACAGAACCAAGTATCATGTTGTGGTTCTAGGTAATTTGTATGGAATTTGTTAATGATAACTAGAAAAGCAGTAAAATAGATCCCCTGGAATCAACAATAGATCCCCATCAGCAACAATAAATCTTCACCTGCAACAATCCCACCCCCCAATAAATCCTCCCCTGCAACTATAGACCCTCCCCAACAACAATAGCCCCCAAGCAACAATAAATCCTCCACTGCAACAATAGCCCCACCCACAACAAAATGCCCTCCAGCAACAATAGATTCACCCCAGCAACGATAGATCCCCCAGCAGCCAGCATCAATAGGCCCTTCAGCTCACCCCTCTGACCTCAGCACCCCTTTGCCATTGCATAAATTCAGACTGGAGGTGCCGGAACTGCGTTCCCCCGCGTTCCCGCTGAAAAAAAGCCCTGGTCACACCAATATAGCTGATATGGCCCACTGATCCTGAATATTTTCCATCCAGATGTGTACGCAAAGCTTCACACAGGCACCCCCTGGATGAGTGCACCCTTAAAAGGACTTCCCCTGTTCTCCAAAGAGAGGTGCCTTAGATTTGTAAGGCTTCAACAATGAAGATTGGGTACTTCTCCAGTTCCTTTACTAATCTTTTTCCCGGTCGGTAGTGGTTTGTCTCCTTGTATCTATTTGGCAGTTGTCACCTGTATGCTGGACCTTTTCAGATTTTTTCTGTTTTTTGTCAGATGATACTTGTCCTGACCTGCTGGGGTCACCCTTGAGATGGCTGTATCCTGTCTACTCCCAAACAGATTGGATCTGTTGTCTGGTATCTTACACTATTTTTTTTTTAAGATGAGACCCGCCAACCATGGCTTTAGCCATATTGCTCTCCCTGGTGTGACCGCAGAGAACACCGCTCTTGAAAAACATCAATTGACGTCTACTGGCACATCCGCCGCAGAGTCTACCGCCAATTTCAGCTTTTACAAAGCTGTTACCACCTTGTCTCTATTCACTTCGTACAGAAGGGCTTCTTTAAAGGGTAATTCCACTTTTTCTGTAAAATGTAAGGCAATATGGCTAGCTGGAGGTGTTCTGTACACAGAATGTGTACAGAATGCCCTCCTGAAACATCATATCCTGCTTGAGTGAATAGCAATTCAGCCACCTACTAGGAAGTACAGGCTTCATGTATCAACTCCTATGGCCGATTCTTTAATCAAGGCGGCTACTTTGATGACATCCCCTTCTGTCAGTTGTCGCTTCCTCCAATCGGACTTGACATACTAGCTTGTCAGGCAATGACTTTCCACCACAAATGCCACAAGCATTAGGGCTGGTAACCTGTGGTGTTTGCAAACGGGGAACAATAATAATGAAGGGCGAGATGATGACCTTGCACCTTGCTGGATGTCTGCACCTAAATGGTAAATGTTCTGGCTTTTAGAAAGCTCCCTCCTTCATGAGGTCCTTGCAGTGATGTATCCGGCTTATTCCAGGTAGACTGAACATATTAGCTTGGCAGGCAATGACTCTCCACCACAAATGTAGCAACTATTAGGGCTAGTAGACTATGATGTTTGTAAATGGGGAGCAATGATAATGAGTGGTGAGATGATGACCTTGATCAACATCGCATGGATGTCTGCTCTTAGATGGCAACTTGTCTTGACCTTTAGAGGGCTTCCTCCATCTTGAGGTCCTTACAGGGCTGTAGATATTGGCTCTCTTTTTCTCAATCTTCACTACTTACCAAATCCCTATACCTTAAAAGCAATGGGTGGTCTGACTGGGCAGAATTCCCCATAGAAACAGAGCAAAGCAGCAGACTGAAATGAAAAACAGTGATCCCAGAGCAAGCATTGAGAAGGGGATAGGAAGAGCCAAGGTGAAATGCCATGAATGGCACAGTGATCCTAGAGCAACACTGAGAGGGAGAAAGCAAATGCCCAGGTGAATGCTATAAAGAGCACAGAGATCTCAAAGCAACACTGAGAAGAATATAGGAAAATCTCAGGTGAATGCCATAAAAAGGCAAAACATATCTGCAAACAATGGCCACCTAAGCATACAGCATGCATGAGGAGGGAGCTCCACCACGTGTTGCCCAAAAATGCCATAAAACCATTTTAAAACTATCACATTTTGCTATTAGTGGTGATATCAGTGGCTGAGCATTTTCAGATTGCAAGCCAGGAAACAGGCCACAGGAGCAACATCACTTCCTGCCTTTCATGCTCAGAGTATACTTGCACTGCTGCAGCAATCTTGGAAATGGCAAACGCCCACAAAAAAAGAGAAAAGAGGTGAAAAGCATAGGGAAAGCAAAGGGAAAACGCTGTCACTTACGTCAAAGCTTTTTTAAAGCTTTCTTTGACAGGCCTGCTCTGCCAGAATGGGGCTCCAACCATATAACTCATGTAGAGGCCGAACAGGAAGGATTTCCACCCAGGAGAGGCTGCAATATGCCCCCCAGACCACCAGAATGGGACTCCAACCATATAGCTCATTTAGAGACTGTACAGGAAGGACTTCCACCCAGGAGAGGCTAAACCTGGATGGGGCAACAAACGGTAAGGGATACCTCGCGACTCCAGTCCTGATCAGGTGACAAAAAGGGAGAATGCTGCGAGCCGGGTCTGTCTTTGATCTATAGTTAACCAGTCCTATGAGGTTGTGGGGGCAGATCTCCCTATACCCTGTTTTTCAACATCTGCAGTGCAGGAACCAG
Source organism: Pelophylax lessonae (assembly GCF_965119305.1). NCBI lineage: Eukaryota > Metazoa > Chordata > Amphibia > Anura > Ranidae > Pelophylax > Pelophylax lessonae. The sequence continues at coordinate 41,003,449 of NC_138779.1, read as the reverse complement.
GTTCAAAGGCGGGATAGTGGAGCCTTGGAGTATGTTGGGCAGTGGGCATTCTGCCCAATCCAGGGTCCCATGGAAGCGATCTGGTGCCTGTACAGATGCTGGATTGCTTCTATCTTAAAGCTGAGAGTCAGTTTGGGAAGTTTACATAAGTTCTTGGCTGCTGTACCCTTACATTGGAAATAGCAAAAGGGTTAAAGCAACTCTGATGCTAAAATAAATCTGTACACAAAAGAGCAAGAATGCACCAATACTCACCTCCCCTGCTGACCATGCTGTTGATCTCTGCAGTAGCCAGAAAAAAAATAACCTTCTGAAGAACCAGCAGATTGGGTTTTAGATTTATTCCTTCCCATTGCATTTTGATCTGCTGGCCCCTCTGTTACTATCATGTCCTGTAGTGTCATAGAGACTAGCAGAAGAAACCACTGTGAGAAGCAGAGGACCAGGAAAATGGACAAATGTTAACTCAAATGGAGTAATAGAAAAAAAGCTCATCGGGTAGAATCCGGTGGTGGCTTGGTGCAGTGTTTTCGGGATCCAATGCCGGAGCCGAGATGGTAGCTGTAGGCGATGGTAACTGTCAGTGGTCGGCTGACAGTGAAACCAGCTTGGACTGCAATGTAGACAGCGCGTGACATCACCAACAGGCGGAAGGGGAACACAACGCATTTCAGAGCATGCGTGATGTCCCCACTGGGCATGCGCTCTCTATTTTCAAGAAACTCGAGTTACCATCTCGGGTTCTGGCGTTGGATCCCGAACACACCGCACTACGCCACCACCGGATTCAACCTGATGAGCTTTTATTCTATTACTCCTTGTGAGTTTACATTTGTCCATTTTATGTACTATTAAAATTATTGCACTTAGAGGCGCTCTTCTTGTCTTTCCTTTTTACAAATGGAGATAAGGATCCTGATTTTCAAAATTAAGTGACAGTTTTATTTTAAGTCCAATCGATTTCAAAATTACAATCACATGGCTGACGTAGAGATCCTTATCCTTGTGATAACTCTGTAAATTAAGTCTAGGGGCTCAGTAAGCATTGAAACTAGCAAGATGTTTTCTTTAAATTGCAAACTGTTTATTATCCCTAACAGATACATAAAAGTGTAGCATAACGCATGAGAAAACATGTAACTGCAGGAGCTGCCATGTGCATTATGTTGGGATCGGCTCATTAGAGTTATTTTATTCTATAACAGTGTCAAAGCTGAAATATCTTGCACCGTGTTGATTACAATGGTATAATTCATTATAATGTGCTAACTAAATTAGAGTTCAGAACAAATTAGTTTTTTTGGCCACATCTCAGCACATCTTACATAAAACATCTTAATCGCTATAAATGATGAACGCATTGCACGTGCAATATGAAGGGGAAGTGGGGTAACTCACTTTCATGACCCTTCAGTGGGAACATTAAGTGCCTCGTGTTTTTCCTTTAGACATCATAAGGAGCGGCACAGATCATTCCTTCTCTATCGAGAAGGCTTATATAAACAACATTTCCACTTACCATGCAATCCTTTTGAATCAAAATTCCTTTTCTGAATTATTTTTCTGAACTGACAATGGGACTTTCATGTTCTGAGCACTTATGTCAACTTAACAGCCGTGGCTATCTTCCTTCCCGCTTGTGGAAAAAAAGACTACAGACTTGAAGATTTTGCTGCGAAAAAATAAAAAATATGTGAGCTTCTAAATTGGCATTTAAAGGAGTCGGCTGAGCACTCTTTGCTTTTACATTGTTTACATTCTATAACCCCAATGACATTTCAATAAAGCTACAAACATTTCTGAGCAAAGAGGCTTGCTGATTATGGGGGTCACTTTGTCTCTAACAGTCATAAAAGTGTTGAAGAGTACAAAAAGTTGCAGTTGCTTGCGGTCATTCTTTATTTTCAGGATGACGTAGCTGAGGTCTGAATAACAACAAGAAAAACTTGGCTCCCATACATGCTTCTCATCTAATGTTCCATGTATCAGTCAATGGTAAGTGGCAAGAACACATAACGCTCCTCCCACTTACCCCCAGTGATATATCACAGTGTTGCTGCGCTACTACCACATATAAATATAATAAATACAAGGCGAAAAGCAGCCAACACAAATCCCGAATAAAATTGGATCCATAAACAGTAATAGAAATGTGGCGCTAATCTGGAACAATCACTCATAGGAGGTCCATATATTGTGAGGGGAAACCACAGTCCATATGTATTCAATACACACAAAGGTGAAAAGTCCATAAGCCCAGAGAACCACCACCAAGGAACAGCTCACACTGTCTCTTACCGGAAATATATGACCCTCACTACAAAGGTCATATACAGCATACAAATCCAACTAGGATAGGGTCCTCCTCTCTTCCCACAGGGATGGCAAACGATCACCTTCACCACCAAAAGTAGGCTCAAAAGATAAAAAGAGCAGTCCACATAGCGTAACACTGTTTGGTAGCTTTATTTGCTCATATAGATAAAATTAGACTTACATAATAGCAGGTCAAATGGAGCGTGGTATGTTTCCTCTCATATGATCGGTTACCGCCGTAACCCACCAACAAAATGGCCGTCTCCTCCTCGTGTGGCGTGCATCGCCGTAAGCTCCACCCGACGCGTTTCGTCATAGGCTGACGTCGTCAAAGGGTTGAAAGGGTATTTATACCACTTGAAATTTTATCCACATGTTGTCATGATACAACCAAAAACGTAAATGTATTTTATTGGGATTTTATGAGATAGACCAACACAAAGTGGCACATAATTGTGAAATGGAAGGAAAATGATAAATGGTTTTCAACATTTTTTACAAATAAATATGTGAAAAGTGTGACGTGCATTTGTATTCAGCCCCCTTTACTCTGATACCCCTAACTAAAATCGAATGGAACCAATTGCCTTCAGAAGTCACCTAATTAGTAAATAGAGACCACCTGTGTGGAATTTAATCTCAGTATAAATACTGTTCTGTGAATCCCTCAGAGGTTTGATAGAGAACCTTAGTAAGCAAACAGCATCATGAAGGCCAAGGAACACACCAGACAGGTCAGGGATAAAGTGGTGGAGATGTTTTTTTTTTGTATACAAACTTTTTTATTAGGGTGAAAAAATTGTGGTACAAAAGCATATAGTAACAGTGAAGTCAACAACAATAAAAAAAAGAAAAAATAGGGGGGGGGGGGGGCAGGTGGGACTTTTAGAAGGGTACCGTCATTAGACCAATAGGTATAGATAGGACAATGAATTTAAAAGGTCAAAATACATTTTATTAACATAATATATTAAAATTATTGTATTTCTGGTAAATACAGAGAACAATACAAAGGTATACATAAAAGAGGACAAAAAGTAGCATAACCATAAATAGCACAATAGTTTTCTACACACAGGGACAGTTGTTTGAACAGGTCCTTGCTGACTGTAGACACTGAAGACTGGTCAGCGTTAAATGTAGTAACACAAGTGCCAAAAACTATGGCCTCTTTCACACGGGTGTTCCGTATATCCATATATCACCATATCCGTTTGCGGGTGATATATACGGACATAATGCATGTCAATGGGATTGCGGATGTCAGCGGATGATCCCCTGACATCCGAATTTGCGTCCTTTCAGTTCTGTTCCATTTTTTGGAACGGAACAGAACCCTATTTTGTCTTCCGTTTAAAAAACGGAAAGGACGCAAAATCGGATGTCAGCGGTGTCATCCGCCGACATCCGCAATCCCATGGACATACATTATGTCCGTATATCATCCGCGAACGGATGGGATGATATGCGGACATACGGACCGGATGACACAAGTGTCATCCGTGTCAGTAAAAAAAAAAAAAAAGTGCCGGAGCGGATCGCAATACGGTCCGCTCGGTGTGAAAGAGGCCTATAGGTCTAATGATGGTACCCTTCTAAAAGTCCCACCTGCCCCCCCTCTTTTTTTAAATTTAAACATAATTTGGGACGTAGGTACCTTTATTATTTTCTGCCGTATCCCCTTATTGAGCTTCAATCAACAATATCAATCAACAATAAACAATAGTTATTGTAACAGAAGTTACAGAAAGTATGAATAAGTTCTTAGGTCAAGTATATTTAAACAACAGGATCAAGAAAAAATAAGACTTTGTATGAGTGGTATCGAGTAAGGGACCTGTGACAATTTCAATAATACTGCATACAGCAGTAAATATTCAAGAGTATATGAGACCATATCGTACAAATTGACTACAAAATAACAACATTTTTCACATTCACGTTGTATAGATAGATTTGTGATTAGGAACCCATCGGTGGAAATAGAATGTTAGAGTGATCGAACCAAGGTTCCCATTTGTTATCATAGAATTTTGTTGATTTATAAATTATATGGAAAATGTTTTCCATTTGGTTAATTGAAGAGAGTCTAGCCTTTAATTGGGTCTGGGGGGAATGAAGAGAATTTCCAATTTACTGCTATCAACCAATGTATGGCAACACATGGGATAGTGTGAATAATCTGAGGAACAGACAAACCAAGTATAGTAGTGAATAGAAGACAATTGGGGAGAGTGAGGTTTATTTGCCTGTTAGAGATTTTGGAGGCAAAACTATTCAGTTGTTGGCAAATAAAGGATATCCTGTCACATTCCCAAAAAATATGGGTAAATGATCCCGGGGCAAGTGGTGGAGAAGTTTAAAGCAGGGTTAGGTTGTAAAAAAATAACCCAAGCTTTGAACATCTCATGGAGCGCTGTTCAATCCATCATCGGAAAATGGAAAGAGTATGGCACAACTGCAAACCTACTAAGACATGGCTGTCCACCTTAACTGACAAGCCGGGCAAGGAGAGCATTAATCGATTTCAATTGGTATGAATACTTTTTCAAAGCACTGTAAATACACAGATATGTCAAAGGATTTGTATCTTTGTCCATCCACTTCTAAAATTTACACAGCTTTGCCACACAGCAAGGTCAGGCCACTTTCCCTGTTAGTTCTAGACTGTAGAAGGGCCTTGGGGTGTTCTCACTTCATTCCTAGTCTGGTAATTAACCAACGCAGCAGCAAACTGATGATGTCGTCTTTCTTCTCTCTCCTTCGATCAGCACGATCTTTGTCAGCACATTTTTATGCAGGATGCCTATTTTTCTCCCAGTACTGCCCCTTCCTCTCCCAGTCTGAGCGCCTCTGTTTAACGGATAGCAAGAGGCTGTTGGCAAGACAAAGTCAAGAAGGCTTTGGGAAGAGTTGTCTGCAGCAGTCAGAAAAGGCCTACAGGCATATGAACCATCTTTGAACCATTTGTGTAGATTGAGCAGTGATCTCCAAACTATGGGCCAGGGGCTGGATACAGCCTTTTGCTTTCTTTGATCAAGCCCTTAAGGCACTATTCCATTCACTGACTGGGCATAATTTCTCCCACTGGACCCCAACAAAGGGGCTCAATAATTCATGTGACATTATTACATCCACTGACACCAACAGTGGGGCATAATTCCTCTCACTGACCCCCACAAAGGGGCAAAATTGTTCCCAATGGCCCCAGTAATGGGGCAAAATAAATGCTAATGAAAACAAAGATGGAGCATTGTTTGCTCTCACTTATGCCAGGACATTTGCCACTCTCACTGACCACAGCTAGCTCCCCTAGAGTCTAAAGGACAGTAAACGGGCCCTTTGTTTTAAAATTTTGGAGACCCCTGCTCTAGAGGATAGCTGGGTATGCATTCCAGAATAGACAATCTGAGAGTTTTACATTTTTATGCAATGAAGGCAGGAGTGGGAGAAGGAAGAGGACATCTTTAGCATCAGGTTATTTCAAGCGGAACAAAAACAATCAGATGAGGTTTCTAACTCCTTTATTCATTCTTTAGCTGTCTTTGTCATGTACCTAATCCGAGGCCGAGATGCAGAGAGGGCTCCCCTCGCGGTTGAGTGTGGTACACCCCTTAAGTTGGAACAGGAGGTGTAGCGCCCACAGAAGCACCGGTTGCCAACAGGGTCCATGGAGTAGACCGGTGGTCACCAGAAGGATGCTGGGCAGAAGTCCTCTGGGAGTCTTCAGATGGACTAGACCAGTGGTTCTCAAATCCGGTCCTCGGGACCCACCAACAGGCCAGGTTTGCAAGATAACTAAATTACATCACAGGTGATCTCATTTGCTTCTCAGTGATTGCAGTATTCTAGTCTGCATCCCCCAAGGTAATACTTAAAATCTGGCCTGTTAGTGGGTCCCGAGGACCGGATTTGAGAACCACTGGACTAGACAACTGGAGCAACCAGGCAACAGGTCAAGAGACTAGCAGAGGGTCAAACTTAGTGAATCAGTTTAAGGACTCAGGCAGGTAGTGGCAACAGGTACTCAGCCAAGGTCACAAAAGAAGGGCAGGAAGAGGGCAGAAGCAAGCCAAGATCATATATTGGTGGGCAGGCAGATAGATAGCAGGTCCGTGGACCAAGCCTGGGTCGAATACTGAAGAGCCAAAACTGGAGCAGGGTAGGTCAGACAAAGCCAATGGTCAAGCCAGGAGAGGAGAGCAGACGGGTCAGGAATAAGCCAGGTAACAACTGGAAATCCAAGGAAGGTAGCGAATGCTCAGGACACAGGGAAAGCTGAAAACAATCCAGCAACTTTATGGGCTGAGCAGAGGTCTTATATAGGCCAGCAAATGGACGTATCTATGGTGTAATGCATGCGCCATTGCGTATGCGTGTTCGCGCACACAAGCCGTGGCGAACTGGCGTACGCCCATTCACCAATCTTCTGTCAATGCGCATGCGCGCGGGATTGCGCCTGGTGCGCCCATCACAAGTACTGGCGGAGTTGCCAGTTACACCATGACCATTTCTCTGACAGTCATTTTGTTTTTACTGTTATGTGCCCTATGGGATACAGTGCGTTTCGGTCGATCCGACAACAGCTAAGAAAGAGAAGGACACTTCACAATGGCAACCTATTTTGGCTTTGAGCACTTTCCTGAGATAGGTAACGCCAAGAGGAATGCTATTGCTTGTCTGGGGAAAGTACTGAGTGCCAAGATAAGCTGCCAATATGAAACATCCATCTCCTTCCTAGCTGTTGTCAGTCAACTGCAGCTAGAAGGATGGGGGTACAGGTTGGGTGTCGTAGCTAGGGTTCGGAAGCACCTAGCGATATGGGACAAAGTACAACATGCATTCCCGTAAGAAAAAGAACAGCAAAAAATAAATAAAAAATAACTGAAATTATGAAATCACATGCGTTTCAGTTTTCTTTAAATACACAAATGCAGCATTGTTGTGTGGGTAAGCGAAGTGGTTAAGAAAAATCTGTCTGTGCCGGGACTTCTATTTACTCTTTTCTTGCTCACGGCACTGTCAGATAAAATTGAAGAATTTGGTATTTGGCTGATCACAAGCCCCTTAAAAGTATTTTTTATTGAATTTATTTAATACAGAAACGGCATAAATATGTTATTTATTGCTTTCATTCCTATATCATAACGACTGGAATCAAACGTGTTGATTTAAATTGGCATCCTGCTGGGCAAGTCTGAAAGCAGCCAGATATATAATGTTTCCATAGAAACTGCTTGCTATAGCTGAAAGACCATAAGTAGTTGCAAAATAACGATACAAATTTGCAAAAGGGTTGACAGAGAGTTTGACTGGACTGCAAATGAAAAGCAAACCTACTGAAACTTTCATCCAAGAGAAGGAACTCTAAGGGGTTAGGACTCGCCTTTTTTTTGTCAGCCTTCCAGAGTACCCCAGTGTCCCCCATAATACTATTGTGTAGCACTACTCCAATGGGAGCTGCTGTGTGTGGGTTCCCCTGGGTTACCATTAGCAACAGTAGATCATTCTGACATATTTCCAAGTGATTTTACCTCAGACAAGGACCAGTCCAGTTTCTTTGGTTTTTGTGTTTTTATTTGTAACTTGGATAGGAGAAGGGATGAGTGGGATACTCCAATAACTGAACTATGCACAAAAAGGCAGGGACTGTACAAAAAATGCTGACTGACGCTGGTTAACGCTGACTGACGCTGGATAACACTGATTGAGCTAGTCACAGCTAGGCCGCTTACTGTATTTCCCCTTTGACTGTGAAAGAGTTCTATTAGCTTCCTATGGCACTCCTTTCCTGAGGTAGCTGACTTTAATAATAGACTGCACTGCTGAGCAAATTCAGGGCCCTTCCTGGCGCCTCCTTTAACCCCTAATCTTCAGGGCTTTACAACTTGGCACCCGCTTTACTGTAAAACTCCGGGTTTTCTGGCTCCTTGATCCCCTTGACCTCTCTGGAGTGGTCCCCTCTCTCAGGCAGACCCCTGGGCAGATGCTGGAGTACCCACGATACAGTTTTTCCAGAAGTATTCTGCTCAGCAGATCCACTTGGTCAGCACACTGGATCCTTCTGCAGCATGGCTCAACCCCTGGTCCCTAGGCTGACTGCCTGGACCACCATCCTCAGCAACAGGAGGAGGGACAGCCGTCACCCTCCTCCTGGGACCTGGCTTCCCGCCCAAAGACACCCTGTCACATGCTCCCCTCCTATTTAAGTGCAATCTCAGGATGCATTGCAAGAATTCCCTCCCACTGGAACTGACATAAAACAGAGTGTGCCACTGGCTAGGTTTCCTCCACTGCCCAATCATCTTCCTCATTGGCTGCAGTGGGGACACTCCCTCAGACCCAGTGAATCCCACTTGGAAACATACAACAGGCTAACTGACAGATCAGACCCTCCTGATAAACAAAACAGGATCACATATATGTTTTACCTAGCACCTATCTAGGAGGGTGCTACAATTGAAAATACACTGAAAGTAGTAGCATAGGAATGTCCCCCTTCTGACAGCCCATACTGCAATGCTGTAGCAACACAAACTCGTTGAAAGGCCCAGTTGTGACAATGGCTCTTAGCTCCATGCATCCACCCTGCACAGAGATTTCCCAGCTCGCGTGACAACAATCTAAGTGCCAGCAGAAGGAGAGTGATCATCACTGGGGTCAATCTATTCCATAGTTAACCTTTTACACACACAAACAATAGCTGCCACCACGTTATACGTGCTTTAACCCTTTCGCATCTAAGGGTAAAACAATTCAAAATGCCTAAGCACAATTCTGCAACCTTTGTGTTAGTAAAACCTTACATGTCATTACAACTACTTTGTGCATCCAGGTGGATAATACCTTGCTTTTTTTTTTTCATTGGTGATACATAGTAATGGATATCTCCGTAAAACTGGCCCAAAAAATGGGAAAAAAATCTTTTTTTTTCGCTCTATATCGCCTTGGTACCGCCATAACCTTCCACCAAAGAACAACCCAAATGAAATTCTCCTGCTCCCGATGATCACAGCGATACCACATATGTGTATGTTAGTTGTTGTACAGTATGTTCCTGTAGTACAGTTCAAAAATAATAGTGCGCATTTTGCTTTATGTTTTTTATCCTACCTTTTACACACTGACACTGATACTAATATAAACGAAAAAAATTCTGTCCAAAAAAATACAGACTCTGACCTTTGACGCTGACCTTGGACCCTAACTTTGACCCTTGACCCTGACCTTGACCCAAACACTAACCTTGGCACTGATCTATATCAAACCTTAATCTAGGTATTTTTTTTTTATATTATATTTATTTTTACGCACACTTTTTTTTTCTGCAAATAGAGAGAGAGAGAGAGAGATACGATGCATCTGTCTCCTCCATTCAAAGAGAACGAAAACATGAGGGCGGCATCACAGTGACTGATCACCGTAATAGCCAATCAGAGGCTATCACAGCGATCAGGTGACCCGGAGTCTTAGTAAGGGGCCCTAGGCTCACGGTCTCTTTGCTGGGAGTGCGCTGTGCGACGCTCTCCCAGCACAAAGGGAGATACGCAAATCTGAGGCCCCATGGAAAAAAGGCCCAGTGCAGTGGGGCCGCATATTTGTGTTATGTCGGCATGAAGGGGTTAAAGAAATATGTAAACCCAACATTTTATATTCCTGATATGAGCCTGCTGTACCATGTACATGTATGAAAAAGTATCCTGTTCTCTTCTAATTGCTTCCTTTGTGTGAAACACTCAGTGTTCCTTCCAGTCCCTCCTCTTTCCTATTAAACTGTTAGAAATTCTGTATATAGCCCTACAGAACACAGTCCACATAGGCTTTGCTGCTTAACTGCAGACAGAAAACAGGAACTTTTATTTAGGGAAAAGATATTATAGAGCATACCGTAGATGTAGCTAAAAACTTATAAACACTGGCATCTACTGGTTGAAGAGTATACTGTATCTCAACGAAATACTAATGTACAGTAGTTGTTGCACAAAATACAATTCTGTATTCCAACACCCTCAATCAACAACTACTCCTTATACTGTATTAGTCCCATTTCGGATCTCAATTCTATTAATCTGTTTCTTGTAGGTGGTTTTGTCAAATGCGGTGATTTATTTTTGTTTCTCATGAGTTGAAGTCTTTGCATCTCATCCCATGAATCTGGCACTGGTTTTAATGCTATGCAAGCAACACAGAACAAATGTTTGGCTGGGATGACGGTCCTCAGGAAGGATGTGCTGGAATTGGAAAGAGTCCAGAGAAGGGCAACAAAAATAATTAGGGGAATGGAGGAAAGACTTCAAGCACTGAACCTATTCTCTCTGGAGAAGAGACGATTGAGGGGGAATATGATATCAATGTACAAATACTGTACTGGCGACCCTAGCATAAGGAAAAAACTATTCAGAGAGAGGAGATACAATAAGACACGTGGCCATTCACTAAAACTAGAGGAAAGGCGGTTTAACCTTAAAATGCGTAAGGGGTTCTTCACTGTAAGAGCGGTAAGGATGTGGAATTCTCTTCCACAAGCAGTCGTATCAGCTGGGAGCATTGATAGTTTCAAAAAACTATTAGATGGGCACCTTGGAGACCACAACATACAGGGGTATACAATGTACGGTTAAAAGCAAACACACACACATCATAGGTTGAACTGGATGGACTGATGCCTTTTTTCAACCTCACTATGTAACTATGTAACTATGTAACTTATTGCTTCTGGTGCTTCTGGTGGATTCCCTGATTGAAGCCTCTTGTGCTCTGGTTTCTTCTTCTATAGCATTTGAATTGTCTGCATTATTTCTATTTCTGTGTCACTTTGTTGCTTATGTGACACTGATGTGGAATTTCCCTCAGTTTGAAGCGTTTGTGTTAGTTCATGAAATTTTGAACACACTGAAATTTAATCAACAATTACATTTCTACTGATGATTCCCTGTGTCCTGGTGTAGAATTTTGTTTCCCTTTTGAGATATACTGTACCCCACAAGTACACCTTCCTTTGAGCAAGCATCTAATTTTGTAAGTTTTTCTTTTGGGATGTGCACATAGACTTTGCTTCCAAAAATGTTTAGGTGGTTCTAACTCTGCCTGTTCTCCTTCAATGATCAGACTTTTCCTGACACTGACCCCCACTGCCTTTCATTGCCCTGTGTACTGCTGTTTGTCCTCCCCCAGCTTTTATGCAGCTGAGAACAAAGCATATGTGATCACTTATAAAAAAGGGAAAAAAGGTATTTATAATGATTTTTTTTTTTTTTTTTAAATCTATGCACAAATGATTTACCTTATATTTCTATTTTAAATTGATTGGGCTGTTTTATAAGGTTAGGGTTTACAATTACTTTAATGGAAACATGCATTGTTCACCAAATCTGCTTTAACAATTCTGAGTTCTGACCTTTAGGATTATGTCTGGGAAACGTACTGACATGCAGACATGAAGGTAGTAAAGTTTAAAACATTATAGCACTGTTTAAAAAGACAATGATTCTTTAAATACTTGTTTAGAGCATTTACAGAATGAGCTTATTGACTTTCAAACATTGTTTAAGACCTTACACCTTTACACCTGCGGAGGTAGGAGTGCTGAAAAATGTTTTATATTTTGTAGACATGCCCTCTAATGTTGCTTTTTTAACTGTATCAATATTTCCAGCTGACCTTGTTCTATTGTTCCACAACCAACATATCATTGCACAGAATGAAATCATGATTTCATAGACATTAAACATGATATTGATCTTATGTATGGCTTATTCAAAAGGGGTAATATATCCCATCTGCTTTCTGGACCTCGTAATATAGGGGTGTTTGGTACCTAACCAATAATTTCTTCCTTATACATTAGTGTAGATCATCACATTTTATAAATATGGAAATTACATTAGACATAACTCTAGGCAGCTCATCTGTATGTTAATATGTTAGTATAAATTACTAATCCCAGTCTGACAGATGTGTTTTCCTCCAGGCTATTTAAGATGTACAGTATCTCACATAAGTGAGTACACCCCTTGCATTTTTGGAAATATTTTATTTTATTTATATCTTTTCATGTGACAACACAAAGAAATGACACTTTGCTACAGTGTAAAGTAGTGAGTGTACAGCTTGTATAACAGTGTAAATTTGCTGTCCCCTCAAAATAACTCAACACACAGCCATTAATGTCTAAACCGCCGGCAACAAAAGTGAGTACACCCCTAAGTTAAAATGTTCAAACTGGGCCAAAGTGTCAATATTTTGTGTGGCCACCATTATTTTCCAGCACTGCCTTAACCCTCCTGGTCATTGAGTTCACCAGAGCTTCACAGGTTGCCACTGTAGTCCTCTTCCACTCCTCCATGATGATCACGGAGCTGGTGGATGTTAGAGACCTTGTGCTCCTCCACCTTCTGTTTGAGGATGCCCCACAGATGCTCAATTGGGTTTAGGTCTGGAGACATGCTTGGCCAGTACATCACCTTTACCCTCAGTTTCTTTAGCAAGGCAGTGGTCATCATGGAGGTGTGTTTGGTAGAAAGGGCACTCATCTAGGTAGAGTGAAGTGTTAACATCCCAAAATGAAATAATAAAGAGACAAACCCCCCTGGTAGGGAACGGGACTTTAAGGGCCAAAAGTAACACCACAATGGTTAAAATAATATATAATTTTAATCTATCACAATAAAATCGACATAACAATAAAGGTAAATACAAAAAAATTAAATATAAAAACTTTCCATGGTTCGACAAAAAAGTGATGGAGCATAGATTTCCAGTGAGCACCCGACACCCTACGCGTTGCGGGAATACCCTTCATCAGGGGTGTGAGCAACAGAACTCAATATGCATACATACATTTATTTCTGCAATGGAAAACACAGCAGGTAATAACAAATATAACAGAATGAAATTGCATTGAAAATACATTACATCAAAAAGGAAACTGTATACGAAAAAATTAACAAAAAGTCATGTTGAGTTGAACAACATACACTGAATAGAATAACTGACCATATTGAGGTGGAATAGGAATCCACAAAAGGAGGCAGATGGAGAAGCAGATCAAAAAGGAACGTCAAAAATGGAGATTAGAGGATGGCCCACGAAAAGTCTCCAACACAGGTCCCTAAGGAGTCCATGTGCAGGTCAAGGTAAAATAAAGAAATATAATGAATTACAAAATGTCTCCACATAATGAGAAAACAAAAAGGGGGGGGGGATTTATGGTTGTGTAAAAGCATACCATAACAAAAAAAAAAAGAGAGAGAGAGAGAGAGAGAAGGGGGGGGGGGGGCTGAATCCGAAAAAAAGAAAATTGTAATGCTAATATGGGAGTAAAGAATGCGAATAAAAAAATGCGAATAAAAAAGTGCATAACAAAGATATGTACCTGTATAGGGGAATTATTTGCTTAATTACTGTGAAGAGTCTGTATACACTTGTAAGCAAATCTTCATATAACGTCCTTACAGAAGCCCGTATATCAAAAGCACTGATGGATCATGGCATTGATCAACTAGTAAAGAGGGCAGTCCAAGCCTTAAAACCCCAGGCAATGGTAAACTATGAAAGAATGGTAATAATGAAAAAAAAAAAGGAAAATGGCAATGCAGCGAATAGTAAAGACATTTATGCAGGGACAAAGAGGTGTGTTTGGGGTCTTTATCATGTTGGTATACTGCCCTGTGGCCCAGTCTCTGAAGGGAGGGGGATCATATTCTGCTTCAGTATGTCACAGTACATGTTGGCATTCATGGTTCCCTCAATGAACTGTAGCTCCCCAGTGCCGGCAGCACTCATGCAGCCCCAGACCATGGCACTCCCACCACCATGCTTGACTGTAGGCAAGACACACTTGTCTTTGTACTCCTCACCTGGTTGCTGCCACACACGCTTGACACCATCTGAACCAATTAAGTTTATCTTGGTATCATCAGATCACAGGATATGGTTCCAGTAATCCATGTCCTTAATCTGCTTGTCTTCAGCAAACTATTTGCAAGCTTTCTTATGCATCATCTTTAGAAGAGGCTTCCTTCTGAGACGACAGCCATGCAGACCAATGCAGTGTGCAGCGTATGGTCTGAGCACTGACAGGCTGACCCCCCACACCTTTAACCTGCGCAGCAATACTGGCAGCACTCATAAGTCTATTTCCCAAAGACAACCTCTGGATGTGACACTGAGCATGTGCACTCAACTTCTTTGGTCGACCATGGTGAGGCCTGTTTTGAGTAAAACCTGTCCTGTTAAACCCCTGTATAGTACTGGCCACTGCACTGCAGATCATTTCAGGGTCTTGGCAATCTTCTTATAGCCTAGGCCATCTTTATGTAGAGCAACAATTCTTTTTTTTTTTAGATCCTCTGAGAGTTCTTTGCCATGAGGTGCCATGTTGAACTTCCAGTGAGCAGTATAAGAGAGTGAGAGCGATAACACCAAATTTTACATACCTGCTTCCCATTCACACCTGAGACCTTGTAACACTAAAGAGTCACATGACACCGGGGAGGAAAAATGGTTAATTGGGCCCAATTTGGACATTTTCACTTAGGGGTGTACTCACTTTTGTTGCCAGCGGTTTAGACATCAATAGCTATGTGTTGAGTTATTTTGAGGGGACAGCAAATTTACACTGTTATACAAGCTGTGCACTCACTACTTTACATTGTAATATTGTAGCAAAGTGTCATTTCTGCAGTGTTGTCACATGAAAAGATATAATAAAATATTCACAAAAAAAAAAAAATATTCACAAAAATGTGAGGGGCGTACTCACTTTTGCGGGATACTATATATAAATATATATATATATATATATATATATATATATATGCACAAGGGATCTGACACTGGGTTTAAAGAGATACACACACACATAGATGCAATTTTTTTTCCAATACACCGTATTGTGGTGAGGAGGGAAAGTACCCTTCTGGAGGAGAGGTTGAGACAAACAGCGACAGATGCACGGGAATATTATAAAATGCTTTTTTTGAGATATATGAGAGTAAGGGTATATATATATATATATATATATATATATATATATGAAAACATTTAGATCTGATGGGAATTTGTTTGATGTAAGCACCATATAAACGCATTTCATTTATTATTGGTATCAAACATACTACACCATATATAGTATTTTTTCTTTCGAGATTTCTCACATACTGAAAGGAAACATCACAAAGAGGATTTATGAGGGGACATCACTGGAGTTGCTTGACCCATTTTGGACTTGGGAATGTTCTAAATCCTTTGAAAGGGCACTTTTTGGATTGGGGCTTTAAGAGCACATTTTGTTTATTTTTAGTGAGCGCTGTTTTTACCTATATTCATGTGTCTATGCTTTGTTCTAGTGGGGTTATATGTGTAGCAGGTTTTCCAGGCATTGGGCCTGATGTGGGTCTGCCATTGTTACCTCTTCAGCCCATGTGAGCTGTGACCCTGGGTGTGAGAACTGGCACATTGACAACTCCGGCTCCTTTGGTTGTTTTATTGTATTTTTAGGGGATGGCAGAAGGGAATGAGTGGGATTCCCCTTTGGCTCAGCTACTGTATGTACAATTCTGGGACTTCTATAGCAAAAATTCCCCGTTAGCGCTGTCTTGATGCCAGCCGACGCTAGCCAACGCTTACTGACGCTTTGAACACACTGTATCTCTGAAAGCTGTGCTGGAACTCCGACTTTAGTCCAGAAGATCCAGAACTGTAGAATATTGAACTTCTGACACTGCTTGCACTGCAAAGTCACTGACTACTCCCTCCAGCCTTGCACTGGCTTGAGGTAGCTTGTTGTGAATTCCTGTATGGCTGCAACTCTCAACTGATGCACTCACACTGCGCATGAACTCTTCAGGGCCCAAACTGCAGGTGCCCCCTTTCACACTTCAGGGTCCTCAACCTAGGTACCCCCTCTATCACTTCAGGGTCCTCTGACCAGGTACCCCCTTTACAGCTAGCTGAGACTGGGATCCTAGAACCTTCTCCGGAGTGGTCCCTACTGACACTAGGCAGACCTGTGTAGGCTTTCCTGGGATCGCTCTCCACTGGTTCTCGGCACACCGGATCCCCTTCAGCTCAAATCAGCACTCTCTGGATTCTAAGGCAGCACCCGAGACATCTGCTTCCTCTGACAGGAGGAGAGACAGCCGTCCTCTACCTCCTGGGACTCTGCTCCCGCCAAAGATGAGAGATTTTCCTAGAATGGGTGATTTGGAAGGGGGGTGAATGTGTGCTAATAGAGATAATTGGGGCATTTGTGCTATGAGGGGAATTTTTGAGGGGGGTTAGTGCTAGGGGAGGGGATTCGGGAAGATTTGTCCTGGGAAATGGGGAATTTGGAGGGGGGGGGTGAGAGACCTATAATCAAAGAGAAAATTTGATGGGATTTTTTGCTAGGAGGGGGGGACTGGGGAGGGAGAGGATTTGAGCAGATAGGGGGGATTTGTACTAGAAGAGGGGGGATTTTTTTTTGGAGAGGATTTAGGCTTTCAAAAGGAATTTATACCTAAGGGTTAAGTGTGAAGATTAGAAAGGAGGGAGGGGATTTTCGCTTACACATAATGCTCATACATTTTGAGGGAGAGGGGGCGCTGTTTGGCATCTTTGCTCGGGCACTAGATGACCTTGTCCCGGCACTGCCTGTACATCAGATATCAGACTGGGAGACAGAGGGGCTGCACAAGGAGCCAATCAGGTATGGTGCAGTGCCCATGTTCTAACAAGGAGCAAGTTGACAGTAGGAGAGAGTGGAGTAACAAAAAGGGGAGCTCATTAGTTTGCTACTTCACCTTCACTATCCAGCCACAGGGTAGACTGGGGAGGAGATCCATTTGTAATAGGTAACTGCAACTAGGTAAAGCCAAGTGTCCAGGTGATGTAAATCTCAGGAATTAATGGACAGAAATACAAATTTTAAGGTTTTGGGCACCAAAGTGTGCCTACAGGCTGCAGCAATGGTATATAATATTAAAAAAAGAATGTTGGCTATTAAAGCATTCAGATTATCACTAAACCTAAACAAGCTAAACTCAATAAACAAAACATGAAAAAAAAAGAAAAACCCGGCATTCACATGTCAGCGTATGATCAGGGGCAGAACCGCCGCGGTTCCGCCCGCGATTCGGAGATTTATTGCAAATCGCGGGACGCCTAGCGTTGCCCGTTGATTTGCAATAGCCCCCCAAACGCCGAGCGATGTTGCCGCGATTTACGCCCGCTGAATCGCGGCAACATCGCGCAAACAAAATCGCGGGACGCAATACGCTCCAAAAAAGTACAAGAGCTTCTTTGGAGCGTATTGCGTCCCGCGATTTTGTTTGCGCGATGTTGCCGCGATTCGGCGGGCGTAAAACGCGACAACATCGCTCGGCGTTTGGGGGGCTATTGCAAATCAACGGGCAACGCTAGGCGTCCCGAGATTTGCAATAAATCTCCGAATCGCGGGCGGAACCGCGGCGGTTCTGCCCGCGATTATACGCTGACATGTGAATGCAGCCTTATAGATCTCTCCAGGAATCCCAGAGTGAATTATATGTTTTATATCAAGTCTTGTTTTAAGACTAAGGAGGTCACATAGAAAGGAGATGAAATATATCTGATTCCATATATCAGTAATAAATTGGTTATAGCTTGTTATATCTTCATCTACATGTCCCTTACAATATGTTGTTAGTCTGGTCATTTCCATGGATAAAAAACAACATGGTATAAACTCAAATTAAATTTTCAAAATCAAAATGACTCTACTCTATTACCATAATAGTAAAAAATTGTCAACACTAACAAAACACATGAAAAGAGTAAACTTGTTCAAATGTACCCTTCAAACATCTGCACATTATGGCCTTTTATATTGCACTTATCTCGAGAAATATTTTGTATATAAAAAGGCTAATAGGGTACCCAAGTAATTTCCAGTATTCAGTACAACGGCATTTTCACAACATCCATTATACATCCAAATACAATAATGGGATTTGTAATGCTGTTTGTGAATACGATGTACATAGTAATGTTTATAAAAAAAAGGTGGATGATAAGTGCATAATATGCAGCTTTTGAAGGTTAAGTCTAAATAGATTGTAATAACTCTTGCCAGAATAAAGTCATATATAAAAAAAATCAACATGTGTTCTATTGATACTTTAGTAGTGACATTATTAGTGCAAATATTATATAAATGAATAGGGCTTGCCTAGAATGTAAGAAAAAGTGCACAAGTGCTTCAATAAATAAATAGTAAGCAAATACAATACAATGTACATAAACAATTCAATATTCAACAACTAAAGGTGCAAAATGCTTCAAAGAAAGCTTCCACAAAGGTGCATAACTGTGCTTGAAAATATATAAAGTGCCAAGGTGCTTGAACAATCATCAGCCAGTGCTGGGTGCTTCATTCCCCTCCTGGGTCCCCACTCACCAAAAATATTGGACCCCAGTCGGGGGTCAAAACAGCTTAAGATTGGTGTGGTACACCACTGCTCTTCCTTATAGTTGTAGTACTCTGTTGGCCACAAATGATAGGATCTTTAAAGACTCAAACATAAATAGAGGGCTGCCTTACAATAGTTTATGGTAGTGCAAAAAATATAACTACTTACAAGAACATAGATATAATAGAGCCTGTGAGATACAGCTCTTCTGAGAATGCCATTCCGACATGCATTCCACGGAGGACAGGAAGTGACGTCAATGGTTTAAGCGTAACCGGAAATACGTCAACGTGTTTCGCCCCACCTTCCAGGGCATCATCAAAGGACAATACTTCCGGAACGCAAGCTGGTTACATTTATACAATGTGAGAGTCCCCCCCCCCCCCCCCCTTGAGCCACCCACCAACTATTATTGGATGGATAAAAACTACTAATACTATGGTGATAGATCGTTCATTTCCTGCTTACAAATAGAATGATAAATGTATCATACTCATAAAAACACTCTTAATGGATTCAAATTAAAAGGGCACATACAAATAAAGCCGCCCCTTTCACTGCTGCCCCCCCCCCCCCCATTCTAGCAGCACTGCAGGCTTCCCTGTCCTGTAAAAAAATAACAGATTGTAAATAAAAATAATAATAATTAAACATTGTAATAAATAATTTTAAGAAATTGTAATAATATTATTGTAAAGATTTTTTACAATTTTTAAAAAATATATAATTTTTATTTTTAAAATGTAAAAAACAATTAAAGAGGGCTAATTTACACAGGTTCTTTGTTAGGTTTGTGTCCACTAATAATGATTTTAGTGTATTTTTAGTAAAAATATTGTCTTCATATATTCGGGGGGGGGGGGGGGGGCACTGCTAGTTAGACTGTACTGGGCCCCGTGATTTCTAACAGCAGCCCTGCCAGTGACACCCTGTGTATCATAAGGTGACTGCAGCAGGAGGTGGAAGGCTATCATCTAAACACGGACACCAATAAAAACCCAACAGAGGTTTTAAGTCCTCCCCACTGTCCAGTTAAAATTTGAAAAAAGGCCAATTTCAGCAAAAATGTATTTTTATTTGCATTTTGTATAAACCAGGAAAGGGCAACTTATCACTGTGCTTCTTTTGGGAGATCTTCATGACAGGTATCACACAAACAGAACTGAATCTGTGGGTGTAAGCTATCATGCAGGGTATTTTTGGTCCGTAGAATGTTGACTTTCCATTTTGGATAAATATAGGAAATTGGATAATATTGCATAGAAAAATAGACTGATCTTATTTCCAGTAAATGGATACCATCATTCTTTAGTGCACATTAGACTTTTGCATTCAAATCTGTAACTTTTTTGCATTGGTTCACAAATGTCATTAGGAAAACACCTAATACATTGATCGGTTTTTCAGTTTAGCTGTCAGAAAATCATCTATGTGGAATGTGGAAAAAAATCCATACCTCTCAAATATGCAGATTTTATTATTTTATTTCATTAATTAATATGAAATAAATTTGACAAAAGGAAAGAAACATATTAATAAATTAGTGAAGAGCTTGTTTACCACACAAAGCCTTATTTTGAAGATTACTTTAAAACCCATTTACTAAAATCCCATGTAAATTTTAATATGTAAATGCAATTTCAGAAATTTCTTTCAATCTGCAGCTGTCGTTAATAAAAACAGATGACCCTGTGATGAACATCCTTGTTCAGACACTTCCATTTATAGGATGATGACAGCGCTCATTTCCTATCTCCCAGTAGTTCTTCTTTGTTGTTACCTTGTCACACTGGGGTTGATTTACTGACCAACTGAACACAAATAGGATGTCCACTTTTCAAGGGAATTTGCTTATGGCAAAACTTTGCAAAAAATACCCAATCATGTGCAAGGGAAATTAAAAAAACAGCATTTTGTTTGCACATGATTGGATGATGGAAGTCAGTAGAGCTTCACCTACTTTACTAAGCTCTGGGGCAAATTCCCATTCAAGGTGCAACTTCCCTCGCAAAGTGAACAGCTTATTTGCCTTTAGTAAATCAACCCCACAGTCCTTCTGATGGTAAAGCCCCGTACACACGTAGCGATTGTCGGCCGAACGATCGGCCATCTTTTGTCCGGTGCTGTCCTGTCGGTTGAAAAGTGCTAAAGACTGCACACTAATTTTGTCGGCCAACAACAGCTGACTGCAGAAGTGATGCCATGTGATGGTTAACTTTCCCTGTGTTTTTTCTTCTCTGAGCATGCCCAGTCTTGCTCATCTGCTGTTTGTCGGCCGAAATCTGTACTGACTGAGGAACAATCGGCCGTTCTGGTGTTGGCCAACAAAAATTTTAAAGCCTGCACACCAGGTTCTGTTCGGCCGAAAAGTCGCAGTCGGTTGTCGGAAGCATCATACTAACAAGCCGACAATCGGCCGATCGGACATTGGCCGAATATTTACGGCCGACAATCGCTACGTGTGTGCGGGCCTTTACTAAACAAAACAAATTTAACATGTACATTTTGCAGACATAGTTAACTATTGTAACCATGGAGAAACCTTACTATAAGAAATTTTATGCACCAGTTGCTGGAGGACATGCAAATTGGAAGAGGCTGCCGAAAAAGCAGCATCATTGACATGCAACAAAGGATAATAAAAAAGGTGAATACTAGTACTTTTATTTAAAAAAGAGCAATTATTTATGATATACAGTACTTAAGGAAACTAAATGATATTAAAGAGGAGCTCCAGCACCCCCCCCCCCACCAAAAAATAAATAAAATTCAACAGCTCTTGCTGCTGACTTTTAATATTAGGTAATTTACCTGTCCAGGGATCCTGCAACGTCGGCACCCCAGAATATTTTTCAGTTGGCTCTTGGGGCTGTCACCGCCATTCCTTGTAGGGGAAGCCTTGTGGCTTCACAGCCAGTTCCCTACTGTGTACTTTGAGATTGGCCCGGCGGCGGGGAAAGGAGGAGGGGGGGCAAACTTCTGGGGGACCTCTTCGTGGTGAGGTCATCTGGAAACGGGGATGGGTACCTGTAAAAACTGGTACCCGCTCCCCCCTCCCTCCTGAAAAGTGCCAAATGTGGCAGCAGAGGGGGAGAGGAAGCATACAAGTGGAGCTTCCCCTTTTGTGTGGAGCTCCACTTTAGTTAGGGTTTATGTCTACTTTAAAAGGGGTCTTCTACTTTACAGCCAATCCTACCTTTACTTTCATAAGAGTGAAAATATGAGGATGTCAATTTATGTAGGATTTAGGCTTTCATACTATTAGCACTGTTTTCTATGTTGATGAGGAATTAGAGTGGCATATTAGGACTACAAAGGCAATTTTTTAAATGAATAAACTGTGTGGGACCCTTTTGTCTTGTATCAGTATTTCTCCAAGTAAGTGCATGACTACTTTCCATTGAGCCTTCTGGACTCACACAAAATATGTGTTTTTTTCAAATAAACATATAATACTTGAAAAGTAATTCCTAGAGCACTATGGTTTAGCTAACGAGATAGCTTGCTTTCAGGCCATCAATTTAAAAACATATAAACATTTAAGCATATGTTTAAAATAAAACTGACCCAGAACTATTATAGTCTCTATATCAGGGTTTCTCCACCAGGGTTCCATGGAACCCTATGGTTCCTCCAAAGGTCGCTAGGGGTTCCTTGAGCAATGAGCAAATTCTACCTCTCAGAAAAGTTCCCACTGACACCATTGATCTTTTTAGCTATCTGTAAGGGGGTAATTATTATAAATGACCCCAAGTGTAAGGAGCATTCTTCCCACTGACCATCACACTAATGTATCATGAGTTGTAGATATAATCATTTTAGCACCGTTTCTCTGAGACCAAAACATTATTTCAAGGGTATCTCTGTGTTGAAATGGTTGCTCTACAGTATATGGTGGATTTTAGCAAAACATGTTCTCCATGTTTGTGTAGCGGTACCTCCGTAGGGGCCGGTGGTGAATGTGGTCGTCTAACACCCTGCACAGCCAGGCACAAAGATTTTTCACTCACTCAAAAGTCAAGAAACAGACCTTGCAACTTTGTTTTTTTTATTTTTTTATTTAGGGGATTTGAACTTGGATAGCGAGAGCATGATATAGGATGCTCATTTGATCAGCAGAACTTGTTAGGGATTTCAACTATATACACTTCAGTATATACACACTTTCCACTAACACAATCTTGATTGCTGAACAACAACTCCCAGGATCAGCTAGCACAGGTTTTAGGTCTTGTACAGTCTCAGCTGAATCTGGGTAAATGCCCTTTGCAGGTAGGGACCGCATGCCCCTTTGGAGTAGCATAAATTTGAGGTCTTTGGTGCTAGCTATCATATCTGTGGCTTCTGCTCCCAGCACCAACTCTTCAGGCACTGCCAGCCCTCATGACTGCATCTGCCCCTTTCTCCTGCCCGGGCCACCCCAGTTCTGCTGACTGGCTCTATTGTCCTCTCCTTGCTTCTGTGCCTCCTGGCCAGGACAGCTCCATGTATCTTGAGAGGGTCCCGTCCGCACCCGAGCTCAGGCCCAAGGTTCCCCTCCAGACTGAGGAGCTCCCAAAGACCACTGACAGCCTAACACTCCATTTCAAGCTTTCCCCAGAACAACCCCTCCCAAGTTGGGCCAATCCAGACTATTTGAGGGGGCCTGCCTTCTGCAAACCCAGGTTTGGGATTTTGTCAGGGCCCTCAGAATACTTCAGGCAGCTCCACCTTACCTCCACTCCCATTCTTCTGGAAGTTCGAGAAGTAGGGGGAGGTCTCAGTGATGCTGCCTGTGAGTCATCCAGCTCTCCCTAGATTTCTGCCCAACCCAGGAAAAACACAGACAGGCTTTTTCAATTCTGGTCCCATCCAGGTGCTAGCCATTGACATAAATATGGTGGCAATATACATGTAAATGCCAAGTGTATTAAAGATCTACATGGGTAAATTCAACACTTTAATACATCAAGCTGTGGGGGCGGGGGGAGGGGGGGGGACAGGGTTTAGACCCTTCAAACTATAATTTTTTGAGTAATTGGTTATATAGCATATAGCAGTTAACATTCAAATATCTGTAAACTGTCTAGGCAGTTACAAACATCATTGTTCTTCTTTACCAAACTTTTATGCACGCAGCCCAGAAGGTTGATTCAGCATCTCCCTAATACCGGGTCTGTAACCTAACAGCTGCTGTACACCTCAATTAAACCTTCATTCTGTGAACGTGACATGTTCTGCTGATACCAATTACCTGTAAGTATAAAACAGAGGCTTTCAAGAGCAGAAACTTCTTTCTCATTTCCCAGCCGCTCGGAGACCCTATCATTAGGAAGACTGACCTGTCCCTTTCATGAATAAAACATAGCTCTTCTTTCAACACGTTCATGATCTCTTCAGTTTATATATCTAGGGCAGCAGATTATTTCAAAGTGCACCTGTCTTTTTTATGTTATGCTGCAAATGAAAAGGCAACGGAAATCCTGCTGCTTTTTTTTATATCTTAAAATATTAATATATTAGGGAGGTGAAGTTAAAATACTATTGAAGATTTAAGCATCATTAAAGTATATGTCAAGGCAAAAATGAAAAACATATTTAGTACATCTCTGCTGTACATGGACATGTCTTCGTCTTTTATCTCTTTAAACCAGCTATTCTCAACCAGGGTTCCTTTAGAGGTTACTGAGAATTCTTTCTGGCTGATTGACCTCCCATTTTATGGGGTCCGCATAGTTCTGGGGCCAATGCCACTTGGCAGAACCAGCGGTATGACACCAATCATTTTTTTAGCTGTCTGTAAGGGGGGCATTCTAACCAAAATTGTAAAGGGGACATTTTTTCCAGCTGACTCCCAGTGAATTCGTTTTAGCAAGGGTATATGACCTCTGAAAATTATTTCAAGGGTACCTCTGGAGAAAAAAGGTTGAGTAAGACTAATTTAAATACTCTGTGTGACAGACCCACCCAGGACAGAGGCTTACTGAGGGGACTGCAGGCAAGCCTCTTGCCTACTAACTATGAGCCCTGGCTTTAAAGGGAACACTACTCTTTGTGAGGTGTATGCTGGGGGGGACCCTTGGAGTAATGTTACTTTGGATTCAATTTCATGTCTTCCCAAGACACACAGACTCTGGTATTCTAGGCCCGGGGTCCCTGTTGAGGGCCTAGCTGACCCATTACCAATAAGGACTGCTCCCCACAGTCAGACACATAGCAGATGTTAATATCATCAGCTTAACCACCTGTCTTCCACACATTGTTACTTGTGCTAATTAACACACCTATTGTCTGCTAGCAAACTATTGGGGGATGTGTTTACACTTGTAATAATGTATATTGTACTTTGTGAGCTTGATGTCAGAAAGTCTGACCTGGAATGAGATCCCTGATTGTCCAGGTGGCTAATTGTTTTATGACCTTAATGTTTATGGTGTTAATTATATTTCTGTATGCAATTGCGTTTGCATATGATAATAGGATCAGCCTCACCTGAGTGTTTAGTGTATAAAAGCCTGTATTCTTGTTCAATAACCAGTTCCAGTTTTGCAGCTAAACTAGTCCTGTCTAGTTCTTGATTGCATTATGCGGCTATAATATCTGATATCCATGTTCAGACTGAAGGAAGCGGTTTACTGAGGGAAACCCTCAAGTGGAGTGTGGGATGGTTCTGTCAGACTCTGCAGCCACAGAAAAAAACTACTGATGTGCCAGGATTATATAACAACACAGTTCTGAGCATGTGGTGTCAGCCCTGCCCTCCATCATTTCTGATGGATTACAAAGAATACAGGCCCTTCTTCATCTCCTTCTTCCTCCATATCTCCAAAACATCTTGTGCAAAGACAGAGAGCACAGGAAGTTATCAGCTCACAAGATTTATGGCAAGATCAAACAGTATTTTTGATCAGTCTCCTCCCCCCTGTCAGCAATCCCATACCACCTGTCAGCAGCCTCCTCCCACATGATGATGTCAACAGTCCCCTACCACCTGTCAGAAATCTCCTTCTATTTGTCAGCAGTCTCCTCCCACCCTTCAGCAGTCCTCTACCACCTGTCAGCAGCCTCCTCCCACCTGTCAGCAGTCCCCTATCACCTGTCAGCAGTCTCCTCCCACCTCTCAACACTCTGCTTCCATCTGTCAGCAGTCCCATCCTGTCTGTCAACAGTCCCCTCCCACTTGCCAGCAGTCTCCTCCCACCTGTCAACTTTCTCCTTCCATTTTTTCAGCAGTTTTCTTCCACCTGTCAACAGATACCTTCCACTATCAGGTATGTGCCCAGCATTTGTGAACTATAATGTAATGGTTAAAACAATGTTGGTATAAAATATGATTCTCCATGTTCGCCATGATCTCCATGTCAAAATTCCTAAATCAGTTCCAGTCCACCTAGGAGTTTTGTGTGTTCCTGATCACCTTTGTGTGATCTAGGTCCTCCTAGTATTCTACATAATATAAAATAAATATAAAATATATTAAAAAAATAAAATAAATATATATACAGTATATATATATATATATATATAATACAAAATACATATAAGTACAAAATATATATAAAATACAAAATACATTTTAAAAATTCAGCAGAGAGAGCAGGAATCCCTCATAATGGGCACAGCAGACCAGGGAAGTCAGCATTGAAATTTCAAAGAGTGTGGAGAATAGGGTGCTCTGGATGACAAGGAGACTTTACAAACAGTACATGACTGGCTCTTGAGATGTAATTAATGCACCACAGCAGCACTTCAGAAGAGGGAAGCACACTCCAAAGGAAAGACAAAGCAGAGAAGAAGGTGCTTCTAAGTGCAGTAATTAAAACATTTTTAATGACAAGAAGGGTTAAAAACACTTACAAGATGGATGTGAAAAGCAAGCATATCAATAAGTCCATAGCATCCAGGGGGTCCCTCCTGGATGTATAGACAGCTGCAGATGGAAAGTCCAGCTGATCAGTGGTGGGAGGCATTGTCAAGGCCAGCGTGGAATGCAGGCAACCGGAAGTGCACAGCAACTGGGCATGCTCCGAAACGTGGCAACTCTGACGTCACTTCCAGTCACCTGCATCCCATGCTAGCCCTGACAGCCCGGCTCTCCTTCCTGGATCAGAGACACAGAGCTTCCCACCGCTGGTCAGCTGGACTTTCCCTCTGCACCTGTCTATACACCCAGGAGGCATCCCGCTGGAGGCTATGGACTTATTGATATGCTTGCTTTTCCCATCCATCTTGTAAGTTTCTTTAACCCTTCTTGTCATTAAAATGTTTTAATCACTGCACTTAGAAGCGTCTTCTTCTCCGATTTGTCTTAGCATTGAAATCTCATAAACTGAGTCCCTGATAGATATAATTAACTGGTATGTGGTTTATCTCTCCAGTATCTATCAAAAAGGACAATATCAGTATTGGGTGGACTGACCCTTTAATTCCTTCAACATCTTTGTCTAAAAGTAAGATTAACCCTAAAAACAGAAGCAGTAAGCTACCTATTACATTCTCTCCCCAGTTACTGAGATACACAAAATCCTTCTTGTAATGAAATGTATTGCCTTAGCTGGCTGGCGCAGCAGTCATGAATTTGTATCACGGCACAGGAATTGCCAGGGCTGTCAATCACTGCTCTCTCCCCGATTAGAAGTGGAAGTTTTTCTCAACTTTCCAGTGTTGTTTTATAATCCTCCAAGGTAGACCTCTGCTGCCTGCAAGCCGCCAGCTCTGATGTTTTTCAATTTGGAACTTATTGCTTTTTCAAAGCTCTCTGACTGGAATACGTAATCTGCTTTTAGCATTTTATGGACTGGCAGTGTTACCGTTTTAATTCAATGTATCAGTGATTAATTCTTTACTGCCTTTGTGCTGAGAATTGTTTTACAGGTTTTAATAGGAGGATTAAATAAACTTGATGGTAATCAAAATGTTTATTAATATGTTAATGCTGCATTTATTCAGCACAACACAATGTACAAATAACAAAAAGAGCAAGAGTGGTGTGTACAGGAGCAATGGCGCTGTACACACTCACTGCCCAACAGACATCAATATACATCAAATACCCCAATACATTATTTAAAATTGGGCTTTACCAACACTAAACCATGTTGCAATTGAAAAATTTAATTTGATAAATTTAAAGACAATGTTCTGATGGCAATTATAACATCCTTGATTTCCCACCACTTTCTGTTTTGGTGGTCACAGGGACAGATAGAGAGGTGAATGTACCCAGTGGAGAGAGAGACAGTAATAAAAACTTGACAGAAGTTTCTAACCCACCCCGCTTTTTGCAAAACTGAAAAAAATGTTTGGCTATACATTAAAGCAGAGTTCCAGCCTCAAAATAGAAAAAATCGATTTTGGGCCATCCGCTTGCTAAGGGCCACCTGAAAAAGAAATGGATACTCCCAATTTTTTATTTTTTTTTTGGTCACTTACCTTGATATTGAAGAAAATATACTCACCTTCCCTCCACTTCCTCCCTCGGCGGCCGCGTCCCGCGCCGTCACTTCCGGCTTGCGATGACTTCTGGGAGCTGAACGTCATCGTTCCCAGGAATCAATGTGTCTGCACCGGTGTTCCGTGAAAAAACCCTCCCCGTGAAAAATCCCTAACCTCGTCACTTCCGGTGCACCTACGTCATGGAACAGCTGAGCAGCTTACCAGTGTGCATGCTCACTGCTCCGGAGGGTAGGGAATTCTCATGGGGTAGGGTTTTTTAACCTTACACCGCATCAGCTGTTGCCGCGGGTACATTAAAACATCTCCGCTGCAACATCAAATCATCTCCGCTACACCCGCCGCTTTTACATTTAGTAGACGAGATCGGGGAAGTCACAGGGGTAGGAGCGGAGATGATTTCATGTTGCAACGGAGATGTTTTAATGTACCCGCAGCATCAGCTGATGCGCTGTGTTACAAAACACTACCCCGTGAAAATTCCCTACCCTCCGGAGCTGTGAGCATGTGCACTGGTAAGCTGCTCAGCTGTTCCATGACATAGGTCAACAGGAAGTGACGAGGGTAGGGAATTTTCATGAGGTAGGGTTTTTTAACATTACACCGGCCCCGCTCGTCACTTCCGGTGCAAGCGCAGCATTCCCTGCTAAACAGCTTCTGGGCATGCCCAGAAGCTGTGCAGGGATGCCGCGCTTGCACCGGAAGTGACGAGCGGGGCCGGTGCAGTGCATTGTGGGACTCCGACGTCACCGAAGAGGCCGCAGAAGAGGATGCACTGGCTTCAGCTGCCCACACCTGAGATGCCAGTGCTGGAGAAGAACTTTTCAAGATAAGTATTTCTTTTTACAAGTAAGTGCGACCCAGGACAGTTCAGAGGCTATCTATTGTGGAATGTACTAGCCCTGACTGTCCGGGGGGTATTTTTATCTAAATTTGACCCCTGAGGCCAGAACACCGCTTTAACTTTAATGTATGCTACTACAATGTAGGGTAAGGGCACAGAAGTTTCTAGCATAGTTTCCTACATTGGCCACTAGGTGTGGCCATAGTTAATATAAGGAGCCTTTGTAGTGGGAGAAGGCAGTGTAGTTTCCTAGTGAGCTTCTAGAGGTCTTTAGAGTAATGAGTGTGGTGTAGATATCGGAGTAGTGCCAGCCCTGTCCTTGCCAGTGTGAGGCATCTCGAGAAGGAGGGCACTGGCTGGTCGTCATTTGAAAAGTTGCAAGGTCCGGGCTGTGCAAAGATGCCATCTTTGAGGCTCTAGCTCCGGAAGCTTTTCCTTAGGGGGAAACAGGGATGGATACTTGGGATTTGACCTACTCACAGGTAAGTATCGCAGAGTTCTTAGCTTAGATCAGTGATGGCCAATTTTGTTGATCTAGGTTGCCTCTGATAAAGCTCCTCACATTGACAAAGGAGCACACACTGAAGATGTGCAACATGAGATGGTCAGAAACTGCAGACATGCTATAGAGGTTGTTGCAGATTGGGTGCATGCGCTTTTAGGACTCTAATTACTGATGTGTCAGTCACCTTAAAATGACTTGTGTAATATTTGATACTTGCCTCAGCAAGATCCATTATAAAAGATGATGGTCAAAAACATAAAAAAAAAAGTAATGGACAGCAAATAAAAAGTAAAGTAGGTATAAAATTGATAAATTAAATCATTTAACTACTAGAAGCCAGTCTAAAGAATATTTTTCCTTTACTATCCTAAGTAATCACCAAAGTAGGGAAAACATAGACTGCTGTCTGCAGGGGCCCCTAAGTTCTGCACAATAAGTGCCCAAATATGCAGCCTCTGGGCCACAGGTCAGGCACCAGGAGTTTCGATTATAGATCAAGTGTCTCCAAACTCTCTACTGTCCTTCGGACTTCAGGAGGGCCAGATTGTGGCCAGTGAGTAGAAAATATCCTGACATCAGTGATAAGTAAACAATGTCTCAAACTTGGTTTCAGTGTAAGTAAAAAAAAAATGACATAGCAAATTTGGTTAGTAGGAAGAGGGATAGTGCTAATCATTCATATTAGTTGGAGGAATAGTGGCACATCACTGGCATTAGTGGGAGGAAAAGTACCGCATCCTTGGTGGTACAGTACCAATGGAAGAAATAGTGCCCCATCATTGGTGTCAGTGACAAGATGTATGCCCCACTATTGGTGTCCAGTGGGAAGAATAATGCCACATCATTGGAATTAGTTGGAGGAATAGTTCCCCATCATTGATATTAGCTGGAAGCATACTTCCCCGTCATTGGAATATTTTTGGAAGAATAGTTCCCCATCATTGGTATTATTTGAAGGAATTCTTACCCATCATTGGAATTAGTTGGAGGAATACTTCACCGTTATTGGTATCAGTGGGAGGAATAGTTCCCCATCATTGATATTAGTTGGAGGAATACTTTCCGATCTTTGAAATAAGTTGAAGGAATACTTCTGCAGAAATGGAATTCATTGGAGAAATACTTCCCCATCTTTGGAATTAGTAGGAGGAATAGTGCCCTATCATTGGTATTAGTTGAAGGAATAGTGCTCCCTCAATGGTATTAGTTGCAGGAATAGTGCCCCATCATTGGTATTAGTTGGGGGAATACTTCCCCACCATTGGTATTAGTTGGATAAACAGTTCCCCATGATTGATAATAATTGAAGGAATAGTTTCCCATCATTGGTTTCAGTGGGAGAAATAGTGTCCCATCACTGAAATTAATTGGATGAACAGTTCCCCATCATTGGCATCATTGGGATGCCCCCAGGCGCTGACTGGCTACTTTCGGCCTAGGGGACAAGTACAAACCAGAGGCCCATGGTGCAGTGACTAAGCCCCCTCTTCCACTCTCCCTCTTCCCAGCCTCCTCTTGACCCCCATTCTAGGCTTAAGCTCCTCTCCAGGTATTCTCTACTCATTGGCCGAACCGACCTGGCCAGCAGGGGGCAGTTGGGGGGAGCTGGGACAGTTCGGTCGGAGCTGCTTGGCGAAAGAGAGTCTTCAGTGGGGCATGGAACTGGCCTCTGCTCAGACACAGTTTACACCATCCATGCTGGTGGGGAGGCCTGCGCTCTGTCCTTGTCTTCATCCCACACTCATTAAGTCAGCAGTGGGGACTTTTTACTTCTCTTCACCAAGAATCCTTTAGGCATGTCTGTGGCAGAATCAGTGCAGCCTTTTTTAGGGGGCATCAGACCGGCTCGGGGGGCAATTGCCCCCCTGCCCTTGGCCCAGTCCTCCCCTGAGTGCCCCATTGATGGTCTCAGTGGCAGGAATAATGCCCCAATGTTGGTGTACAGTGGGGGGAATAGTACCCCGAAGACCAGATCCTTGCAAGAAAGGGCTGCTTTAGGCCCACGGGCTACCGTTTGTAGACCGCTGTTATAGAGAATCAAAGGGTAGAGGGAGTGTGAAAAGGTTCATAGAAAATGTTGTCCTGTAAAGTTTCATAAGGACACCAATGTTTATAATGAATTCATAGCTGAGTACATTTTATGTGTGGAGTTTCACTTTAATGTTTACACTTTGGCCATTATGACAGCGTGCCAATGCTTTTATCTTTTTCAACTGTAGCTGCCATTTAACATTCTTCCAGGAGCTGTGTGATGTTTACACGCGTTCTGTTTTCTGTTTCTTGTAATTATGAATTGTAATGTTAATGCGTATTATTTCTTTTTATCAGCAAATGAATGGATTTTGTTCTATGTGAGTGCATACCTATTGTCTGGTTAAACAGCCCTCTGGATTTATACAACACATATAACAATATTTTCCAAAACATCAAGGTACAAAATTAATTAGCTGCTCTTTAAAAAGGAGCTGGAACAGCAGAACAGATAATAATAGGAATGTGCTACAGAGCAATCATTGTTAATTCATTATTTCTTGCTTATTCCCAGTTAAAAATATGTTTGTATACATTTTGTCGCAGTAACCCATTCATTTAGGATGTCTTCCTTTATAAAAATTGAATACATTTAGAGAAGTATGTGCATTGTATTATTATCTTCTCACAACTGGAATGTAGCTTTGTTCGAGTTTCATACAGCCTGGACAAATAATTATTTTCAGTATGGCACCACATTCCCCAGATGGGGGGGGGTATTGCGGAATAGATCCATTTCAGCTTGGATTCAACCTTACCAATTCAACTGGCACAGAAGATTCACATACCATCCCACTTTACAATTGTATACTTCCATTCTTTTTATAGCTTTGTAGACTATAATGGGAGAGGCCCCCCACACTTTTTTACTTACCTTCTTCTGAAGTCTCCTGGCTATATATGCCATGCGGTGGATGATGCAGAGAGCTGCTCACTACAGCAATACACTGCAAGTGCAGGACACCATGCTGGGGGGGGGGGGGGGGGGGCAGGACCGTGACGCCCTGTATTCACAGTCTTTAGTCAGTCTTCTGGATTGAGTGATGTGACACTGTGTGGCAGGGAAAAGGTACCTCAGAGGACAGCCCTGGATATAAGGGGAGTATCATAAACGGAAGGACAAATAGGAATAAATAACCTGGAGTTGAACTTTAAATACAAATGTCCAAACCAAAGGGTTAAAATACAGGGAATCTATCATCAATACCATGTCAGTAAAATGAAAAAAGGAGCAGCGGTAATCATTTTAGCATTTTAAAGGTGGAATCCTTACTGGTGCATTGCAGGGAGACATCCATTTAGAGTTGGTACAGCCTGTTCAGACCTCATAATACACTGCAAGGAGAATAAGATTGCTGCATACATCCCTTACTGTAACTTATCTTTACTGTAATCACTGTAGCACAAAAACATCTTCAAAAGAAACTCCTGTATACATGTTATGTTGCTACAGTAGAAAAATGTTTGACTGAAGATTGTGTGAGAGTGAGACAGGCCTTGCAAGAAAGAAAATGATGAAACTGGACAAATAGTAGGGAAGGAAGGAAGGAAGGAAGGAAGGAAGGAAGGAAGGAAGGAAGGAAGGAAGGAAGGAAGGAAGGAAGGAAGGAAGGAAGGAAGGAAGGAAGGAAGGAAGGAAGGAAGGAAGGAAGGAAGGAAGGAAGGGGATAGGGGTAGAAGGAAAGAACTACGGCAGGAAAAAAAGGGGAAAGGGTGGAGGGAGAGAAGGGAATTAAGAATGGAAGGAAGGTGTAAAAGAAGAAAATTAAGAATGGAAGGAAGGTGTAGTGGAAGAGAATTAAGAACAGAAGAAAGGTATAAAGGAAGAAAATTAAGAATGGAAGGAAGGTGTAGAGGGCAAGAACTAAGGATGGACGGAATGTGTAGTAGGAGAGAAGTAAAGATAGAAATAAGGGTATAGAGAGAGAGAGAACCAAGGATGAATGGAAGTTGTAGAGGGAGAGAATGGAAGGAGGGTGTATTAGTAGATAACTAAGCATGGAGAATGGAAGGTAGGTGTATAGGAATAGAAATAGGAATGGAGGTAAGGTGCAGTCGAAGAGAGCTTAGAAGGATGGTGTAGAGAGAAAGAACTATGGCTGGAAGGAAGGTCTTGAGGGAAAGAACTATGGATGAATGGAAGCTGTAGAAGGAAATAATTAAGGTTGAAAGGAAGGAACGTCTAGAGGGGAAGAACTTGGAAGGAATAAGTACAAGGAGAGATCTAAGGATTGAAGGAAGGATGATCTAGAAGGAAAAAAACTTAGGAAAAAGGGGAGAGGAGACAGAAGAAGAAATCTTAAAAAAAAGGAGGGAAGGTGTTGAGGGAGAGAACTAAGAATGGAATGAAGGAAGGTCTAGAGAAACAAAACTTGGGAAGAAAGAGGAAGTGTACGGGAAGAGATGAAGAAGGAAGGAAGGAAGGAAGGAAGGAAGAAGGAATTCTTTTTTGATCCTAACCCTAACCCTTGATCTGCACGTTCTATGCACTTGCCCAAAAATTCTTTCTCTATTGTACATCACGGGACACAGAGCCATATTCATTACCATATGGGTTATACGCTACCTATAGGTGAATAGACACTGGCAACCAATCAGACAGAAATTCCCCCTATATAACCCCTCCTTCACAGGAAGTACCTCAGTTTTTTTCGCCAGTGTCTTAAAGGTGACCATCACAGTGGAGAAGCTCTCCACATGTTTTATGTTTTTTTCAAAGAAGAAGAAAGAAAGATTATGCTACAATCCAGATCAAAGATCTCTGAATCTAAGGGGTTAGCAATCAGATCCATCCAAAAGAGTCAAAGACTAAAAGGATGGTACCAGAGCCTCGGGAAAGGAGATAGGAGGTTTTGCCTGTAATGTTGTCCTTTTTAGGCACTGGACCCTGGGATCCGGACCCTTGGTAAAACCAACCCCAAAGGCGCAGGGTGCTCTACAGGTCCAAGGGAGTGGCCCCTCTAAAACAAGGGGACCCAGTGCTTGAAGTTCGGCAAGTGACAGAAACTCACCATGATAGGTGAAGATTGGATTCTTGTTACAAGACAGAATCCTGCGACGGGACTGGTAAGTCCACTTTCTAAAATATTTGTAAAAATATTTTTATGCACTATTCCCTTAAAAGATAACAGGTGCCATGTGCCATGTTGGTCTTTATAAAGAGACAATAGGTATATTAGCTGTATCAAAGCACATTTTGTTTGTTTAAACATTTTTTGCTCTACCTGTGTAAAACAGTAGGTGTATCAGCTATGTTAAAGCACACCTTGTTTGTTTATACATATTGTTTTCACCCTGTGCTGATCACCTGTAAGGTGTATCAGCTGTGAAAAAAAACGCACTTTGTTTGCTTAATCTGCTCTCAACCCCATGTTGTTTGGCGTACAGCGCCAGCGCATTTGTCTCCTCAGAAAATTCCGGCAATGCAACGCCTTCAGTGGCGTGTCTGTGGCGAAGGATGGTCCACGCATGAATATTCGCCATTTAAGCACAAGCGTATGCATGAAGCCAGGAGGGGCGTCATGATGCGATTGGCGTGCACATGGATGTCATGTAGCACACCGCACATGCGCAGTAAAAGCGCAAACAGCGCAATTTCTTAAGGAAGTGTTATCAGCAAGCAAGCCTCTGTCAGAGGCTGGAGGGGACACAGAGCAGCAGAAGCTGGGTTGAGTGAATCACTGTGGGTGCATGTTTACAAGCATGATCTGGTTCTGTTACTTTGGGATCAGTGTTGTGTGTGATAAGCTGTATAGCTCGGCACAAGCCTTGAGTACACTAAAGTTAGTACCTCAAGTTTGTCTTGCCTAAGAGCAATGTCCTCCCGAAAGAGGAGTGGGGGGGCACAGTTGGAAGAGGCACTATGGTGCTGCCGACAGGACTTAAAGATCCTAGTTGTGCTTCCTCTGTGTTTAACTCCCCTGAAAGGCCAGAGGCAACTAGCCAGTCGTTAGTGCTTCTATTGCAGCCTACGTCACTAAGGGTGAATTGGCATTGACGTTGGCCGGCCTTGAGGGAATGATTGCTGGCATGATTGCAGAATCGCAAGAAGGGAGCGAACATGATAGATCCCCCTCACCTGAGCCACCCCCTGAGTCAGTTCAGGATTGGGCAGAGGATGTGGAAGAAATAGCTGTAAATGACTCTGTAGAAGGTCAAGCTGAGGTTTCCACTTCTGGGGAGTCAGGACCTGAGGAGTCATACTCGGCTTCTCAATCCCAGTGATTGTTGATTCAGTCTCTCACTGAAATGGTCCAGTTTGAATACAAATTACCTCCCTTAGAGATGTCTGAAGTCTTTTTCCTCTCTAGGCTCATTGCGTCCTCCTCATAGTCCTCAGACTTTTTCCTTACATCCGCTCTTGGAGCAGGTAATGTACGGGATTATCCTGATAGGATTTTTGTTCCTCCCTAAAGGTTTTCACTATTGTATCCTATAAAGGATATCCTATCCTGAGGAAGCGTTCTAACCCGAAACGGCCGTAGAGCAGTGCTACATGAAAGGGGTCCATAGCCACCAGTTCTATTGTGAGTCTGGTGGCTTTTCA
This sequence comes from Pelophylax lessonae, assembly GCF_965119305.1. NCBI lineage: Eukaryota > Metazoa > Chordata > Amphibia > Anura > Ranidae > Pelophylax > Pelophylax lessonae. The sequence continues at coordinate 40,967,345 of NC_138779.1, read as the reverse complement.
TGTAAGTGCTCTTTAGATGTTTGCACTATTTGGATCATTATCAGATGTTTTTACCAAGTTTTTAAAGTTGCTTGTCATGCCTTTGTTTTAAATAAATACTACACTATGGGAAGATTTGTTCTCTCCTATGTTTGCTGATTTACACCTGCTGTGCCGGAATATTGGAGGTGATATCCTCTGGTGTGAACCCCCTTATGTCTGGCTCTGCTCAAGACTTGATATTACACTAAAACGCAGTAGCTGTCTTGATAAGGCAGCATATCGGTCTGGTGAGTGTGCATTCCTATTTTTGGTGAAGATCACTGGTGGAGGAGTGTTTATTTAGATATACCGGCACTGAATATCAGCACAATTGTGGATTTATTTTAAAAGACTTCCTATGGACTGAATTATTATTATTCTGTCACTTAATTGTCACATACAATATTCTACATTTTATTTTTGAGTTCTGGAAGAAGCCACTGTCCAGGGAAAGTGGTCTGGGGTAGAAAAAAGTCTTCCCATCAATGTCTTTGAAATCCGAGCAGTTTGTCGGGCTTTAAAGTACTGGATGCCCAGACTTCGGGGTTAACCTGTCAGGGTACAATCTGACAATACCACAGCTGTGGCCTATATCAACCATCAAGGAGGCACCAAAAGTCAGTCAGCCCAGAAGGAGGTGGATATCCTCCTATCCTGGGCAGAAAAATAAGTTCCATGCCTATCAGCGGTTTTCATTGAGGGAATAGAAAACTGTCAGGCAGACTTTCTAAGTCGTCAACAGATGTTTTCGGAAGAATAGTCCCTACACCCTGAGATCTTTGCATTGATCTGCCAACACTGGGGGGTCCCAGATGTAGTTCTATTGGCATCCAGGTTCAACAAAAAGTTGTAGAGATTTGTGTCCAGGGCGATTGATCCACTTACAGCCAGAATAGATGCCTTGGTGACTCCTTGGGAGGAGTTTTCCCTGATCTATGCTTTTCCTCCGGTTCAGCTGCTGCCACGTCTGTTTTGCAGAATCCAGCTAGAGGGGAAACCAGTAATCCTGGTAGCTCCTGCATGGCTGAGGAGGTTTTGGTATACACAAATTCAAAAATTGGCAGTGGCAATACCCTGGGTTCTTCCACTGCGTCCGGACCTACTCTCTCAAGGTCTGATATTCCACCCTGCTTTACAGTTTCTAAATGTGATGGCTTGGCTATTGAAGCCTTGATTTTGAAAGAGCATGGTACTGTATATCTGTCCCTGCAGTTTCTACCCTGATAAATGCTAGGAAACCAGTCTCTAGAGGCATTCATTACAGGGCCTGGAAATCTTACATTACCTGCTGTGTAGGAGGGGTTATATAGGGGGACTTCCTGTCTGACTGTTTGCCATTGTCCATTCACCTATAACCCTATAACCCATACATTAATGAATATGGCTCTGTGTCCCGTTATGTACTCCAAGAGATGGATTTTACAGGTCAGCTGTAGGAAAAATCCATATTTTAAAAGCGAGCATAGTGTAGCCCACTCCCTATGTTTGACTTTATCCACTAAAATATACTCTTTATTTTTTGGCTTTCGTAACATTTAGAATATCAGAACTCCAGATAAAAGCTCTTTTACCTGCAGAGACATTTTTTGATGTACAGCAGAATTAGATAAATATTGGTTCATAGAGACACATTCATGTTAATGTACCAGCCCACACTTCCAATATTTTGCAGCTTTCATCTAAACATCTAAGGGACTAATGATCCCCCTTCTATAATGAAACCAGGCCGGTAACGTGAAGCTCAGCTTTACAAATTGCTACAGCGGGAAACTGATTTCAAAGAAAAGTTCTGATAGAAATCCAGGTAGGCATTTCTGCATATATACATAAAGAGGTCAGAGGAGGAAATAGCGAATGCCAGAGAGCTTATTTAAAGTTAATTCTAACTTTCACAAGTTTTCTAAGGTAACTGAAATGCAAGATAATTGAAATATAGTTTTTTACCAATGAAATTGTTCATCTAATTTTTTATGTTTTTTCTTTTTCTTCTGATAGATTTGTACATTTTCTGAATTTAGAATAGCGCATTGTCAGTTGGGATTCTGGTATTCCATAAAGGGGAGCTTGGACCACCCACCGCGTATTTATGTCGCTAATTTGACGCTAAATAACGGGGTTATGGCAGCGGATAGCTGCCAAATGCCCAGTATTTTTATAAACGGCAGGCAGTCCGCTTTGACATAAAAGTGCTCCCAGCAGCAGATTCACGACGGGATCACTTTTATGGGTGGCAGGAGAGGTGCCACTGCCCACCCCCCTTCCGCCTCTTCCTGGTCGTTTTTTCTGCTTACAGGAGCCGTCGGTAGCGGGGAAAACGATGCGCTCCCCTGTGCTGATGGGAAGGAAGTCGAGTAAGGGCAAGCTGGCCCAGACACGACACTATGCCCTTGGAGGACCAGAGCGACGTCAAACGTCACTTCCACCCAACGGCCTTAAAGGGCCAATTTTTTTTTGCTTTTTATGATATTTTTTTTATTGCTTTTAAGTGTAAATGTGTGATCTGAGGTCTTTTTGACCTCAGATCTCACATTAAAGAGGACCCGTCCTGCCTTTTACAAGGAATGTTTACATTTTTTTCTTTTTAATAAAGGACTTTTCAAAAACTGTGTTCTGTGTTTTTTTTATTGAATGGGTAGGGGTACGATGTACCCGAAACCCATTCACATGGGGGGGTCTGGTCTGGGGGCCCCCTTGTTAAAAGGAGCTTCCAGATTCTGACAAGCCCCCCACCCGCAGACCCCCACAACCACAGCCCAGAGTTGTCGGGAAGAAATCTTAAAAAAAAGGAGGGAAGGTGTTGAGGGAGAGAACTAAGAATGGAATGAAGGAAGGTCTAGAGAAACAAAACTTGGGAAGAAAGAGGAAGTGTACGGGAAGAGATGAAGAAGGAAGGAAGGAAGGAAGGAAGGAAGAAGGAATTCTTTTTTGATCCTAACCCTAACCCTTGATCTGCACGTTCTATGCACTTGCCCAAAAATTCTTTCTCTATTGTACATCACGGGACACAGAGCCATATTCATTACCATATGGGTTATACGCTACCTATAGGTGAATAGACACTGGCAACCAATCAGACAGAAATTCCCCCTATATAACCCCTCCTTCACAGGAAGTACCTCAGTTTTTTTCGCCAGTGTCTTAAAGGTGACCATCACAGTGGAGAAGCTCTCCACATGTTTTATGTTTTTTTCAAAGAAGAAGAAAGAAAGATTATGCTACAATCCAGATCAAAGATCTCTGAATCTAAGGGGTTAGCAATCAGATCCATCCAAAAGAGTCAAAGACTAAAAGGATGGTACCAGAGCCTCGGGAAAGGAGATAGGAGGTTTTGCCTGTAATGTTGTCCTTTTTAGGCACTGGACCCTGGGATCCGGACCCTTGGTAAAACCAACCCCAAAGGCGCAGGGTGCTCTACAGGTCCAAGGGAGTGGCCCCTCTAAAACAAGGGGACCCAGTGCTTGAAGTTCGGCAAGTGACAGAAACTCACCATGATAGGTGAAGATTGGATTCTTGTTACAAGACAGAATCCTGCGACGGGACTGGTAAGTCCACTTTCTAAAATATTTGTAAAAATATTTTTATGCACTATTCCCTTAAAAGATAACAGGTGCCATGTGCCATGTTGGTCTTTATAAAGAGACAATAGGTATATTAGCTGTATCAAAGCACATTTTGTTTGTTTAAACATTTTTTGCTCTACCTGTGTAAAACAGTAGGTGTATCAGCTATGTTAAAGCACACCTTGTTTGTTTATACATATTGTTTTCACCCTGTGCTGATCACCTGTAAGGTGTATCAGCTGTGAAAAAAAACGCACTTTGTTTGCTTAATCTGCTCTCAACCCCATGTTGTTTGGCGTACAGCGCCAGCGCATTTGTCTCCTCAGAAAATTCCGGCAATGCAACGCCTTCAGTGGCGTGTCTGTGGCGAAGGATGGTCCACGCATGAATATTCGCCATTTAAGCACAAGCGTATGCATGAAGCCAGGAGGGGCGTCATGATGCGATTGGCGTGCACATGGATGTCATGTAGCACACCGCACATGCGCAGTAAAAGCGCAAACAGCGCAATTTCTTAAGGAAGTGTTATCAGCAAGCAAGCCTCTGTCAGAGGCTGGAGGGGACACAGAGCAGCAGAAGCTGGGTTGAGTGAATCACTGTGGGTGCATGTTTACAAGCATGATCTGGTTCTGTTACTTTGGGATCAGTGTTGTGTGTGATAAGCTGTATAGCTCGGCACAAGCCTTGAGTACACTAAAGTTAGTACCTCAAGTTTGTCTTGCCTAAGAGCAATGTCCTCCCGAAAGAGGAGTGGGGGGGCACAGTTGGAAGAGGCACTATGGTGCTGCCGACAGGACTTAAAGATCCTAGTTGTGCTTCCTCTGTGTTTAACTCCCCTGAAAGGCCAGAGGCAACTAGCCAGTCGTTAGTGCTTCTATTGCAGCCTACGTCACTAAGGGTGAATTGGCATTGACGTTGGCCGGCCTTGAGGGAATGATTGCTGGCATGATTGCAGAATCGCAAGAAGGGAGCGAACATGATAGATCCCCCTCACCTGAGCCACCCCCTGAGTCAGTTCAGGATTGGGCAGAGGATGTGGAAGAAATAGCTGTAAATGACTCTGTAGAAGGTCAAGCTGAGGTTTCCACTTCTGGGGAGTCAGGACCTGAGGAGTCATACTCGGCTTCTCAATCCCAGTGATTGTTGATTCAGTCTCTCACTGAAATGGTCCAGTTTGAATACAAATTACCTCCCTTAGAGATGTCTGAAGTCTTTTTCCTCTCTAGGCTCATTGCGTCCTCCTCATAGTCCTCAGACTTTTTCCTTACATCCGCTCTTGGAGCAGGTAATGTACGGGATTATCCTGATAGGATTTTTGTTCCTCCCTAAAGGTTTTCACTATTGTATCCTATAAAGGATATCCTATCCTGAGGAAGCGTTCTAACCCGAAACGGCCGTAGAGCAGTGCTACATGAAAGGGGTCCATAGCCACCAGTTCTATTGTGAGTCTGGTGGCTTTTCATGTAAGTGCTCTTTAGATGTTTGCACTATTTGGATCATTATCAGATGTTTTTACCAAGTTTTTAAAGTTGCTTGTCATGCCTTTGTTTTAAATAAATACTACACTATGGGAAGATTTGTTCTCTCCTATGTTTGCTGATTTACACCTGCTGTGCCGGAATATTGGAGGTGATATCCTCTGGTGTGAACCCCCTTATGTCTGGCTCTGCTCAAGACTTGATATTACACTAAAACGCAGTAGCTGTCTTGATAAGGCAGCATATCGGTCTGGTGAGTGTGCATTCCTATTTTTGGTGAAGATCACTGGTGGAGGAGTGTTTATTTAGATATACCGGCACTGAATATCAGCACAATTGTGGATTTATTTTAAAAGACTTCCTATGGACTGAATTATTATTATTCTGTCACTTAATTGTCACATACAATATTCTACATTTTATTTTTGAGTTCTGGAAGAAGCCACTGTCCAGGGAAAGTGGTCTGGGGTAGAAAAAAGTCTTCCCATCAATGTCTTTGAAATCCGAGCAGTTTGTCGGGCTTTAAAGTACTGGATGCCCAGACTTCGGGGTTAACCTGTCAGGGTACAATCTGACAATACCACAGCTGTGGCCTATATCAACCATCAAGGAGGCACCAAAAGTCAGTCAGCCCAGAAGGAGGTGGATATCCTCCTATCCTGGGCAGAAAAATAAGTTCCATGCCTATCAGCGGTTTTCATTGAGGGAATAGAAAACTGTCAGGCAGACTTTCTAAGTCGTCAACAGATGTTTTCGGAAGAATAGTCCCTACACCCTGAGATCTTTGCATTGATCTGCCAACACTGGGGGGTCCCAGATGTAGTTCTATTGGCATCCAGGTTCAACAAAAAGTTGTAGAGATTTGTGTCCAGGGCGATTGATCCACTTACAGCCAGAATAGATGCCTTGGTGACTCCTTGGGAGGAGTTTTCCCTGATCTATGCTTTTCCTCCGGTTCAGCTGCTGCCACGTCTGTTTTGCAGAATCCAGCTAGAGGGGAAACCAGTAATCCTGGTAGCTCCTGCATGGCTGAGGAGGTTTTGGTATACACAAATTCAAAAATTGGCAGTGGCAATACCCTGGGTTCTTCCACTGCGTCCGGACCTACTCTCTCAAGGTCTGATATTCCACCCTGCTTTACAGTTTCTAAATGTGATGGCTTGGCTATTGAAGCCTTGATTTTGAAAGAGCATGGTACTGTATATCTGTCCCTGCAGTTTCTACCCTGATAAATGCTAGGAAACCAGTCTCTAGAGGCATTCATTACAGGGCCTGGAAATCTTACATTACCTGCTGTGTAGGAGGGGTTATATAGGGGGACTTCCTGTCTGACTGTTTGCCATTGTCCATTCACCTATAACCCTATAACCCATACATTAATGAATATGGCTCTGTGTCCCGTTATGTACTCCAAGAGATGGATTTTACAGGTCAGCTGTAGGAAAAATCCATATTTTAAAAGCGAGCATAGTGTAGCCCACTCCCTATGTTTGACTTTATCCACTAAAATATACTCTTTATTTTTTGGCTTTCGTAACATTTAGAATATCAGAACTCCAGATAAAAGCTCTTTTACCTGCAGAGACATTTTTTGATGTACAGCAGAATTAGATAAATATTGGTTCATAGAGACACATTCATGTTAATGTACCAGCCCACACTTCCAATATTTTGCAGCTTTCATCTAAACATCTAAGGGACTAATGATCCCCCTTCTATAATGAAACCAGGCCGGTAACGTGAAGCTCAGCTTTACAAATTGCTACAGCGGGAAACTGATTTCAAAGAAAAGTTCTGATAGAAATCCAGGTAGGCATTTCTGCATATATACATAAAGAGGTCAGAGGAGGAAATAGCGAATGCCAGAGAGCTTATTTAAAGTTAATTCTAACTTTCACAAGTTTTCTAAGGTAACTGAAATGCAAGATAATTGAAATATAGTTTTTTACCAATGAAATTGTTCATCTAATTTTTTATGTTTTTTCTTTTTCTTCTGATAGATTTGTACATTTTCTGAATTTAGAATAGCGCATTGTCAGTTGGGATTCTGGTATTCCATAAAGGGGAGCTTGGACCACCCACCGCGTATTTATGTCGCTAATTTGACGCTAAATAACGGGGTTATGGCAGCGGATAGCTGCCAAATGCCCAGTATTTTTATAAACGGCAGGCAGTCCGCTTTGACATAAAAGTGCTCCCAGCAGCAGATTCACGACGGGATCACTTTTATGGGTGGCAGGAGAGGTGCCACTGCCCACCCCCCTTCCGCCTCTTCCTGGTCGTTTTTTCTGCTTACAGGAGCCGTCGGTAGCGGGGAAAACGATGCGCTCCCCTGTGCTGATGGGAAGGAAGTCGAGTAAGGGCAAGCTGGCCCAGACACGACACTATGCCCTTGGAGGACCAGAGCGACGTCAAACGTCACTTCCACCCAACGGCCTTAAAGGGCCAATTTTTTTTTGCTTTTTATGATATTTTTTTTATTGCTTTTAAGTGTAAATGTGTGATCTGAGGTCTTTTTGACCTCAGATCTCACATTAAAGAGGACCCGTCCTGCCTTTTACAAGGAATGTTTACATTTTTTTCTTTTTAATAAAGGACTTTTCAAAAACTGTGTTCTGTGTTTTTTTTATTGAATGGGTAGGGGTACGATGTACCCGAAACCCATTCACATGGGGGGGTCTGGTCTGGGGGCCCCCTTGTTAAAAGGAGCTTCCAGATTCTGACAAGCCCCCCACCCGCAGACCCCCACAACCACAGCCCAGAGTTGTCGGGAAGAGGCCCTTATCTCCATCAACATGGGGACAAGGTGCTTTGGGGGGCACCCCAAAGCAACCTCCCCATGTTGAGGGCAAGTGGCCTGGTATGGTTCAGGAGGAGGGGTTGCTCGTCTCCCCCTTTCCTGGCCTACCAGGCTGTATACTTGGATAAGGGTCTGGTATGGATTTTGGGGGGGACCCCACGCCCTTTTTTTATTTTTTTTAAAAATGTTGGCGTTGAGTTCCCCTTAAAATCTATACCTGACCCAAAGAGGCTTGTCTAGATTTGGGGGGACCCCATGTAATTTATTTAAAATTCTGTCATAGGGTTCCCTTAAGCACTTAAATACAGGGCACTTTCACCCCCTTCCTGCCCAGACCAATTTTCAACTTCCAGTACTCATTGGCATCTATGGGAAATCTTGGTCGGCTTGGTATGGCACTGCTCCTGGTCTTTAACACTGGTCTATGGGAAATATTGGTTGGCTTGACATGGCACTGCTCCCGTCTTTATCATTGGCATCTATGGGGAAACTGACTGCACTAATCTGACTAAACACACTATCACCTAACTACCTGCCTAATCTCTACTGTCACACACAGTACACAGCTTCGGTGTAAGCAGTGTATAGTGTGGGGCGTAGGCTTAGCCATGAGCCATGATTGGCGATAGGCACCCTGCTTTTGGCCAATCATGGCTCCGACAGGACATTGTGCTGTGATTGGCCAAAGCATACAGGTCAGGTGCATGCTTTGGCCAATCATCAGCAACCAATGCACTGCAACAGTGCAGTGCATTATGGGGCACTCAATGGCGGGCAAACTTCCCGCTGAGTGGCTCATTTCTTTGTGTGTTCAGCGAACACACAAACAGCTGATGTTTGACTCAAACACAGAGCCCATCCCTAGTTGCCTTTGCCCTTTGGGTTGTCCCTCTGGTTCTTATGATTCTCATTTGCTCCAATCCTTGTCTTCAATATAATCAAAAAGATTACACTGAAGGCCTTTGAGAAATCGTGTTACACGTTGTAAGGTCAGACAGCTTTTAAATATTTTTAACTTTTGTTCCTTTAAAAGTTGTATGCTGTGAGTGCCCTTGAAATATATTATTTTGGATTAATCCTTTTTGCCTCTGCAGGGTTTCAACCACTCTCTATTTCTCAATTGGAAAATTTGCTCCAAGGACAAGGAAATCTTACAAAAAGGGCTTGTGTTGATGGACAAATGCAGCTTGCTTTCTAGTACATTTTGCTTCTATTTGACTTTTCAAAGAAAAGCTCTGATAGAACTCCAGGTAGGCATTTCTGCACATATACATGAAGGGGTCAGAGAAGGAAAAAATGCCAGAGGGCTTATTTAAAGTTTAATCCAACTTTGACAAGTTTTCTGAGGTAAATGGAAGATAATTGAAATATGTTTTTCACCTAATTTTTTTATACTTTAAATTTATGTTAACATAGATTGCTTGGATGGATAAATAAAGACTAATGGAATGGCTGAAATACCTTTATATCAGATTGGCTAATCATCCCCGTGTGAGACATCTGTTTAAAGTTTAAATGCCCCTTAAAACATAGTGCGCTTATTCTTTTTGACCCTTCCCCTGACCTAACCTTACCCACCCTCCCCTTCTACAGATGCATACACACCTCGGTCCAGTGGCATCCAGTGCTGCAAGTCTTCCTCGTTCTGGCCAGGCCTGCGTATTACAGCCCAATAGACTTATGTGGGACCATTTCTGATCACCTCCAACCTTGGGACACAGGCCCATAAAAGTCTATTGTGGCACTAATGACCTATGTGGTTGGCTGGCTGGCGAGGCTGCCCCCCCCTCAAGAAAATTGAGCACCAGCCTCCAATGGTAATTAGTATATGACTTAGAATGGGAGTTTGAGTAGCTTAGTTAGGTTTCACTGGACTTCTACTTTAAAACTGCATAATATGACTAGATTGAATATCTTGTAGTATACATCATTCCCTTTGGTGTGAATGTAACATGGATCTCCATAGAAAAAGATGTTTAAGTAATAGGCACATTTTCCTATATCCACATAATAAGCAAATCTTCCCATATGCGTATACCTGCCAAACAGTGCAAGTGTGTAAAGGAGTTGATTTATTAAAGGCAAATACACTGTGCTCTCTGCAAGCGCAGTTGCTTCAGAGCTTAGTAAATGTGCTGACGCTCTGCTGACTTTCATCATCTGATCATGTGCAAAAATGTTGTTTTTTTATATTTACCTTGCATGTGATTGAGTATTGTTTGTAAAGTGATGTTTTATCTAATTTACTAAGCTCTGGGGCAACTGCACTTGCAAAGTGCACAGGCTATTTGCCTTTAGTAAATGAACCCCATAATGTCTATAGTGTACAATCATGAAAAATCTGGTCCAAATAAGAGTAAAGAGGACAATAATAAATAGTATCTGCCAAGTAGTGTCCTTCCCAAATTGCTAAACTGTCACAGCAGCAAATAGGACATGATAGATGCAGTCACTTTGTGCCTGACTAATAAGTGCCCAATACGCAAGACCTTAGCAATGTATCAACTTGCAATGTCCTCAAGGTCCACATAAATAACAAGGCTGTGATTCCACCTAGTAAACAAAGCAGTCAGAATATGCGTGGTGACCTTGAACATATTTCGTTGGTTTGGTTGGGAGTAAAAAAATTAAATGAAAAAAAAAAATACTATTAAAATACTGTACCAAAAAATAAAAACTACTGACACCAGTGGGTGAACTTCCAGGAATGCAAAGGTCACACTTGCAACCGGGCCCTGGCATTCCACCACTGTGGGGAGACCCCAAGATGGCAGGAAAGGGTCCCACAACAGGACTGTAATAAAGGGCCCCGCTACGAGAATAAACGGCCCCAGGATCAGTGAGAAGAGCCATAGGCTTGAAGAGAAGGGCCCCGTCCAAGGGTCCGTGGGGCCCTTCATGATTTCTTGCACCGGGGCCCTGAAGGTTATAGTTACGCCTCTGGGTATGAGCTTACCCAGAGATCATAAAGGGGAGGGTCAGGTAGGTATACCATCCTCAAAAAAAAAAGTGTGCGGGCAATATGGAAGGTAAAACTTTCCAGCCCTTAATACCTTCACCACTCCCCAAAGGAAAAGAGGCAACTTGTTCCTTCCACAGTGACAGGTCCTCTCTGGCTCTGAGGAAAACCGCTATACATTCAAGGTGCTGCCAGGAGGGGCAGACTAAAGGTAATCACAATAAGGACCATCCTGGGCTGTATGGGGAGTGTGGTTAGCTGATGTGCCCACCAAGATGCTATGCCAAGTTGCATATCAGGTGACCTTAAACAAAAAAGCAGATGTTTTGGCACTGTTTAAACTGACTAGGTGGATCTCTAGTCGCTAACGCTCAGGTACAAACTAATTAGACAGCTAAGTTTGTTTAAAGGGTACCTCTACCTCAAAAGCAGTGGGCAAGGAGCTTTCATCAGATTGGCCAGCTGCTAGCAGGGAATGAAAGAACCTTTCTGTAAAGCACAGGTTTACTTCAGAGGCAGTTGGCTAAGGAATCTTCATCAGACCAGCCAGAAGTGCCAGTCTGCTAGTGGATGATTCAATATCCTTTGCAGAGGCATGGGAGCAGCAATATGGATTTGGAAATGAGGTTTATTCTACCATTAGGTAGAGTTATGTGACCTGCGTGGGAGTTCACTTCAGTAGCCAAGGCTATATGGTTCTCAGCAGACGAGTTGAAGGCAACCTGGACCAGTAATAAGTCTCTGTGGTGTGCGATCCCTGAGTGAAATTAAAGTGACCAGTGATGAAGTATGCTGTTCCTCTAGTTTTCTGTGTGGTTAGTCAAGCCCTATGGATTTAGCTTAAATCTTTGAGGCTGGCCGACAGTCAGCATTTGGCTGTGACTTTGAATATGAATCTCTTTATGGGATCTTGATATCTGGTAAGCAGCCATCCTTTTTGTCTTGGTGCACGGTGGTGAAGCACAATGCACTTATAATATACTGACTTTGCACATAGACACTTTATTTGCTTTATTGCACAAGTTGGAACTGTAAATCAAGATTAGGAACTGCTTGAATTCAATATTTATCATTTTTGGTTTGGAACACACAGGGGTGTACCAAGGGGTTGGCCAGACTGGCACCCGCCAGGGGCGCAGGCCGGGGGGGGCGCAAAAAAATTGTCAGTGTTAGCGGAGCTTGTTGCGCCCTCCACTCAGCCTGTGCCCCAGGCAGCGTGCGGCTCCAATCCCGGAGCCCTTTGTCCTCTCCAAGCGGCGTCAGTCCGGGCTCTCCGAAGTCTCAGCCCACACGAGGCCAGTCAGCGGTCACATGACCGTGACATCATCAATCGGCTCCAGCGGCGGCAGGCTGGGGATTGTACTGACTCAGGCTGTCAGAGGAGAGTGTACCGCCACTCAGCATCTTCAACCTCCTCTGCGATCCCAGGACAAACTGACCAGGGGACCCCTCTCTCTCTCTCTGTCACCCCCTCTCTTTCCCTGTCACCGCACCTCTCTCCCCCTGTCACCCCACCTCTCTCCCCCTGTCACCCCACTTCTCTCTCCCTGTCACCCCCCTCACTCCCTGTCACCCCTCTCTCTCTCCCTGTCACCCCCCTCTCTCTCCCTGTCACCCCTCTCTCTCTCCCTGTCACCCCCCTCTCTCTCCCTGTCACCCCCCTCTCTCCCTGTCACCCCCTCTCTCTCTATCTGTCACCCCCCTCTCTCTCTCTCTGTCACCCCCCCCTCTCCCTCTGTCACCCCCCTCTCTCTCTGCCAACCCCCTCTCTCTCTCTGTCACCCCCCCTGCCTCTCTCTATCAAACCCCCTCTCTCTTTGTCAACCCCTCTTTCTCTTTCTCGGGGGGGGGGGGCGCCAATACAGCTCCTCGCCAAGGGCGCTGGAGACCCTAGGTACGCCTCTGGGAACACAAGATTCAATGAACTAATTATTGTTTGCACCAAGCACTTTATATATTATTGTTTTCACAGATTTTAATGTTTAATCTTTTGTGATTGTCACATTTCTTTTGCAGTTAATGTTATGTTACATTCATTAATTGGAGGAAACAGAGCACTAACATATGATTGCACATATTTGATATCTCCAAGTATTCAAAGAGATTTTTTAGGTGCAGCTGTTTCATTTTTTGTTTTGTTTCTGGGCGAAGCGCAACTTTATAGAATACACACAAATCCATGGAAGGAGGCATCCAGAAGGTGGATGGGGGGATGATAAATGTTTGGGAGGCCTTGCCAGAGGGTTCTTATTATGCTAGAAGGATTCCAGTTCTCCTGAGGCTGCTCCCCCTGGGAGGCAGCTGGAAAGAGACAAGAATTGCAGTCTGGGCCTCAGCAGAAGCTGGGCTGAGGGCCTTGAGAGGATTACTAAAAGGATTTTTGCTGGAGGGAACTGCCTTGAAGCCCTGGTCTAGAGGGAAAATTCCTTTGGAAGTTGGATGGCAGACAGCTCCCGGGACATTGTGAATAGGACATGATGTTGAGACTTTAGTGTGCTCCTGCTGTTTTAAGAATTTCTGCTAAGAAGCTTGTCCTCCTATTGATTGCTACCGGTACTACCCTTTTTGAGTATTCTGAAACCCCCTGAACCCCTCCCCTCTTTCAAGTTATTCAGCAATAAATGCTTAAAAGACATCCCCCTAGAATGAGCCTGTATTGTTGGTGTATATGGAACTGTGTTGGGGATGGCAGCCTCTGTATTATTGTGGGAGAACCTGTGATATTCTGAGCAGCCCCTCCGAGGGTGAGCGCTGCATTATATAAGCAGATTTTATTTTCACTATATACAATAGCAGTTACATTGTATAATAGTGTAAAGAATAGTACAAGTTGCGCCCCATCAGACAATGTTAACTGACGGCTAATAGTATGGTTCATAGTAGCATATACTGGTACACAAACCACGAGTTAAGTAAAATGACTATTGAAAAGCTTACATCAATTTAAAAGTAAAATAATGTTCTTTTGATCAAAAATACTCCAAGGTCGTTGTCATAGAATCAGTATCTCTTACCATGAAGAAGTTATGGGCATGCGTCATGCTAAGCACTACAGACAAAGCAACATCAACCCCCTAGAGCCAAACAGGAGCTCTATAGGTACAGGGCGGCCCGAGGCCTGTACTGTAAAAAATTATTTTAGAAAAAACAACAATGATAGAAAGAGGAGTATGGAAAATAATTAGAAAGAGAGAGAAGAGAAGGAAAGACAATAGAAGCTTCCCCAGCTCTACCAGAATCCTGCACCGGGCATGTAGCACCAGGAATCCAACAGGGAACAGTCAGAAATGGAGGCCTATATCCTTATGAATCTTTCCCAGGAGGGCATAACTTCTAGATCAGGGGTCTTCAAACTACGCCCCTCCAGCTGTTCAGGAACTACAATTCCCATCATGCCTCATGGGATGTGTATTTCCGCAAAAGCTGGAGGGCCGTAGTTTGAGGATCCCTGTTCTAGATGTTGTTAAAAAGCTCCTCTGTGTCTGAGCAATGTGTCAGCTTGGTGGAAACAAGAGCTGGGAGTAGGTCCCAGGGGCACCTGACCAGACTTCTGGGGTTGAGCACCCAACCCTCCCACACCTGTACTCTATCAGTGTCCACTAGCACGCAGATATAGGAGAAGTCCCTTATAATGCAGTTGCACATCTCTCGCAGTAAGCAGTAAGCATCTCCAATGGTGAGAGGTTGGATTCATCCTTCTTTTTATGGATAGTGTAGGACCCAATGACAATGGGGTACTTTGACGTAGTGGTGGGCTTGAGCATGATATGGCCATATGGTGGGACCAAATCCCCATTTTTTGCCTTTATATTTGATAGTCATTTCTTTTACATGTGTGTGCTATTCTCTGTAAGGCCCCATGCACACGGGACGTTTTTACAGCCGCTGTAAGCAGCGTTAGGCGGTTTTTTTTTTGCAGCTTAAAAATGCCCCTCCATGTTATTCTATGGACTCATGCACACACAGACGTTTTTGAGCTGTAAGTGGCTTAGGCGTTTTTAAGCTGCAAGAAGAACCCACGGCCTGCGCTTTCTGAGGACCAGCGTTACAGCTGTAAAAACGTCTGACGCTGCTAAAGGCTGAATAACGTTGCTATAACGTTGCTTAACGTGCGTTAAGCCACGTTATACGTTTTTTCTGCCTCCATTCAAAATCAATAGTTCCCTATGGGAGCCTATTGATTTGAATGGAAGGCGCACCTGATCCGACTTGCGGCGCGACTTACGCTGTGAGAATCTTGAGGGGGAACTCCACGCCAAAATGGGAAAAAACGGACAAGGGCCTCATCCCCACAACCCTGGCCGGTGGTTGTGGGGGTCTGCGACGTCGCCTGTGACATAAGGGGGCGGGGTCTCCCGATGATGTAATCGAGAGGCCATGCCCCTAATGGCTATATAATAAGCTGCAGAGACCGGAGACCAGCATAATCACCGGAGACATCGTCAGAGGAGGCTCGGAGAAAGAAGAAGAGCCAAGGGCAAAAGAGCAGAAGAGCGGACAGCAAAAGAGCAGAAGAGCAGAGGGGGAGAAGAGCAGAGTGGAGAAGACCGGAGTGGAGAAGACCGGATGAAGATTTTTAATAAACTTTCCAAAACGTCTCTTGTCATTATTCACATACACTGCCTTTTATGGGGTGAATGGGTAGGGGTACAATGTACCCCATACCCATTCACATAGGGAGGGGGTCCGGGATCTGGGGGGGGGCTTCCAGATACCGATAAGCCCCCTGCCCGCAGACCCCCACAACCACCGGCCAGGGTTGTGGGGATAAGGCCCTTGTCCTCATCAACATGGGGGCAAGGTGCTTTGGGGTGGGGGGGTGCAGAGCCCCCCCTGCCCCAATGCACCAACACCCCCCCATGTTGAGGGCATGTGGCCTGGTGTGGTCCAGGGGGGGTGGGGCCGCTCGTTCGTCCCCTCCCCTTTCCTGGCCTGCCAGGCTGCATGCTCGGATAAGGGTTTGGTATAAATTTTGGGGGGGACCCCACGCAGTTTTTTCGGCTTTCGGCGTGGGGCTACCCTCAAATTCCATACCAGACCCGAAGGGCCTGGTTTGGAACCTGGGGGGACCCCCACGCCGTTTTTCCCATCATCATCCTGATCCGACTTGCGGTGCGACTTCCATTCAAATCAATAGGCTCCCATAGGTAACCATTGATTTTGAATGGAGGCAGAAAAAACGCTGCCAAAAGCGACGTGGCAAAACGTGCAATAACGCAAATGGAAAAAGCTACTGAAAGCACGTTTTTACAGCTGCTTTTTCCCGGCGTCAGAACTAGCTTTGTAGCACGTTTTTTCTAATGCCCCGTGTGCATGAGGCCTAAATGTCCCCAGGGGAACCTGTTTGATATCACCTGATTCCAGCGGACGGTGATGGCCTTCCACTACAGCGTACAAGGACCTCCGATCTCTGAAAGGAATGACAGGAGAACGAAACAGGGCTGAGAGTGTGAGCACATTGGACTCTACAGATGAAGGTTTCTGACACCATTGTTGGCTAAGCGGTACCTTCCCTAGTGTGACAGCTTATGGGGGTCTGTGCTGGTGTACTTTGGGAAGTCTGGAAACTTTGGAGGATCATTTAACTGACACACCTGGAGGATAAGCTGGTCTGATGAGAAGGACACCACCCATGCTGTTGATTACTGCGCCTGGGGCTTATTATCATTGGAGCTGGTGTGGATCTCTGTTATGGTGATCTACACATTCTGGTAAGCGGCCACACGGTGATCGGTGGAGGCTTCTGTGTTATCTAACCAGTATACATGTATGGGACTCTTTTCCTGAGGAATTCACTGTTTTATGATCACCTATCATTCACATTTTGGGGGATTTTATCTCAGAATGTGATTTTATGTATATGTGATTCAAAAGTGACTTTTTGGAGCATTACGGACTTTCCCTGTACATTTTGTTTCTGAATATTGAGCACTGCACACTTTGTCAGGCTAAAAAACTCTAAAGTCAATTTTTTTTTTTATCCGCAGTGGTTAGAAAATTTGAAGGAGCAGGATGGAAAATTGTTCTCGAACAAACTATTTTCTAATAGTGTATGTGGTTTTTGTTCAATAAACAAGCTTAGGTAGGTTTGGCTGTCAAAGGCTTCCATAGAGCACCACACTCCCTATATATATATATAATATATATATATATATATATATATATATATATATATATATATATATATATATATATATATACAATATGTTATTATAAATGCCAAAAAGTGGCAAAGTGGGGCTTTTAAAAGGCGTAACTACAACCTTCAGGGCCCCGAGGCAAAAAAACCCTTCACACTGATCTCACTCCCATCGCAGGGCCCTTCATTATGGTACTGTAGTGGGGCCCCTTCACATGTTCTGCATCTAAAGCAACAGAGTTCCCCTTTAAGTCTGAACTTGCAGAGTTCCCCTTTACGTCTGAACTTGCAGAGTTCCCCTTTATGTCTGAACTTGCAGAGTTCCCCTTTACGTCTGAACCCGCAGAGTTCCCCTTTACATTTGAACTGGCAGTCTGCAGAGTCCGCAGAATGCAACTGTAAGGGGTAGCTCTGTGGACTCTAATGTAAAGGGGGACTCTAATGTAAGGGGTGCATTAGGAATGGTGATTTAAGGGGGGGGGGGGGCTCTGATGTGAGGAGGAATGCTGTGAACTCTAGTGTAAAAGGGAACTCTGATGTAAGGCGGTCTCTGCTCACCAAAGCCCCCCTTACATCAGAGTCCACAGAGCTCCCCTTACATCTTTGTACTCAGAGGCAGGAGGGAAAAGGGAGGGAGGGGGGGGACACCTCAGTCACCATGAATGGTGAGGAACGAGGCCTATGCATTATGCATATCCTCTGTGATATAGTTGCAGCTGCTGGGCTTTCCCATCCATTAATCCCCTTTCTGAGCACAGTTCTGCTGGGGAATGGAATATGGGAGGGGCTGTGGGCACACACAGGAGGAGAGGGGCGGGAGGAGGAGGAGGAGTAAATCCAGCTCGACCCTTGCGACCCTGGTAGTTTCGCCACTGCTAAACCTATTCAAAGAACTTCAAAATTTTCAATATTATATTTATTCACATATAAAAATATGTACAAATCCATTTTGAATAGGAGAATATTGTCACTAATGATCCCTCTTCTTTAGAAGACTACCACATAGGTGGTCACCCATTTTAGGCCTGGTTCACACAAGTGAGATTTCTGATGCAGCTTCAGTCACACAGAATTGCATGACAATTGAAATCACATAGTTTTCAATGGTACCCATTCACCAATGGAATTATTTTGGAAAAAGGTTCCTGCACTACTTTATTTTGGCCCCATAGACTTCAATGGAAAAGCACAGAAATTGTGCGTGCATGCAATAAGGAAAGTGATTTTGCTTTCTGAAAGGGTGGGCCAAGGCAATATTGAACCCTATGGACTAAGATTGGGATGCCATTAAAGTTCATGTGCGTGTAAAGGTAGGCGTCCAAATACTTTTGGTAATATAGTGTATATTCCACTTTAGAACGCTGATCCATGGGCACACCCCAAGAACATGAACTACTCTGTTCGAGTCTTACCAAGTATATACTTTTACCTTTGCTTCCCCTGCCTGAATGCCATTGTGTTTGCCTTTATTGATCTTCTGAATTACTCATATTGCATAGTTTATGGGAGTGCGGTCATCCTCTTCTTTCATTCAGTATAGACTTTTTCCATAGAAACCTCACCTGTGCAGGAAACCTGGAGCAGCCACAATTATGTGTAGTTAGGACTAGGGCGTTATTGCATGTTATACAGGTTCTATGGAACTTTAAAATTTTACTAAACCCACAACAGTAAAATCAGTCTGTATATGTAGTAAAGCATGCTTGTTATACTCACTGTGGAACCTAAGGGGTGAATCCTTTGCATTGTGTAAAAAGGCTGTTTGATCCTGTATGCATCATGTCCGGATAAGACAGTCTATGCCGCAGGGATCCTCAAACTACGACCCTCCAGCTGTTGCAGAACTACACGTCCCATGAGGCATTGTAAAACTCCAACATTCACAGACCTCACCTGACTAGGCATGATGGGAATTGTAGTTCTCGAACAACTGGAGGGCCATAGTTTGAAGATCCCTGGTCTATGGAGTCAACTGGAAAAAAGGAAGCTCTTCTGGTGGAGGCTACAGGGCCGGCCTTTGGGGTGTGCGAGCTGTGCGGCCGCACAGGGCGCCATGGGCAACAAGGGCACCGTGCGGCCATCACAGCTCGCAGAAGATCAGGCGATTCAGGCCGCACAGCGGGAGGTAAGCGGCGACCACGGCCTGGACAGGGTTAACACAGGCCACGGCCGCCGCTTACCTCCAGCTGTGCGGCTGTGCCTCGGTCACCTCTTGGTCACCTCCCCTACTGCTGCAGTCTGCAGACAGTCTGAGGTGAGCTGTGTATTACACACAGCTCAGCCTCCGATCCACGCACGGTGACAGATCCCTCCTCCCTGCAGGGATCGTCAGCTCCTCCTCGCCCCGCCCCTTCTCCTCCTCCTCCCGCCCCGCCCACACTCCCCGGGGATGTGTGGGCGGGAAGTTTAAAGAAAAGTGCAGACAGCGTGAGGTAAGGTAAGTGAGGTCTCCTTCAAAAAAATCTTAGGGGGGTCTCTCATGTGGGGGGCTCTGTGTGAGGGGGGCTTTGTAAGGGGGGCTCTATGTGGGGGGGGCTCTGATGTAAGGGGGCTCTTTGTGGGGGGTCTGTGATGTAAGGGGGGCTCTGTGTGTGGGGGGGGCTCTGATGTAAGGGGCTTTGTGTGGGGGTCTGCGATGTAAGGGGGGCTCTGTGTGGGGGGGGCTCTGATGTAAGGGGGCTTTGTGTGGGGGGTCTGTGATGTAAGGGGGGCTCTCTGATGTGGGGGGCTCTGTGGGTGGGGGGGCTCTGATGTAAAGGGGGGTCTCTGATGTAAGAGGGCTCTTTTGTGTGGGGTCTCTGATGTGAGGGGGGCTCTGTGTGGGGGGTCTCTGATGTTAGGGGGCTTTGTGTGGGGGGGTCTCTGATGCGTGGGGGGTCTCTGGTGTAAGGCGGCTCTGTGTGTGGGGTCTCTGATGTGAGGGGGCTTTGTGTGGGGGTCTCTGATGTGAGGGGGATTTGTGTGTGGGGGGTCTCTGATGTGAGGGGGGCTTTGTGTGTGTGTAGGGGGTCTCTGATGTTAGGGGAGCTTTGTGTCGGGGGGTCTCTGATGTGAGGGGGGCTCTGATGTGTGGGGGGTCTCTGATGTGTGGGGGGTCTCTGATGTGAGGGGGGCTTTGTGTGGGGGGTCTCTGATGTGAGGGGGGCTCTGTGTGGGGGGTCTCTGATGTAGGGGGGCTCTAAATTAAGGGGGACTTTGTGTGGGGGGTCTCTGATGTAAGGGGGGTCTCTGATGTTAAGGGGGCTAAGTTATTAGTGATCACAAAAAAGAAAAGTCAAATAAGTGCAAAAAAGGTGCAAGAAAATGCACGCGGGGCGGGCGCCACAGGATTAGCTCACACAGGGCGCCTGAACACCTAAGGCCGGCCCTGGCCGAGGCTATCATGTAGAATGATAAATAAAATGTAAATGGTGATACAAATGCAAGTGGGGGTATCCTGAGTAAAGGCTCCACACCAGGAAGATCCAAGTTAAAACATTTTATGAGTTAGAACTGGAGAATTGTCTCAGTTTATCAAATCCAATGTAAATAAAGTCTAACTTGATCAAAAGGGGAAAAAAATGCAGAGATAATCAAATGCCAGCCAAAAAAGTTCTATTTGTGGGGAAAAAAAGCACATACATTTTTTTAGGGGTACAGCGTCGCACGACCGCGCAATTGTCAGTTACGGTATCGCAGTGCCGTATCGCCCAAAATGGCCTGGTCATAAAGGAGGGGTAAACCTTCCAGAGCTGAAGTGTATAAATAACATTTACCCAATGGAGACACTGCCATCAATAAGCACCTAACTAAAGTCCGAACCTTTTAATATCAAATAAAATAACCTTAAGTTCCACGTTAGCTGGTAAATTTGGTGACGTTTAGCAACTGGACATTCTAAAACGATATCCCAAATTTTAATTTGTTCAGAGTACCTTTACTGTTACCACTCTTACCATTGCAAAACTCAACAAATATTCTCTTTTTTCATGCCAGAAAAGGCCTTTCAGGTGGGAAATATGAAAGACACCCTGTCTGATCCCCTGCCTGTGATCCAGGCTATCCTTCGGCTGTGCAATGCGTTTGTGCCGGAAAACAGTCACTTCACATCTAGGTAATTTCACTGACAAACAGCCGAAAGCAAATAAGACGTATCTGGGTCTCTGCTGATAAACCAAATTTGGCATTGTGCCGTCGCAGATGTGCGCAGAGTCAAACATACAAAGAGAAAGATTAGTTACAATTGAAGCCTATGTAGACCCGACTGGGCTGTAGATGCGTTTCGGTGAAATGTCAGCATGCTGGACGGGGGGCTGAAAAGGCATTTTAGTTTTAATTTAAAGGAAAACTCCACATTCGCCCGAACGATATATATATAAGAAAAAGAGTTGGTGTTAAGCACCAACAGAACCCGCGCAAGTGGCAAACAAGTAGTAATGGTGAATAAATTAATGAATAATTAATAATAATAAATAATGTGAGGAAAAAATGCCTAATTAGGAGCCGCAACAAACCGTATAAAACGTGCAAGTGAGTAAACTTATATAATGCTATATAAAAAAAGTCGCGCTCGACCAAAATATAAATAATATAAATTATAAAGTGCAAATGCAAAATACAATTATAAATTAGAACCAAAGTGCAAAATGCAATGGATATAATATGAA
Organism: Pelophylax lessonae; assembly: GCF_965119305.1. Classification (NCBI taxonomy): domain Eukaryota; kingdom Metazoa; phylum Chordata; class Amphibia; order Anura; family Ranidae; genus Pelophylax; species Pelophylax lessonae. The sequence continues at coordinate 40,945,742 of NC_138779.1, read as the reverse complement.
AACATGTGATCAAGGAATAAATTGGTGGCAGTCCAATGTATACTGACAATCCAATATATATAGTCCAATAATATAGGGGATTAGTAGAGTCTCCAGTAGTAACAAATACATCACTTCTTATCAGTGCTGTATTTTGGCCTAGGCCAACAAGGCCCAGGCCTAGGGCGGCATTTTTGCAGGGGGGGGGCAGCAAAAAAGCCGCCCCCCCTCCACCTGAGACTCTTTTGGCCACTGGTTGCTAGAGCTTTCTCTCTCTTACCCCCCTCTCTCTCTCACCTCTCCTCTCCTCTCTCTCTCTCTCTCTCATCCCCCCTCTCTCTCTCTCTCTCATCCCCCCTCTCTCTCTCTCTCATCCCCCCAATCTCTCTCTCTCACCCCCCTCTCTCTCTCTCATCCCCCCTCTCTCTCACCCCCCCCTCCCTCACCCCCCCTCCCTCACCCCCCCCCCTCTCTCTCTCTCTCTCTCTCTCTCATCCCCTTTCACCCCCCTCTCATGAGATCTCAGGTGGGGACTTGCAGTCCTTCAATTGCAAGTCACATCCGTTAAAAAAGGAGTGGGGCACATTTACATAGGAGAAGGAGGGGGGGTGCCCAATTTTAGTCTTGCCTAGGGCAGCACAAAACCAAAATACACCACTGCTTCTTATTAGTGAGCTTCAGCACCTCCACCAAACACAGGATCACCCGGTGTGCACAAAAATGCTTACCAGATTAAACAGACCCCTTATTACAGGGGGTCAGTTTGAGTAGAGATTCACAAGTGGTAAAAGACAGGGTACTTTGCCAATAATGACCAGTATGTTCAGTTTCCAATATATACAGTGGGTACGGAAAGTATTCAGACCCCCTTAAATTTTTCACTCTTTGTTATATTGCAGCCATTTGCTAAAATCATTTAAGTGCATTCTTCTTCCTCATGAATGTACACATAGCACCCCATACTGACAGAAAAACACAGAATTGTTGACATTGTCTCAGATTTATTAAAAAAGAAAAACTGAAATATCACATGGTCCTAAGTATTCAGACCCTTTGCTGTGACACTCATATATTTAACTCAGGTGCTTTCCATTTCTTCTGATCATCCTTGAGATGGTTCTACGCCTTCATTTGAGTCCAGCTGTGTTTGATTATACTGATTGGACTTGATTAGGAAAGCCACACACCTGTCTATATAAGACCTTCCAGATCACAATGCATGTCAGAGCAAATGAGAATCATGAGGTCAAAGGAACTGCCTGAAGAGCTCAGAGACAGAATTGTGGCAAGGCACAGATCTGGCCAAGGTTAAAAAAAGATTTCTGCTGCACTTAAGGTTCCTAAGAGCACAGTGGCCTGCATAATCCTCAAATGGAAGACGTTTGGGACGACCAGAACCCTTCCTAGAGCACTGAATGTTAATAAAAGTGACCTTTTTATTGCACTCTGTAATTTTTTACGAATGGAAACTTACATTTTTTTTTTTTTCGTAATTTGGCAACTTGTTAGTTGGTATACACCAGGGATATGCAAACTGTGGCCCTCCAGCTATTGCAGAACTACAAGTCCCATAAGGCATAGCAAAACTCTGACAGCAACAAGCATGGCACGCAGAGGCAGAGGCGTGATGGGACTTGTAGTTTTGTAACATATGGAGGGCCACAGTTTGTATATTACTAGTATTAGTGATTGACTGATTATCGGCAAAGCCGATATATCGAGGGCCGATCTGCACTTTGCCCGATATATCGGAATCGGCCTTTTGATTTACCGATATTGCCGATATTTCGGGAAAGTGCTTGTACCGGGGTGATGTCTGCAGCTAGAGGCATCACCCGGTACCGGTGTCCATAGCCGACGGTCAGCTGTCTTGTAATGACAACCGATGCGGCTGAGAAGCCGCTCGGCTGTCATTCCAAGGAGCGGGAGGGGACGTCTCCCCCCTCCCGCCACCTTCCTGTCCCTCCGGGAGACCCAGGCATCCTACCTTCACCGCCGCCATCTGACCGGGTCTCCATCTGCACCGCAGCCTTCTGACCGGGACTCATTTCTTTGAATTCGGCGCCGCCGAGTACCCGGAAGTGATGTCATGACATCACTTCCAGGTACTGGCGGCGCCGAATGAAAAAAACTTACAGCATTCAAAACAGCCAAACTTGGCGTTTTGAATGCTTTTAGGTGCAGAGGAGGGGTTTGGGGTCTTTTAGACCCCCAGATCCCTCCACCACAGTACCTGAAGACATTAAAAAAAATATATATATATATGGTTTTTTTTAATGTCCGAAAATATTGGCCGATACCGATATCCGATGACCAAAATATCGGTAGCGGCGATACAAAAACGATATCGGTTGATCAATACCTAATATACACCATTCCTCCTGAATTCCTCCCTCGCATTTCTTGCTCAGATTTTTATCACTGTCCATGATCCTTTTTAGCAGATTCACTCTCCCTATTTGTCCTGGCGATCGTTCTCACCAAGCACGAAGGTGAAAGAGAAACCCAAAAACAATTAGGCTCGGTTCACATCTATGCAGTTTGCTTTTGATCTGTTATTGCAGTGCCTTTTGTGGTGCATTTTGCGTTTTTGCACATGCGTTTTTTGACACACTTTTCACTTATTTTTTGATGCGTTTCGCACTTCTTATGCCTTTTTTTTTTTTTTTTTACCCAATTTGTTGTTGAGTGGATTAAAAAACCCAAATTGCAGAATATTCACGTCTAAAACTCATTACATGCTTTTCTGCAGCTTCTCCATTGAAGTCTGTTGAACCAAAAACATTTCATTTCGCTTTCTTTGAACCCTTTCTAAAAACGCAGTAGCTGAAAAAAGCATAGATGTGAACTCGTCCCATAGGAAACCATGGTGAATGGACTGTAGCGTGTTTCTACAAAAAGCAATTAAAAACGCATAGGTGTGAACTGAGCCTAATAGAGGGGAAATGTTCCAATGGGAATGTTCCCTCATGTTGGAGGGATTTCCTCTCACGTCCTTAACCACTTCTGGACTGGAAGGTTTTACCCCCCTTAATGACCAGGCCATTTGTTGCGATTTGTCACTGCGTTACTTTAACGGACAATTGCGCTGTCGTGCGACGATGTACCCAAATAAAATTGATGCCCCTTTTTCCCACAAACAGAGCTTTCCTTTGGTGGTATTTGATCACCTGTGAGATTTTTATTTTTTGTGCTATACACAAAAAAAAGCGACAATTCTGAAAAAGAAAAAAAAATCAAATTGTTTCATCATTTTAGGCCAATATATATTCTGCTACATATTTTTGGGAAAAAAAATCCCAATAAGTGTATATTGATTGGTTTGGGCAAACGTTATCGCATCTACAAACTAGGGGGAAGATCCGCAGATCCGCAGAAAAAGTCCCACCTACGGGACGTAACGTGTACGGAGGAGGAGGGGAGCATCTGACGTTACCCACAGCCGTCCTTCCCTGTTACTTGTATACACGCTACTAGCCTGCATCGCCTGGCACTGGATTACATTGCTATATATGTGAGCCTTTTTTACTTCAATAAAGCAGTCTATTTTAAACAGAGAGCGCTATATATCCGTTTTTGTTTTATTTGACATCTGCTTGGGAGCCATTGGAGTGTTTCACCTGTCAGCGTCACTGATTTGTTCCTGTTTTGGATATGCCTAGCTGGATTGGTGATCTCTACTGGTGACTTTCTTCTGCCTTAAAGGCGAAAAGCCCTTTTAGACCCATCTGTTTACTCAGGGGTCGCCCTTGGAGGTGAGAGACTTGCCTTAATGGTGGAGGATCTTTGGCACTTGATCACCCAAGAATGATATTTATTTGGAGCAAATATGTCACTGCATGAGACTTTTTCATTTGTTTATATGTGTAGCACCCTACAAGGTAGGTGCTAGAAAAAGTATAGTGGACCTTGGCTGCCTAACAGCAGGGCCATGATTTTCAGCTGGGCTGTCATGTCTACCAGGTGTTGCTATTGAGACTGGGGAGTCTCCCCCCTAGCTCCATGAGAAGGGTTCTCATTGGGCAGTGGAGGAAACCCAATCAGTGGCACATTCAGGCCTGTATCTACGCCAGAAAGGCAGATTCTGCCGCACAGAGTTCTGGGAGTGGGTATAAGTTTAAGGGGAGCACATGACACAGGGTCTTTGGTGGGAAGCAGAGTCCCAGGAGGGAGAGGACGGCTGTCTCTCTTCCTGTCAGCAGGATCCGGTGTCCCGGGCGGCTTGCCTGAGGGGACGGAGTGAGCTGAGCTGAGCTGCAGAGAGGATCCAGTGTGCCGAGGACCAGCGGAGCTGAGGGGGTCCAATTTCAGGAAAGCATTCCCAGTTTGTGAGTACTGTAAACTGCCCATGGGGGTCTGCCTAGCAGAGGAGACCACTCCGGGGAAGGTCTATGGGATCCAGAAGCTAGCTAGTGGTAAAGGGGGTGCCAGTGTTGACCCTGAAGTGTAGAGGGGGTGCCTAGCGAGAGGACCCTGAAGCGTAGAGGGGGTGCCTAGTGAGAGGACCCTGAACTGAAGTGTAAAGGGGGCGCCAGCAGTTGGGCCCTGAAGACTTAAGTATGCAGTGTACAGAGTTAAGAGTTGCAGCAGCACAAGCAGTTACAAGGAGCTACCTCAGTCAGTGAAGGGCTGGAGGGAGCTGTTTGCAGGACTTTTGAGCTAACTAGAGTGTCAAGAGTCAAGTCTCACTACAGTCCAGGATCTTTTGAAGTTAGCCAAAGTGTTAAGGTCAAGTTCTAGCACAGTTCAGCAAAACAGTATTTTTCAAGCGCCAGTAAGCATTGGTCGGCATCCAGCTGGCGTCAAGACAGCGCTAACAGTCATTTTTCTCCAAAGTGTCCCAATTGTACCTAGTTGAGCCAAAGGAGTATCCCACTCATTCCCTTCTCCCATCCCCATTTTCAAATAAACAAAACAAACCAAAGATGCCGGAATGGTCATTGACTCAAATCTCACACTTGGGTATGTAGCTTAAATGGGCTAAAGGTGTCAACAGTAACAATGGCAGACCCACATCAGGCCCAATGCCTGGAAAACCTGCTACATATGGTTTAGTAATTTCATTTATTTGTTGAGCGCTGCACTGAATTTCTTTTTATTTTTGACTCATCTTGTTGGACTATCAGAACTTTCCTCTTCATTTACCGGTGGAGAATGCGGGCAGACAACATTCCTGAGTCTCTGACTTTAAACATGCAAATCTCAGGTGTTCCAACATTTCAAGAGAGGATAAAGAGGATAAGGATGACAACTCCATCGACTTCGTCTTCAAACACATACCTCACTCCTTGCTGCTTGTAGGTGATGGAGAACTGTGCTCCAACCTCTAAGCTTGCTACTAAAAACCCTCTTGGAAACTTAGGGGTGCCATTCTAAAACCTGTACAGCAGCAATCTTCCCAACCACTGTAGCGCCATGCTTCTGGTTGCTTGGAAACAAGCATCGTTATTCACCCACCGCTATAAGAAGGCGGCAGCAGTTAGAGTGGAATAAGTACATCTTTACGACAAATCTTCCCAGATGCAGACAACAAAAAATTAAAATAAAAACAAACTAATAAAAATACAACAAAACTAGCTCCATTTGGAGTACATTTTCCTTTCCCGTTGGTAACGAGAACAGCCAAACCTTATATTATTTGCTAGGTCTAAAATTTTTATTTTGTGTTGTGCTGACAGTGGACCTCCCCAGAGAAAAGTCTTCCCCTAACAAGGTCTCTAATAAAGCTTTTGTCGATTCTGGGCACTTTCAGTTATGATAGCAGAAAAATAGGTCACTCTGGTCTTTGGATAGATGGCCAGCTCAGGCGAATCTGATACCTCCCCGGCTGCCCATTACACAAAGATTTCTGAAACTGAACTGAGTGCAGCGAGATAAACCGAGGAACATCATCAATTTCTAAATGTACGCCTGCTAACACAAAGATGTGACTCAGACCTGTCACCCCCGCTCTGACATTAATTGGCTGATATTTCGCTAATTTGCAGCAATCGCTAAATCGTTACGATATGCCTGTTACATGTGAAGAAATGTCAAGGCTAGACAAAATAGTTAAAGTGGAAACCTAGGCAAATGGCTTAATTATAAAGCCAGAGCACATGGATTAAATGTCCTAACTGCCTTTTTTTATTTCAAGTTGTCGGAGAGAGATGGAGAACCACGTCAGTTGTAGGGAGTCCAAAATGATTTATTGCATTTTCGAAAACGTGTTCTTCTGACAGCCGCTTGATTATAAAGACTGTGCACACCTGCACACACAGCCTGCTGGTCCCCAGAAAAACCTGAACCCAGGGATAGAGTCCTTGTACCTCTCAAGACTCTTTGTAGCCTTTTGACTCCAGAAATCAATTTTCTCCACTCAGAACCGACATTCCAGAGCCTCTCAATCTATAAGAACCCTGAGCAATTTAATCCTACTAACATAGTGGTTGGACCTTGCGCTGTCCCAATATATTCTTTGTATATTTTTTTATTACATTCAATAAGCTTTCTACTTCTGTTATCCCTGTAAGACTCCCTACAATGTCCTGGCCGGCTATTTACCCACCCTACTGCAATCAAAGAAATTCAGCTTTAATAAGGCTTTTATTGGTAATCAATTCACTGATTAGGTCAAGGATGCAGATCAGACTTCACTTCAGACTTTATTTTTAACATGCTGGTTCACGATCAGTCATTCATAAAGGGTTGAGGGACAATCTGTCAACTAGAATCTTTAGAAGGAGGTCAGAAATGACAGTCCTTCATATTCTTCAGAACAGAACCCATGAGGATAGAAATATAGAAGAATTCACCACTGACTTGTCTCCATATTTGATAGTCATTTCTTTTGCATGGTTGCGCTATTCTTTTTTAATATACATGTTGCTTGGTCCATAGCTGCACCGGCTTTAGATATACATGTTCAGGGTCTGCTCCCCCAATTTTTTGCTTGTTTATTATGTATTCGGTCTGACCAGACTTATGGGGTTGAGCATCCCATCCCCCACACACACCTGTACTCTATTGGTGTCCTCTATCAAGTAGATATAGGAGGAGTCCCCTGCAGTGCATTAGCACACCTTCCCAGCAAGGAGTGTTGTCTCCAAGGGTAAGAGAGGCTGGATTCACCCCTTTTTTATGGATAGTGTAGGACCCACTGATAATGGGGTACTTTGACGCAGTGGTGGGCTTGAGCATGATATGGCCATATGGTGGGACTAAACCCCCATTTTTATTTATGGATTGTCTCCATATTTGATAGTCATTTCTTTTGCATGGTTGCGCTATTCTTTTTTAATATACATGTTGCTTGGTCCATAGCTGCACCGGCTTTAGATATACATGTTCAGGGTCTGCTCCCCCAATTTTTTGCTTGTTTTTAAAGATGCAGGCTCCAGGCATGTCAACAAAGCTTCACCAGATAGTGAGTCTCTAACCTGTAACCAGCATCCAGCCAGTGAAGTCTGAAGAGTCCATAAGCCAGTCAAGAGTATGATGACAACCCTGGAGCTTGCACTTTTAAAGGTGATCTCCAAAAGTGTCGCCTACCCCTCCCCACGCAACTAATCCCTGGGTTAAAAAAAAAAAAAACGAACATCCCCTTTAACTTAATAGAAAATATGGGCTTGCTTGACATGCCAGGTCTTCTGGACTTGGAAATGGTAGGATTCTTCTTCAGATGTCCATGAGGCTGCCTGATTTACAGTTCCCATTGGCTGTCCAGCAGTGAGATCCTCTAAGGCTCCAGAAGACTGCAACAAAGTGACACCCTGAAAAGAGGCAGAAACAAGACCGGTGCAGAAACGAGACTCGGGAGCTTGCACCTTTGAAGCTGATTTCCATTACCTAAAATACCCATTTCATACAAAATGTTTGCCAACACAAACAATGTATAAAAAACAATATCAATAAATTAAGCATATGTAACCTAAACATCAATGTTTGTATGAATCCCAAAAAGTTGTGCAACTCCTGTATCCAAGCAATATTAAAAGTCCATGAAAAGTGAAAAAAAGTACTTGTATCTTGACATCAAAATGACCCTCTTAATAATATTTTCCCACGTGCCTATAAGAAACAATCTGTACTCACCAGAATGATACATTTTATAACAAGAAAAGTCAGCTGCGCTTTGTGATTACCATAGAAGCAGGTCCGATCTTTTAGTTGGCATCTTCCGTAAATATCTTTCCCTTGTTAACGATTGGATCAGTATCCCAATGGCTCAAATGGCAAGGGAACTTAAAAAAGAAAGAAGGAGAAGAATCCTCACATAGTGTGAAAACTGCTTAATGGTTTTATTAAAAGCGTTTACATAAAAAGAAAGCCGCTTACATGCAAAAAACCTTTGGTCCGATAATAAACAAACAATGTGTACAAAGCTATTGGGAAGCCGACTGGCTCTCGATGTGTGTTCCATGGATCAGAAATGATGCACCGCAAGTTCCGCTTGACATGTTTCTTTATCAATACATGATGTCTTCAGAAGCTCCTTCCGAAGACCTCACGTATTGATGACGAAACGTGTCAAGCAGAAATACCAGTGTGTCATTTCTGGGGCATGCAGATTGTTTCATATGGGCACTGGCATGGTGAACTATCACTAAGAGGGTCCTTTTGATGTCAAGACACAAGCACTTTTCTTCACTTTTTACTGCCTTTATTATTGCCTGAATCCTACACAGGAGTTGCACATTTTTTTGGACTGAACACATACAGTATCTCAAAAAAAGTGAGTACACCCCTCACATTTTTGTAAACATTTTATTATATCTTTCCATGTGACAACACTGAAGAAATTACACTTCGCTTCAATGTAAAGTAGTGAGTGTGCAGCTTTCCCCTCAAAATAACTCAACACACAGCCAATAACGTGAAAACCACTGCCAACAAAAGTGAGCACACCCTAAGTGAAAATGTCAAAATTGGGCCCATAGTGTCAATATTTTGTGGGGCCACCATTATTTTCCAGCACGGCCTTAACCCTCTTAAGCATGGAGTTCACCAGAGCTTCACAGGTTGCCAATGGAGTCCTCTTCCACTCCTCCATGATGACATCACTGAGCTGGTGGATGTTAGGGACCTTGCGCTCCTCCCCCTTCCATTTGAGGATGCCCCACAGATGGGGTCGTTATCATGTTGGAATGCCGCCCTGCAGCCCAGTCTCCGAAGGGAGGGGATCATGCTCTGCTTCAGCATTTCACAGAACATGTGGGTATTCATGATTCCCTCAGTGAACTGTAGCTTCCCAGTTCCGGCAGCACTCATGCACTCCCACCACCATGCTTGACTGTAGGCAAGACACACTTGTCTTTGTACTTCTCACCTGGTTGCCGCCACCCACGCTTGACACCATCTGAACCAAATAAGTCTATCTTGGTCTCATCAGACCACAGGACATGGTTCCAGTAATCCATGTACTTAGTCCACTTGTCTTTAGCAAACTGTTTGCGGGCTTTCTTGTGCATCATCTTTAGAAGAGGCTTCTCTCTGGGACGACAGCCATGCAGACCAATTTGATGCAGTGCGCGGCGTATGGTCTGAGCACTGACAAGCTGACCCCCCACCCTTTCAATCTATGCAGCAATGCTGGCAGCACTCATACCTCTCTTTCCCAAAGACAACCTGTGGATATGATACTGTGCACGTGCACTCAACTTCTTTGGTCGACCATGGCGAGGCCTGTTCTGAGTGGGACCTGTCCCGGTAAACCGCTGTATGGTCTTGGCCACCGTGCTGCAGCTCAGTTTCAGGGTCTTGGCAATCTTCCTATAGCCTAGGTCATCTTTATGTAGAGCAACAATTCTTTTTTTCAGATCCTCAGAGAGCTCTTTGCCATGAGGTGCCATGTTGAACTTTCAGTGACCAGTATGAGAGAGTGAGAGTGATAACACACCTGCTCCCCATTCACACCTGAGACCTCGTAACACTAACGAGTCACATGACACCGGGGAGGAAAAATGGCTAATTGGGCCCAATTTGGACATTTTCACTTAGGGGGTGTACTCACTTTTGTTGCCAGCAGTTTATACATTAATGGCTGTGTGTTGAGTTATTTTGAGGGGACAGCAAATTTACACTGTTATACAAGCTGTACACTCACTACTTTACATTGTAGCAAAGTGTCATTTCTTCAGTGTTGTCACATGAAAAGATATAATAAAATATTTACAATAATTTGAGGGGTGTACTCACTTTTGTGGGATACTGTACATTGATATTTATGTTATATATGCCTAATTTATCGATATTGTATTTTATATATCAGTTGTTTTAGTCTAGTGTTTACATTGTTTGGAATTTAGCCTTTTGGCATGAGATGGCAGCTTCATTGTCACAGTATTATAAGGTGATTGTTTTGGGTATTTTTTACACATAAAAAAAAAATCCCCTTCTACCTAACTAAAAATGTGGCCACACAGCATGCCAGGTGTTGTGGACTTCAGAGAGCTAGAGTCCTTCTTCAGATATCTACTATGCCGCCTGGCTGACATGGACGCTTCCCATTGGCTGTCCAGAGCGATGATGTCCCGAAAAAGGGCAGAAACAAGACCGGTTGACAGCAGGCACAGAATGCAGTGTTAGATCACTGGCCTCTACACTCAGAATAGATTGCTACTGCCAGGCTCGTCCACCTTACCAACCGCTCAGTGCCTGCCTCCACTCTCTGCCAATCCCTACACTGGCTCCCGATTGCCCAGCGAATTAAATTCAAAATACTAACCACAACATACAATGCCATTCACAACTCTGCCCCGAGCTACATCACCAATCGTGTCTCCAAATATCACCCAAACTGTCCTCTCCGCTCCTCTTAAGACCTCCTACTCTCAAGCTCCCTTGTCTCCTCCTCCCATGCTCGTCTCCAGGATTTCTCCAGGGCCTCTCACATCCTCTGGAACGCTCTACCTCAACCTGTACGGCTATCTCCTACTCTAGCTGCTTTCAGGCGATCCCTGAAAACTCATCTCGTCGGGGAAGCCTATCACTAATCTTCCATCAGCTCATTCCCTACTGTTAGAACCTCTTGTAACACCTGCCCCACCCCATTAGATTGTAAGCTCTTCTGAGCAGGGCCCTCTTAATCCTCTTGTATTTTATTGTATTGTAACTGTATTGTCTCCCTGTTATATTGTAAAGTGCTGTGTAAACTGCTGGTGCTAAATAAATCCTGAAGAATAATAATAATAATAATTAAAGGTCACATGTCAGTGGGCTCTAGAGTAGAGGAGTTTGTGCGTTTTTTTTTTTTTAACCACTTGCCGACTGCCGCACGACTATTTACGCGTGGCGGTCAGCCCCACACAGGCAGAGCGACGTAGTACTACGTCGCTAGCCTGTGAGGGTCTAGGGAGCGAGCGCGTGCCCCCGGAGGCGCGCTCCCGCTCCCGCGCGGTCACGGACCCCCCCGCGCTTGTGACCGGCGGACCCGATGTCCGCCGGTCACTCGGCGATCGTCGGTGCAGAGGGAGAAAGGCAGGCGGCTAATGTAAACAAGTCATTCTCCCCTGTGTAGAAACAGTGATCATATGGTTCTACTATGTAGAACCGTTGATCATTGTTCCTACACCTCAAGCCACAGCCAATCACAGTTAGAATCACGCCCCTAGGGACACACATAACCCCTCCCTCTCAAAAAAAGTTAACCCCTTCACTGCCAGTGTAATTTTACAGTAACAGTGCATATTTATAGCACTGATTACTGTAGAAATATCACTTGTAACCCTAAAAGTGTCAAATGTCAGTCAAGGGTCCAATCTGTCCGCCGCAATGTCGCAGTACCGCAAAAAAAATTGCAGATCGCTGCCATTACGCGTTTAAAAAAAACAACAAAAATGACAAAAATCTTTCCCTTTGTTAGTAAACGCGATAACTTTTGCGCAAACCAATCAAAATACGCTTTTTGCAATTTTTTTTTTTACCAAACATATGTAGCATAAAACAAATTGTAAATTTTGATTTTTACATTTTTTTGGGGGAATTTCATATAATAAAAATGTGAAAAATATTGTTATTTTTGCAAAATTGACGCTCTTTTTTTGTTTATAGCGCATGATCAAAAAATCGCACAGGTGATCAAATACCACCAAAAGAAAGCTCTGTTTGTGGGAAAAAAGGACGTCAATTTCGTTTGGGTACAGTGTCGCACAACCGCGCAATTGTCCGTTAAAGTCACGCAGTGCCGAATCGCAAAATAGGCCCTGGTCAGGAAGGGGGTAAACTCTTCCGGGGCTTAAAGCGGAGTTCCAGGCACAGAAAACATTTTTCAGTGAACATACCCCCGGGACAGTCAGAGCTAGTACATTCCACAATGGCTAGCCTCTGATCTGTCCCGGTTCGCACTTACCTGCAAGAAGAAATACTCACTTATAAAATTTCTTCCACAGCGTTGCCATCTCTCTTGTGGGCAGCTGAAGCCGGCGCGATCCTCTTCCGCGTCTTCTTCCGTGTCCTCTTCTCCCAGAATGCACCTGCACCGGCCCCTCTCGTCACTTCCGGTGCAGCGCCGCATTCCTCCACAGCTTCTGGGCATGCCCAGAAGCTGTTTAGCAGGGAATGCGGCGTTGCCCCGGAAGTGACGAGCGGGGCCGGTGCCGTCGCATTGATTCCTGGGAGCGATGACATTCAGCTCCCAGGAATCATTGCAAGCCAGGAAGTGACGGCGGAGCCACGGCGCAGAGGGAGGAAGTGAAGAATAGGTGAGTATATTCGATCTACAATTACAAGGTGAGTACAAAAAAAATAAAACCTAACTATCCAATTCTGTTTCAGGTGAAGGAGAACAAGCGGACGGGCACAAAAAAAAAATCAATTTTGTGCCCGGAACTCCGCTTTAAGTGGTTAAATTGTGAATAGGTGTGTGTTTTGGCACAACATTTGCATGGGGCTTTAAAATAAGTTGACAATGGCAGCTTTCATATTTCTGTACTGACAGCTTTGGTTTAAGCATCTAGCTATTATGCAGCTCACAAGCTTATGTTGGAAAGTTGCCCGTGCCCACAGCTCAGTTATTGCACTCCTTGCAGTTTGCAGTGATGGCTGCAGTTACTGCTATAATTATAATACCCTGTACATACATACATACAAACAGCATCCAATACTGGTGCTCTAATACAATGTTTACCATTGTTCAATAGTCACTGTGTCAGCATATCTATACATTAACGCTCGATAAAACATGAAAATTACACATACACTTTCTAAACCCATTGTGTCCTGCTGAGATCGTTTTATTTACTCATTTTGTTTGCAGACTCTTATTTTTTTTTTCTTTGAATAATCCTCTTTCGCAAACATCAGATCGGTTTCCTTTATATTGATGTAGGCGGGCGTGCTTGCATGGATTTTAATTGCGTCGAAAAGCTGATTTCCATAATAAAACATGTCCTGGGGGAGGCTTCTATAGTTAAGTTAATATTAACTCTAGCTCCTGAGACACTGCAGCCGCACTTAACTCAACCACGGCCACTTTGTCTCTTAATAGATAATGCTATCTAGTCTCTAATGTACTCAGAGATCTATGGATTACAGTTCAGTGAATCGATTCGCTCAAGCTAAGATTCAGCTACGGTTGTGGCAACGGAGCGGATCTTTGATAACTTGTAGCTACAAAGAAAGTCTGGGGTGTTGCATATGCTACGCCCATACAGTACTGACATCAAAACAGGGTACAAGGTGCATAGTTGGCAACATTTGAAAAAAATTTCCAGGGACACTTTGCAGCACAGCTATCAGTTACTTACCGCACCCACTTCCCTGAAGCTCCGCCCGCTCCACATAATTAACCACTTTAAGATCTGAAGATTTTGCTGCTTAATGACCAGGCCTTATTTTGCGATTCGGCAGAGCGTTACTATAACGGACAATTGCGCGGTCCTGCGACGCTGTACCCAAACAAAATTTAAGCCCTTTTTTTCCCACAAATGGAGCTTTCTTTTGTTGGTATTTGATCCCCTGTGCAATTTTTATTTTTTGCTTAACACCGCATTCACACTGAAGCGGCACGACTCCTGCACGACTTTGGGGGCGACCTGTGAAGTCCCGTGCACCGCGACTTCGGCGCGACTTGCACGGACTTCACATAATGGAAGTCAAAGCAAGTCGCCTCCAGTTCGCCCCGAAGGACCCTTTTTCTAAGTCGGAGCGACTTGTGTCGCTCCTATTAGAACGGGTCCTGTACCAGTCAATGGACCGCGAGGGACCGCGACTTGTCAGGTAGTGTGAATGGAGCATAAACAAAAAAAGAGTTAAAATTTTGAAAAAAAAATAACAATTTTTTTCACATTCTGCTATATAACATGCCCCCCCCCCCCCCCCCCCCAAAAAAAAATTAAAAATCAAAATTTTTTAACATTTTAGGCCAATTTTTTTTCTGCGTCTTATTTTTGGTAAAAAAAAAATCGCAATAAGAATTGATTGTTTGCGCAAAAGTTATTGCGTTTACTAACTACGGCAAAGATTTATGTAATTTTTTATTGTTTTGTTTTTTTTAATAGTAATGGCGGAGATCTGCGATTTTTAGCGGGACTGCGACATTGCGGTGGACAGATCGGACCCCTAACTGACATTTTTGACACTTTTGGGGGGACCAGTGACATTACTACAGTAATCAGTGCTAAAAATATGCACTGTTACTATAATAATGACAATGGCAGGGAAGGGGTTAATAGTATAAGTGATCAAGGGGTTAAATGTGACCCTAAGGGAGTGATTCTAACTGTGGGGGGGGCGTGGCTTCTGAGATGACCATAGAGACATGTGATCCTATATAGAAGGATCACATGAGCTCTGTATTCATTTCAGGGAGAAGGACGGTCGGCTGTGTTTACAACAGCTGACCGTCCTTCTCTCTCTGCGGGGAACAATCGCGGGTGTCAGACGGCAATCGGAGCCGCCTGACACACGCATCGGCTTCCCCGCTGTCGATCGGGGGCGGGAGCGCACCGGCGGCGGCGCACGCTCACCCCCTAGCTTCTCCCAGGCAATCGACGTAGACCTACGTCATTTTGCCTGTACGAGCCAGCCTGCCGCAGTAAATATAACGTAAGCGGTCGGGAACTGGTTAAAGTGTATTTCCACTTTTGCAGTTGAATTGAGATAATGACTAATTATATTTTTTACATGTTCCCCTTGACATAGAATCATTTATAAAAAATTTAAAATTGCTGGTTACCTTTTTAAGTGTTTTTTACTTGCTTAACCACTTGCCGATCGCCTACCGCATATTTACTGCGGCCGGTCAGCTCTATTGCGCGAAATGACGTACCTGTACGCCATTTCGTGCAATAGCCACTGGGGGAAGCGCGCCACCAGAGGCGCGATTGCGCACTGATTGGACATAGGGGAAGCCAATCAGTGGGTCCTGCAGTCCCGATGTCCGCCGGCCACCTACGATCGTTCCCAGGAGAGCCAGAATGGCAATCTGCCTATGTACACAAGGCAGATCACCGTTCTTAAAGGCGTGAAGATGGAGATCTTGTGTTCTTGCTAAGCAGGAACACGGATCTCTGTCTTCCCCCAGTCAGACCATCCCCCACACAGTTAGCAAGCACCTCCTAAGTCAGTGATGGCGAACCTTGGCACCCCAGATGTTTTGGAACTACATTTCCCATGATGCTCATGCACTCTGCAGTAGTTCCAAAACATCTGGGGTGCCAAGGTTCGCCATCACTGCCACAAGGACACATTTAATATTTTAATCGCCCCTGATGTTAACCCCTTCCCAGCCAGTGTCATTAGTACAGTCACAGTGCATATTTTTAGCACTGATCACTGTAGAAGTCTCACTGGTCCCCAAAAAATTGTCAGTTAGGTGTCCAATTTGTCCGCCGCAATGTTGCAGTCGCGCTAAAAATGCTGTTCGCCTCCATTACTAGTAAAAAATTAAATAAATAAATAAATAATCCATGAAAATATCCCATCGCTTGTAGACGCTATAACTTTTGCGCAAACCAATCAATATACGCTTATTGGGATTTTTTTTTTACCAAAAATATGTAGCTGAATACATATTGACCTAAATTGATAAAGAAATTCGATTTTTTTTTTCAAATTTTTTTTATTCGTTTTTTTTTTTATAGCAGAAAGTAAAAAATATATATATTTTTTTTTTGTTTTGTTTTTTTTTTGTCGCTCTTGTTTGTTTATAGCTCAAAATGAACAAAAACGCAGAGGAGATCAAATACCACCAAAAGAAAGCTCAAATGCATTTGGGTACAGCGTTGCACGACTGCGCAATTGTCTGTTAAAGTAACGCAGTGCCGTGTGTCGCAAACAATGGCCTGGTCATTAAGGGGGTAAAACCTTCCAGGGCTGAAGTGGTTAAAATTCCTTACATGCCTGCTTTGGGATGTTTAGAGTGGGCTGTACAGCAATGTTTATCTAATTACCCCTGTCTGCACTGTCTTCACAGTCCTTCGTTATCAACCCTAACAAAGGGTTCACATTTAGAAACTGCCCTCCTGCATTGTATTTTAATGAGGTATAGTTCTCTCTGTGGGACAAAGACTCTGAGACTGTCCAGAAATTCCTAGAATCAGCCATGACACCTTCTTCTTAGAAAATAGACATGTGCATGACAAAAAAAAATAGTTTTGTTTTATTTGGATTCGTAATCCAGTTATTTAGTTTGGTTAAATTTGGTTGATTCGTTCAACTCACATTCCGGATTCGTATTCGGAATTCATATTCGGAATTTGTTTTACTGTATATCTTTTTCAAATTTTCTTTGAATTTCAATTTTTTTTTTCGTTTTTTCATTCGAATCTATAAATTTCGAATCTGTTAATCGAAAATTTTAGATTTTTTTTTCTATTCAAATGCGGCAAAGTGAACAAACAAAAAAAAAAATCTTCATCAAATGCTTACAATGACTCCTTAACCACTTGCTGACCGTCCGCCGTAGTATTTCTGCTGCAGGGCGGCTCGGCTGCGCAAAATCACGTAGTACTACATGATTTTGTGCACGTGTTTAGAAACAGCAGGAGGAGCGGCGGCGATTGCCGCTGCCCTCCCGGGATCGTCAGGGAAACTGACCGAAGACCCGCCTGCTTATGTAAACAAAGCAGGCGGATCTTCTGTCACACAGGCAGGGAGAGATCAGCAATTTCAGCTAAGCTACAACCCCGATCTCTCTGTGCCTGTCACAGATAATCCCCCCCCCCACAGTAAGTAAGCACTCTAGGCACACATTTAACCCCTTTGATCACCCCCAGTATTAACCCCTTCCCTGCCAGTGTCATTTATACAGTAACAGTGCATAATATTTAGCACTGATTACTGTATTAGTGTCACTGGTCCCCAAAAAGTGTCAAAAATGTCAGTTAGGGGTCCAATCTGTCCGCCGTAATGTCGCTGTCCCGCTAAAAATCGCTGATCGCCGCCATTACTAATAAAAAAAATAAATAAAAAGTCAAAAAATCTATCCAGTAGATTGTAAACGCTATAACTTTGCGCAAACCAATTAAAATACGCTTTTTGGGATTTTTTTTTACTAAAAATATGTAGCAGAATACAAATTGGCCTAAACTGATAAAAAAAATTTAATTTTAAAAAAATTTTTTTGGGAATGTTTTATAGCAGAAAGTGAAAAAGATGGTGTTTTTTTTCAAAATTGTCGTTCTTTTTTTGTTTATAGCGCAAAATCTAAAAACCGCAGAGGTGATCAAATACCACCAAAAGAAAGCTCTATTTGTGGGAAAAAAAGGACATCAATTGTATTAGGGTACAGCGTTTTTCCGTTAAAGTAACACAGTGCCAAATTGCAAAAAATGGCCTGGTCATTAAGGGGGTAAAACCTTCCGGGGCTGAAGTGGATAAATCATCTTTGGATTAACAAAAACAGCATTATTTCCAAATGGTACTTTAATACCACACACAGTTTTTGAGTGTAGAAATATGTTTACAGTTCAAATTCGAATTAAATTCGATGTAAAATTAAATTTGAATTTCAATTCAAATTTCAGAAATTCAGAAGAATTTGGTTTCGTTATTTGGAGCAAACAAAGTAAACTTTGTTTATACTGTAATTCAGATATTTGGACATATCCAAATTTCCAATTAACAAAAAATTCATCCGAATATTTATTCAGAACGAAAAAAAACGCACATGTCTATTAGAAACATCTGAAAGACTAAATTAATATTTTGGCCAATGAAATTAATGAATGCCTATACGTCTGACATGCCCGAACGTGTTTGAAAAAACGTAGCTTTAGGCGCATTTTTAACACTGCTTTTCTCCTGCCCAGTGTCATGAGGCCTTAAAGTGTATCCTCTAGTGTGCTACTAGTGTCAGAGTTGTTAAAATATATTCTGACTCATGTCTAAACTTGCCTGGTTCTGGAATAATGGAGAATATTCTGGAAGCTGGAGGGTGGAGGCTAGGAGGGTTGTTCTGAATATTTAGGGGAGTTTGGCCAATCCCAAGGTGGTGGGCCTGGCAGGGGACTAAGTGAGCCCTTAAATATGAATGAGTCATGCTGACAGGGGAGTTGGGTGGGAGATGGAGTGCTGAGGAGGCTGTCGGTGGCCCTTGAGACGAACCCCCTAGTCTGGGGGGGGGGTGCTCTGCCTTGGTTCGGGGGTCGGGTGCTGTCCTGGGAGGATCCTGACAACAGGAAAAGTCTTCCCTGAGAGTCAGTGGGAGCAATAAGGACAGTGTCAGTACTACTGCACGGTGCAATGGGAGAGACTGCCACATGTAGCAGGTCCCTCTGGATGATAGTGGTGTGCTTAAATCTTCCCTACCTTGCCCTTGGAGATCTCAAGGGAGTCAGTCAGATAGACTGGTGAAAAGAGTCAGTCGGGTAGAGCTGGTACCAGTGTCTGCAGGGGAGTCAGAGGTACTCCAGGATGCAGTTCATGACCCATGCTGCTACTTTCTAAATTGGACTGAGAGTTCCTAGCCTGTAATGGGCGGTTGCTGATGTAACAGACTGTTAGCTATACAGAGGAATCAATTGCAGCTGTATATAGGAAGGAAGTAGTCCATGGTTTTGTCACTATCAAGTTGGACATCCAATGATTCCTATTCCCATCCAAGTTATTACCCCCTAATAAAAACACAAAACAAAGCTCAAGGACTGTTCACTGTGTCTAGATGAAAACTGAAAATGTTATGGCTGTGCAGCAATGGGGAACCATGTCATCTGCAACACCTACAGGGTGTTATGTTATTTAGTGCTACATAAATTCCTCTGGATCCTGTCTGAAATTAACAGCTGTCCTGTGTCTTGTCCACACATTCTGTGTTTTTTCAAGAAATCTAATTAGTCCTCCATGTCCGTAATGTCAGGACTACAGTAAGTTTAGCTTCTCTGTTGCGTGGATGGGAGAGTGGGAGAGTTTGAGTAGTTTAGCAAAAGAAAACAGGGCAGGGCTGACACCACTCAGTCCACAAATATGCTGTGTGTTGTCAGCTTCAACAGAACGTAGGAGCTGCATCTCTGGCGGATCAAAAGTTATTCTACTGTACTTGCAGGGTCTTTGAAGGGATAAAACATAGAGAAATGTGCATGTAATAAAGAACTGTGTGATGAGAAGAAGAGCCATATTTCTTGGTCCAGCAGTTTTCCTTGTATTTCTGTACCCTTGTGATGTTATTGTCCTCCAGTGTAAAATCCCTTTCAGGGATTGCTCCTGTCTGTGGTTGCAGGGCAGTATGTCACTCCCATGCTAGAAATGTTTAAACAGGCTCTGTGAGCATTAGTTAGTTGGCAGTTACCATCCAGTAACGTGGAGGCAACTTGAACTGAGAACTTCTTTCCTTCTATTGTAAGCCTAACAGAGGACTGTCATGTACTGAAAGCATGGGTAGCCTTAAAGCTCCACCCATGCTAAGAAGTTCCTATTCAATACTGTAAGTCGTGGTCATGTGGCGCCACAGCCACGATTCTTCTTCTCCTCTGTATACATCCTGTTTGGATACTTTTTTTGGTGTCCATGTCAAGGCCTGCATGATGCCAGGGCCTATGTGGGCACTTTCTATTGGATGTCCAGCGATGAGGTTCTCTCAGGATATAGAAGAAAATTATGCTATCCCAGGGTGGCAGTAGTTGACTCGAGTTCCTTTCACACTGCTGGATTTGCGGTCCCCCGCACCGGGAACCAGCGATGGTGAGGGACCTAGAGGGAGGACCTAAGTGGGTATATCTGGTTTCACAAGGTAAGGGTAAAAAATGCCTAGCAGGATGAGTTGGAGGGGGTTTGAAGGGTGGTGGGAATAAAAAGTTTTAGCCTACATTGGGGCTTTCCGCGGAGACTACTCCCTCTGGGTAAGCCATTCTCTTCACAATGCTCCACAGTAAGAGGACTATCACACTTTCCACTATGCAATGCAAGCATGGGTCTCTCTTCCTCTAAATCAGGGGTGTCAAACTCAATTTCATCGCGGGCCACATCAGCATTATGGTTGCCCTCTAAGGGCCGGTTATATCTGTAAGGTTAGATGTCCAGAGCCCCCCACGGCCCCCTTACACCCTTACATAAGATGTCACGAGCCACCCCCCCACCATCATAAGTCAAAAGTCACCCACCCTTCCTTACACCACAATGCACCCCCTTACCTTGTGCTACTGCCAGGAAGAAGATGCAGGTGGATCTGGAGAAAAGAAATTGCAAGGTCTGGAGGAGGACCAGAGGAAGGCTGGAGTCAGCCTACAGAGTCTGCTGAATGACGAGACCAGGGGAGGCAGAGATAAGCTGGTGTTGCGGCTGCACAGAGAGGCGCAGGATCTGTAGGAGGAGTTCTGCCCTCCTCTCTGCTGCAGACTGCTGAGAAGGCGGGGGGGGGCAAAGACAAGCCTTTCTGCAGCATCACAGAGAAGCACAGGATCTGGCAAAGGAGTTCTGTCCTTTCTGCTGCCAACTACTGAGAAAAGGTGGGGGCAGAGACAAGGAGGGGGGGGGGGCTGCAACTGCAGGAGAGGTGCGAGGGCCACATAAAATGACCTGGGGGGCCACATTCGGCCCGCGGGCCTTGTGTTTGACACCTGTGCTCTAAATACTGTAACTGTCTGTGCTGCCATTACTTGGAATGACTGTTGTTATTGACCTGTATACAGTTGTTGTCGTTGTGGAGAGACTGTCTGGGTCTCTCATTCTTCCAAGTAATTGAGGGATAACTCTTGAGTGTGAACTTGAGTCGTGTCCCCATGGCACACAAAATCACTAAAGTGATTGTCACGGGTATGGGAAGGCACATATGGGGATAACTACATTATCAGACGTTCTAACCTTTCATAATATGCAGTGCTGTATAGAGTACATGCTAGTGAAGTGGTAGGTTAGGTGAACCTGTTGCTTTGCCCTGCATGGGTCCACTTTAGGGCTCATTTCTACTATAGCATTATGAAAACATGTTATAAATCATCAATCCAGTCATTGCAATGAACACAAGTGCACACAGCACCTAATGTTGAATGGCACGTCACAATGCACAATGTGTGTTGCAGTATTCAGTGCTACATGTAGCAGAACCATGCTTTTGAGGTGCCCTAAAACCTATTCATTTTTAATAGGCAGCCTAATGCAATGTTGTAGCACACTGCGTGAATGTTTTTGAGAACCCCTACTTGTGATGTTGGAGGGTGATTCTAAAACACACCCACTGAAGGCTCCTCTCTGTCAATAATAGGACACTTACAGCCACCAATCAGAGGCACACAACTTTGAGGGTCATTAGTAATACAGAAGATAATTACTCATCATGACAAGCTTCAGATTTTTACTGGTAGTGACCCTCTACAGAGATCTCTGGATTCCAGCTACAGTGGAACTTTTTGGCTTTAGTACAGTTCCAGCATTTGCCGATAGCATTATCTAAGCTTTGATTGATTTCACTTGCCTGGAATTGCTCTTAATGGAACTATGCTTAAGGCTTGAGGGAGCAAAATATGGTGCTCAGAGGAAAGCCAGAGCATACAAACTCCAGTGTGGTGGGATTGAATCCTAGTGCAAGCCAACATTCTAGGTAATGAGTCACATTTCTGCTTGTTGGCGATGATTAAAAGTCATTACACTCCTTGATGCCGCTATAGACCGATGCTCCGATCCAGTCAGATGCATCCTGTTTGTGCGGCCACCAGCAAAGAAATTTTCAGTGTCCAAAATTATTTGGCCAAAATTTGTGAACACCTGACTATGACAATTATATGAGCTTGTTCAATATTATATGCTGCTCCAGGAAAGATCTAGCTCTACACTTTCCAATATCATCTCAGGTGCTGGCTCAGCTTGTCTCCACAAAAGCAATCAATTGTACCATCAACAGGAATGCCACACGCTGAGATGCAAAATAATATATTTTTTTTATAAAAATAGCCAGCAGGAACAGGTTCTATTCTGACGCACTAGGCTCAGCAATTTCATCACTATGTGAGTTTGTTGACCATCCCATTCAAAAACCATGGCCATTAACATGGGGTATCCCACCTCAACCCCACCTCCCTTTGTATCCATACCAGCTTCCACTCATCTAGGAGGCCTTCCAAAGGATCTTGGCATGTGTCTGTGGAAATTTTGTGCCTGTTCAACCAGACGATCATTTGTGAGATCAAGTACTGATGTTATATGAGAACACCTGTCTCTCCACCTGCCTTCCAATTCATTCCAAAGCAGTGGCGGCTGGTGCTCCATGGCCCAGGAGGGGGGGGGGGGGGCGGCAGATGGGACGGCGGACCGCACCATACCCCCCCCCCGGACCACACCAGGCCGCACACCATACCCCCCCCACCAGGACCACAGCAGGACTACGCCCCCCCGGCTCACTCACCCTGCCTGGACATCTGGACATGTACAGCAGCAAACAGTGGCGGCTACGGCTTCTTCCCCCTCAGTCTACTGCCTCTCCTCCCTCCTCCTCCATGCCCAATGGCATGGCTTCTCCTTTTGGCCAATCAGGAAACTGGTCTCAGGATGCTCCTGATTGCCCAGGAGGAGGATCCGTGTGACAATAGCAAATATTTATTCGCTATTGTCACACAACTAGGTGGGCTCGGAGCGCAGTGCTCTGCGACCCGAGCCCACCCTTTTTTTTAGCCTATTAGAGCTTCTGGCTCTAATCACATGGTTAAAAAAAAAAAAGACCCATTGAACTCCATGCGTCCAGCGCCCTGCATGTGGCTTAGAGGGCCGGACACATGGATGGGGGGGCGGCGCCCCTCCGCCCCCAATGCACCAGCCGCCACTGTCCCAAAGGTGTTCAGTAAGGTCGAAGTCAGGTCTCCATGCAGGTCACTTGAGTTTCTCCACACCAAACTCATCAGACCATGTTTTTTTGGACCTTCTTTGTATTCAGGGACACCGAGAGTGTGTCTTGGACGGCAGGTATATTACACCAGTATGTGAGTTGTGTTCTCTTTAAGGGGGACTGGGCTGAATACTCAGGGGTTCTCACCCATGCAGGTTCTGCCGTGATCTGGTTGAAAGGGAGTACTGATTTTCAGCACTCTCTTAGTTAAACAAAAATTATTAGGGACCCAGAACTTCGGAGGTTTGAAGAGATTTGGGTTGGAAGAAACTCCAAACCCTGACTACCAGAACTCTGGTCCCGAAGGGGTTAAGACCCAGGCAGGAGAGGCTTAAAAGGCAGCAGAGGTAAAGCAGTACCTGTATCAGGGAAGTAGAGGTTGAGAGAAGGCTGAGAGAAGCAATGGCTGAGAGTGGTGAAAGGGAGCCAGTTGTCAGACCTTTTTTGGTCATAACCCTTTGACAGAAGCCGGCCGGCTTCTGTCGGGCTGGCTGCCATACACAATGCCTGACTGGCTGCCTGACATCTAGCTAACGTGTACTAGGCTTGAGCGTGGGCTCTCAAACAGGCTGAGACGCTGGTTGCTGACTCCCCTTGTGGCCTGTCTGACCCCCTTGCCATAGAGGTGCCCTAACCCCAGTGCAGGACCAACAGATTGGCGGTGAGCCTTTTGCAGAGATTGTTGTACCAGGACTTTGGACTAAAAACTGAAGAAAGATGTTTTTTGCTTATCTGTTTCTCAAATAAATTGGTTGCTTTTACCAAACCAGCTGGCTGACATTCCTATGCTACCTCAGGGAACAGTCATGGTGAAATAGACAAGGTCCTTCCTCAAACATTTACCCCAAGGTTGAACAGAATTGCACACAACTGTCCAAAATGTCTCTGCATGCTCATGTTTGTCATAGAGATTGCATGACTATGTTCTTGAATTTACGTACCTGTGAATTATGGATGTGGGTGCAACATCTAACTCAATAAATTAGAGGGTTGACTCTATATTTTTAGGCATACAGTGTAGGTGTGATGGTCAGATGTCTATAAATATTTGGCTGTATAGTTTAGCAGCAGACAGATGCTAGGCAGTAAGTTAACGAACCTTCATACTGACCCTAGAGGGCACTACTTGGCTGAAGATATTGACCTTGCTTCATGGTTGGAACACATCTTCTTTTTAATGGTACAGTAGAGACAACATTATGTACTTTTTTCCTTATTACACGCAGGGCTGGCAGACATTTTCAATATATTTTTTATTTGTGTTAAATTTTTAATCTGAAATTGAATGAAGTACAAAAGATCAGTGATGAACCTTCACATATTGATAAGTAGGCAGAAAATATTAATTTTTTGGCAGGGTACATAGCCAGGGGCATTTTTAACACATCTATTATGTAATAATAGACACTGAGTGTGTCTAGTTAATTAACTTTTTTCTCCTGAAGGCAAAGTATTTATACACCATCACTGCTCTAATATATTCTGTTACCTACAGAGATATTGCATTTAACATCACAGCAATTAGAAGCTTCCTTCAGTCTCTCTTTGGGTTATGGGAATAAAACAAATACTACTCTAACCATAACATTAACCCACATAGCTTCCTAGTTGCAGGCGTCTTAAAGATTCTTATTAATAATGCATAGTAAAATCTCATTTGAAATATATAGGCAATTATAACTAAAAAAAAATATGCACTCCTAGGGCCTGGACTTTTTGATCTGTATTTTATCTATCAAGTCTCTAAAGAAATCAAGCTGTCAGGTTCCTGGAAGAGAAGAGCCGCAATACTTGCCTCTCCGTGTGTCCCATCTTCCCTCTATCCAAACTCTGCAGCCTCCCTCAGCGTTTTTGCCATTTGACGTGTCTGGGAGTTCCAAATTACTCGGGGACAGTACCCATTTTGAGGGGCCTGTCTGTAGGCAGGTGCAGTCTGTACTCCCCACTGTAAGTGGCTCTGATCCAAAATGGCAATACAGTAGAGAAAGGAAGTTGTAGGGAACTTTGTTCCTTTATGACTTCCTGCAGTCCTTAGGAGAACAGCTGTCTAATTGGAGGCAGAGCAATCTTGGGTGACGGCAAAGCTTTCCCTGGCCCCCTGATTTGGCACGAATTATGCAAGTGGTTAGTGTGGGGACAGGTTCCCTGTCTCTCAACGATAGTGCTTAGCGGCAGGAAGAGGTTCCAGAGAAGTAGGCAAAGTGCAGGGACTACGTTATCCCTCTCAGGAAGCCTCCCATTAGAATGTGGACCAGCCAAGATGCATTCCCGCTCCTTCTTGCAGAAGCTGTTGGCATCATCTTAAGATAACGTTCATTTGCTACAGTTTAGTAAGTGACTCCAGTCAGCTGTACCTACCCCCTTGGCCTAAATGTGCATTGTTGGGAATTTCCCAATACACTGTTCTCATTCTACTCGGCCTCTGAGTGATCTCTGCTCGCCGACACACCACGCTGTCCCCTGCTCGCATGTCCTTGGGAAACAAGCATCCCAGGAGTTGTCTTCAGCTGCCTGGCGGTGCAATCACAGGAACATCACTGGACCAGGCATTCACACATTTTGCCAAAGCGGTTTGCCAATACTGCCTGTAGTTTTTGAAGTTTCAAAGCTGCACTGCCATCTACAGCAGCTGTACAGAGCCAAAGAAGGCTCCCCCTAGGCTCATCCTCAGCTCTGATGTGTAGTGTCACATGACACTGTAGAGAATTTCCCTCTCACTGTGCTTTGCCATTAGGGGAGGGCTGGCAGCCTTAGGCCTGCGGGGCAAGTCCAGTCAAGTGGCCCATTGAACCATGGAATCAGCTCACCATCCATGCCCACCTGGTTTTGGACTGACAGCTGTATACAGTGTCTGGCCCCTACATTAATCCAGCTTTGAGTGTGGCCATTTTACTAGTTTTTACCACTTTTCAGAGTGCCCCGGGGGGCATTTGCCACCCTGCCCCCCTTGCCAGTCCTCCCCTGTTTGCCATGATATCTGAGGTCAATTAAGTAAACTTTGGAGAGAGGTAGGAATCTGTGGTTTGTAGTTTGCAGAGGGTAAGGTGTAAACTGGGGGGTGTGTGGTCTATACTGGGGGAGGGGGGTCTGTACTGGGAGTTTGTGGTCTTTACTGGGATGGGGATAGGTCTGTACTGGGGGGGGGGGGTCTGTAAACTGTACTGGGGAAGAGAGGTGTGTACTGGCAGAGAGCGGTCTGTATTGGGGTGATTAGGACTGTACTGAAGAGTATATGGAGTATACTTGGGGTAATTAGGAAGGAAAGAGCTCTGTACTGGTAGGGATTGTTGTGAAGAGATCTGTGCTGGTGTTCTGGGGGTCCAGCAAGACCCACAGTTGCTTGTCAGCAGCAACTGGGACAGTAAACCACCCACTGCATTATAACACATCTGCATATAGTTCAGTGCTCCTACATCACAAAGGGGTTGGGAATTGGGTAGGGATCTGTACTGTGAGGGTTTTATATGTACAGGAGGGGGAAATTTTGGGTTGTGCTGCGCACACTGGTCTGTATATTCTGTAATGCAACCCCTACAAGCTGTGCTACACAATTCTGACCCCTGGACTCCCTGTCGTATGCATTCCCAAGCCTGGCACTCTGTGCTTTACAAACTCCAGACCCTTGCGCTCTGGATGTTATGCACTCCTGACCCCTGCATTCTGTGTGTTACATACATGTGGCTGCTGCACTTCGTGTGATACATTGTATATGTTACACACTACTGGCCCTTGCACTTTAATCATTATCATCCCTTCACTCTGTGCTCTTGTCTTCATTTTTTTTATTTCTTTAATGGTCTGGTAGGATATATTTTCATTAAATCTGTAAAAAAAAAAAAAAAAATTAAACAGCCCACCTCCCATTCTTTCCTAAGTACCCTCTGGTGCCTTTACTTAGACCCCTTTGACATGGGGGATGTCCAGTCCAATCAGCAGGGGATCTGTGAACAGACTTCACTTTTGTGACATCTGTGTCCTTTCAGTTCTCTGCTGCATTTAAAAACTGGAGCTTTCTGGTTCTGTGTTAGATTTATGTGGTCCCCTTCCTAGGCAGACCCCTGGCAAGCTTTCCAGTACTCACGGACACTGTTTTTTCCTGGGTTGGTCTGCCTTCAGCTCCACTTGTCAGTATCCTGGACCTCCTGGCTCAGCACCACACACTTGCCTCACTAGGCCGACCACCTGTGACCACCTTCCACATCAGACAGGAGGAGAGACAGCCATCACCCTCCTCCTGGGGCCTTGCTTCCCGCCCAAAGACACCCTGTCACATGTGCCTGTGGCTTTTTATAACATATCCCAGGATGCACCACTGTTGTGCCAACCCACTGGGATAGTCATAAGAGCCTGTGTGTCACTGGCTGGGTTTCCTCCACTGTCCAACAGGCTCCCCTATTGGATACAGTGGGGACACTCCTTTAGACCAGATGAATTACACATGGACAAATGCAACAGGTCTATTTACTGATTAGGCTCCCCTGATAAGCAGACGGAGCAGACTATAGTTTACCTAGCACCTATCTAGGAGGGTGCTACACATAGAATGCATGAAGGTAAAAAACCTTGAGCCTTCAGAACCACTTTAAGCCCCGGAAGATTTTACGCACGCGGATTGGCGGTCACACTAAAGAAGACGTCATTTGCATTGAAGATTTTCAAAGTATTCAGTTCATTCAAGTATGCATTTGAAGTATTTTTGTTTTTTATACAATTTGATTCACTTTTACATATTTTAGTTCAGCACTTAGTATATATATTTAGTTTACCTTGATAAATATCTCAGGGTGTGCTGGCAGCTAAGATTTTTTCTATTTTATTTGTACTCACAAACATGGTGAGTCTTTGTATACATTTTTTTTTTTTTTTTTTTACAGGTGCGCTATTACTTTAGCTACTTAAGCCCCGGAGGATTTGGCTGCTAAAAGACCAGGGGTTTTTTTTGCGTTTTTTTACTGCCTGACTTTAACGGACAATTGCACGGTCGTGCGACGCTGTACCTAAACTAATTTGACGTCCTTTTTTTCCCACAAACAGAGCTTTCTTTTGGTGGTATTTGATCACCTGTGCGATTTTTTTGATCATGCGCTATAAACAAAAAAAGAGCGTCAATTTTGCAAAAATAACAGTATTTTTCACATTTTTTTATATGAAATTCCCCAAAAAAAAATCAAAATTTTTTAACATTTTTGGCCAATTTGTTTTATGCTACATAGTTTTGGTAAAAAAAAAAAGCAAAAAGCGTATTTTGATTGGTTTGCGCAAAAGGTATTGCGTTTACTAAGGGAAAGATTTTTGTCATTTTTGTTGTTTTTTTTTTTAACGCGTAATGGCGGCGATCTGCGATTTTCTTTGCGGGACTGCGACATTGCGGCGGACAGATCGGACACTTGACTAACATTTTTGACACTTTTGGGGTTACCAGTGACATTACTACAGTAATCAGTGCTATACATATGCACTGTTACTGTAAAATGACACTGGCAGTGAAGGGGTTAACTTTATTTGAGAGGGAGGGGTTGTGTGTGTCCCTAGGGGCGTGATTCTAACTGTGATTGGCTGTGGCTTGAGGTGTAGGAACAGTGATCAATGGTCCTACATAGTAGAACCTTATGATCACTGTTCTTACACAGAGGAGAATGACAGGCGGCTTGTTTACATCAGCCACCTGCCTTTCTCCCGCTCTAACGGACGATCGTGAGTGCCCGGTGGACATCGGGTCCACCGGGCACACGCGCGGGGGGGTCCGTGAGCGAGCGGGAGTGGGAGCACGCCAACGGGGGCGCGCGCTCGCTCCCTAGACCCTCACAGGCTAGCGACGTAGTACTACGTCGCTCTGCCTGTGAGGGGCTGACCGCCGCAGTAAATAGTCGTGCGGCGGTCAGCAAGCGGTTAAAAAAAAGTGCATGCGCAGATGTTCTGCAAGTCTTTTTTCAGGCATTTGGGAGCTGGCCCATCTATGCATGTGTGGCAGAGTTCCCATCCATGCCCACAAATACCTTTCAGATTCTGTAGAAGCGTCCCAGGAAGGCTGGAAGTGCTGTCTTTCAGCACAAAAAAAAAATTAGAAAAATGTATATAAAAAAAATACTTATAATAAATATATAATAATAAATATAATAAATAAATTAAAATTAAAAAATAGAAATAAGTTTTTGTAAAAAATACTTTAGAAAAATTTTGCATCTGTGTAAGAGGGAGGGGGTGGAACAGAAAACAATAGCTGTTTTAATGAGTTAAGTTCCACTTTAACACATATTCACACATTCATGTACTGTGATAGCCCTGCTGATCATCCCCCTCCACTGAGATCACATGAGCAGATGCCGAGGCCCAGGGTCACATTGCCTCTTGCCCTGGAAGCCCAACACAGTGTTTTCTGCGATACGTATATTTATTCCTTTTTATATATATATTTTCAAAAGGGTGGGTAAGATGGGAGAGTAATTTCACTGTTGTTTAACTCTAATTAAGAATATGGGTTCAACTCAAAGAAGAGTTTCCTCAATTTAGTGTAGCTGACAGGTACTCTGCAATCCATAATTGTCTACAAGAACTTTCATTGCATCATCTGTTCCCTCACCCACGCGTTCCACTCTACATCTTCATGTTTACACGGTTCTTATCACAGAGCCAGCTCCGATATGTGTGAAGCAGTTAGAGAATGTGTCTGGAACAATGTCACAAGTTCTTGTATCACTTTTTTTGTTCCCTTGGTCTTCAAAAACATTCAATGCCGCCAAGAAAGTCCCAAAAATAAGTAAATAAAATGAAATTCCAGAAACCTAAAGCTGAACTCCAGCTTTCCTTTCAGTCTTGCACAGTTGTACGGGCTCTTCTCTTGTACTAAACTGCTTAGTAGGTTTTTACTGCACACTGAGAGTTTCTTACAGTATGCATTCAAGTCAGATGAAGCCCATTTCATTTCCTGCCCTATCCTCCCCAGCCTGTCCATCCCTGGCCCATCCTTTGCATTCAATCATGAAGGTTTAGCATTATATGTGGGCATTATTTACAGAGGTCTGAATGCAAATACAGCCTGCCAAGAAATGCCCACTCCTCCCATCCAGGGGCTGACTGGCAACTTTGGGTCCCAGGGGGCAAGTACAAACCAGAGGCCCATGGTGCCTCTTCCCATTCTCCCTCTTCCTGGCTTCTTCCTGACCTCCATTCCAGGCTGAAGCTCCGCTCGAGGTACTCTCTACTCACTGGCCAAATCCACCCACATGGAAGAAAAATATATTTAAAATACAGTGGGTACGGAAAGTATTCAGACCCCCTTAAATTTTCCACTCTTTGTTATATTGCAGCCATTTGCTAAAATCATTTAGGTTCATTCTTCTTCCTCATGAATGTACACATAGCACCCCATACTGACAGAAAAACACAGAATTGTTGACATTGTTGCAGATTTATTAAAAAAGAAAAACTGAAATATCACATGGTCCTAAGTATTCAGACCCTTTGCTCAGTATTTAGTAGAAGCCCCCTTTTGATCTAATACAGACAGGAGTCTTTTTGGGAAAGATGCAACAAGTCTTTCACACCTGGATTTGGGAATCCTCTGCCATTCCTCCTTGCAGATCCTCTCCAGTTCTGTCAGGTTGGATGGTAAACGTTGGTGGACAGCCATTTTTAGGTCTCTCCAGAGATGCTCAATTGGGTTTAAGTCAGGGCTCTGGCTGGGCCATTCAAGAACAGTCACGGAGTTGTTGTGAAGCCACTCCTTTGTTATTTTAGCTGTGTGCTTAGGGTCATTGTCTTGTTGGAAGGTAAACCTTCTGCCCAGTCTGAGGTCCAGAGCACTCTGGAGAAGGTTTTTGTCCAGGATATCCCTGTACTTGGCCGCATTCATCTTTCCCTCGATTGCAACCAGTCGTCCTGTCCCTGCAGCTGAAAAACACCCCCACAGCATGATGCTGCCACCACCATGCTTCACTGTTGGGACTGTATTGGACAGGTGATGAGCAGTGCCTGGTTTTCTCCACACATACCGCTTAGAATTAAGGCCAAAAAGTTCTATTTTGGTCTCATCAGACCAGAGAATCTTATTTCTCACCATCTTGGAGTCCTTCAGGTGTTTTTTTAGCAAACTCCATGCGGGCTTCCATGTGTCTTACACTGAGGAGAGGCTTCCGTCGGGCCACTCTGCCATAAAGCCCCGACTGGTGGAGGGCTGCAGTGATGGTTGACTTTCTACAACTTTCTCCCATCTCCTGACTGCATCTCTGGAGCTCAGCCACAGTGATCTTTGGGTTCTTCTTTACCTCTCTCACCAAGGCTCTTCTCCCCCGATAGCTCAGTTTGGCCGGACGGCCAGCTCTAGGAAGGGTTCTGGTCATCCCAAACGTCTTCCATTTGAGGATTATGGAGGCCACTGTGCTCTTAGGAACCTTAAGTGCAGCAGAAATCTTTTTGTAACCTTGGCCTGATCTGTGCCTTGCCACAATTCTGTCTCTGAGCTCTTCAGGCAGTTCCTTTGACCTCATGATTCTCATTTGCTCTGACATGCATTGTGATCTGGAAGGTCTTATATAGACAGGTGTGTGGCTTTCCTAATCAAGTCCAATCAGTATAATCAAACACAGCTGGACTCAAATGAAGGTGTAGAACCATCTCAAGGATGATCAGAAGAAATGGAAAGCACCTGAGTTAAATATATGAGTGTCACAGCAAAGGGTCTGAATACTTAGGACCATGTGATATTTCAGTTTTTCTTTTTTAATAAATCTGCAACAATGTCAACAATTCTGTGTTTTTCTGTCAGTATGGGGTGCTATGTGTACATTCATGAGGAAGAAGAATGAACCTAAATGATTTTAGCAAATGGCTGCAATATAACAAAGAGTGAAAAATGTAAGGGGGTCTGAATACTTTCCGTACCCACTGTATATTTTAAAAAACATTCTTAATTTGTTTTTACAAAATTTATTGGAAATATATTTGAAATGCTACAATTTTGGCCATATTCAATATATTTCTAAAAAAATTTCCCTAAATATATTGGAAATATATTTTTCTTCCATATGGGCAGGTTCCTTACCTGGCCATCAAGTTGGGACAGCTTGGTCAGGGCTGGCCAGGGGAGGAGAGTCTCCAGTGGGGCAAGGAACCGGCCTTAGCTCAGACACAGTATACACCATTCATGTTAAGGGGGAGGCCTGTGCTCTGTCCTTGTCTTCATCGCACACTCAGTAGGTCAGCAGTGGGAACTTTTACTTCTCTTCACCAGGAATCATAGGCACGTCTGTGTCAGAAGCAGTGCAGCCTGTTTTGGGACATTAGAGAGGCCCGGGAGGCAATTGCCCCCCCCCCCTGCCCCCTGGCCCAGTCCTCCCCTGCTCCCATCCTCCCAAGACATTTTGATATTTGCATAACACCTTCCAAGAACCAGTGCATTGCTTGCATGAGGTCTTTCTGAAGCAGTCATGATTGGATGACAAAACACATCAAGGGCGTGGCCAGATGATATCTGGGTGAAGTGCACTTTTTTTGTGTCTGAGACTTTTTTAATAAAATTTGTTAGGTAAGCTGATATAGTGTGCAATGAGGTTTTTTCATTTATTCCTTTGAGATACACAAAGGAGAGATGTATGCATGCGGATAAAGATTCAGATTAAAGTTACGTGGAGATAGAGCCCTTTTAAAGGCCAAGGTGCATATTGACCTGCACTATATTACCAAAAGTATTCGGATGCCTGCCTTTACATGACCTTTAATGGCATCCCAGTCTTAGTCTGTAGGGTTCAGTATTGAGTTGGCCCAACCTTTGCAGCTATAACAGCTTCAACTCTTCTGGGAAGGCTGTCCACAAGGTTTAGGAGTGAGTCTATGGGAATGTTTGACCATTCTTCCAGAAGAGCATTTGTGAGGTCAGACACTGATGTGGACGAGAACGCCTGGCTCGCAGACTCCACACTAATTTATCCTAAAGGTGTTCTGTCGGGTTGAGGTCAGGGCTCTGTGCAGGCCAGTCATGTTCCTCCCCCCAAACTCACTCATCCATGTCTTTATGGACCTTGCTTTGTGCACTGCTGCGCAATTGGAACAGGAAGGAATGTCTGTGCCATTGTCTAGCCTGTAGAGGTCTGTGCGTCCCTCCATGGATATGCCTCCCCAGAACATCACTGATCCACCACCAAACCGGTCATGCCAAATAAGTTTACAGGCAGCTTAACGTTCTCCACGTCTTCTCCTGACCCTTTCACATCTGTCACGTGTGCTCAGGGTGAATCTGCTCTCATTTGTGAAAAGCACAGTGCCAGTGGTGGACCTGCCAATTCTGGTGTTCAATGACAAATGCAAATCGAGCTTCTCTGTGCTGGGCAGTGAGCTCAGGGCTCACTAGAGGACATCGGGCCCTCAGGCCACCCTCATGAAGTCTGTTTCTGATTGTCTGGTCAGAGACATTCACACCGGTGGTATGCTGGAGGTCATTTTGTAGGGCTCTGGCAGTGCTCATCCTGTTTCTTTTTGCACAAAGAAGCAGATACCGGTCCTGCATATAGGTTAAGGACCTTCTACGGCCCTGCTCAGCTCTCCCAGAGTAACTGCCTGTCTCCTGGAATCTCCTCCATGCTCCTGAGACTGTGCTGGGAGACACAGCAAACCTTCTAGCAATGGCACGTATTGATGTGCCATCCTGCAGGATTTGAACTGCCTGTGCAACCTCTATAGGGTCCAGGTATCTCCTCATACTACCAGAAGTTACACTGACCCTAGCCAATGCAAAAATAGTAAAAAACAGTCAGAAAAGATGAGTAGGGAAAATAATGTCAGTGGCCCCCACCTATAAACCATTCCTGTTTGGGGGTTGTCTCATTGTTGCCCATCTAGTGCACATGTTGTTGATTTAATTAACACCAAAGCAGCTGAAACTGATTAACAACCCCCTCTGCTACTTAACTGATCAGATCAATATCCCAGAAGTGTAATTGACTTGATGCTATACTCTGATTATTGTAAAAAAGTACCACTTAAAAAGAAGCGTACTCCCCGCGCCTAGGATATATTAAATGTGTAAAATTGATTAAATAATATCTATAATTTAGTGACAAATCATTAAAATTTGAATAAATAAAATAAAATACAGCAGCAGTAGTGTAGGAAATCGTGAAAAGAAAAATAGTCCTAATATATAGTGTAAAAATTATAAAAATTATATGCAATATTCTTACAAATATAAGTGCAAATGTGCAAATTATTGTGCCAATTAATTTATCAAACATTAATCAATTCATAAATATATCAATAAAAGTCCATGTCAAAAAGTGCAAAATCATAAAGATCATGAAACCAATGTACAGTGTTTTGTTCCTTTTCCTGGGAAGTGCTCACAAAATTCAATGAGTGACTAATAAAGTGCAGGTGCTGGGTGCCTTCTTCCCGTGCAGCAATTTATAAATTGGGTGACTTACCGAATATAGTGGGCCTCATATACCTTACAGTATTGAGACCAATCTCACTTGTTGGTAAGTCCCCTTTAAGGTCCTCCTGTGCCGATGGTGGTTTTCTTTATACTCTGATTAAAAAGTGTTCCTTTAATTTTTTTGAGCAGTATTTTTTTTGTATTTTCTTTCTCATTCAAAGTAGTTTATTGGGTTTTACGCAGAGTTTATTTTTATTATATTTTTTGGTGTGGAAACACATGACAAACTGCAGTACACTACACTACAGTGTACACTACCCACTACAGTGGGTACGGAAAGTATTCAGACCCCCTTAAATTTTTCACTCTTTGTTATATTGCAGCCATTTGCTAAAATCATTTAAGTTCATTCTTCTTCCTCATGAATGTACACATAGCACCCCATACTGACAGAAAAACACAGAATTGTTGACATTGTTGCAGATTTATTAAAAAAGAAAAACTGAAATATCACATGGTCCTAAGTATTCAGACCCTTTGCTGTGACACTCATATATTTAACTCAGGTGCTTTCCATTTCTTCTGATCATCCTTGAGATGGTTCTACACCTTCATTTGAGTCCAGCTGTGTTTGATTATACTGATTGGACTTGATTAGGAAAGCCACACACCTGTCTATATAAGACCTTCCAGATCACAATGCATGTCAGAGCAAATGAGAATCATGAGGTCAAAGGAACTGCCTGAAGAGCTCAGAGACAGAATTTTGGCAGGGCACAGATCTGGCCAAGGTTACAAAAAGATTTCTGCTGCACTTAAGGTTCCTAAGAGCACAGTGGCCTCCATAATCCTCAAATGGAAGACGTTTGGGACGACCAGAACCCTTCCTAGAGCTGGCCGTCCGGCCAAACTGAGCTATCGGGGGAGAAGAGCCTTGGTGAGAGAGGTAAAGAAGAACCCAAAGATCACTGTGGCTGAGCTCCAGAGATGCAGTCAGGAGATGGGAGAAAGTTGTAGAAAGTCAACCATCACTGCAGCCCTCCACCAGTCGGGGCTTTATGGCAGAGTGGCCCGACGGAAGCCTCTCCTCAGTGTAAGACACATGAAAGCCCGCATGGAGTTTGCTAAAAAAACACCTGAAGGACTCCAAAATGGTGAGAAATAAGATTCTCTGGTCTGATGAGACCAAAATAGAACTTTTTGGCCTTAATTCTAAGTGGTATGTGTGGAGAAAACCAGGCACTGCTCATCACCTGTCCAATACAGTCCCAACAGTGAAGCATGGTGGTGGCAGCATCATGCTGGGGGGGTGTTTTTCAGCTGCAGGGACAGGACGACTGGTTGCAATCGAGGGAAAGATGAATGCGGCCAAGTACAGGGATATCCTGGACAAAAACCTTCTCCAGAGTGCTCTGGACCTCAGACTGGGCCGAAGGTTTACCTTCCAACAAGACAATGACCCTAAGCACACAGCTAAAATAACAAAGGAGTGGCTTCACAACAACTCCGTGACTGTTCTTGAATGGCCCAGCCAGAGCCCTGACTTAAACCCAATTGAGCATCTCTGGAGAGACCTAAAAATGGCTGTCCACCAACGTTTACCATCCAACCTGACAGAACTGGAGAGGATCTGCAAGGAGGAATGGCAGAGGATCCCCAAATCCAGGTGTGAAAGACTTGTTGCATCTTTCCCAAAAAGACTCCTGGCTGTATTACATCAAAAGGGGGCTTCTACTAAATACTGAGCAAAGGGTCTGAATACTTAGGACCATGTGATATTTCAGTTTTTCTTTTTTAATAAATCTGCAACAATGTCAATAATTCTGTGTTTTTCTGTCAGTATGGGGTGCTATGTGTACATTCATGAGGAAGAAGAATGAACTTAAATGATTTTAGCAAATGGCTGCAATATAACAAAGAGTGAAAAATTTAAGGGGTCTGAATACTTTCCGTACCCACTGTATATATATAATGTTTCACATTCAGGCCCCTTTCATACGGGGGATCCGATCCGCCTGTCAGTTTTTCAGGTGGACCTGATCTGATGCTCCATGCATCCCTATGGGGCAGCGGATGTCAGCGGAGACATCTGCTATCCGATCCTGTCCGTAAAATCCGGACGGATGGAAACACTATTTTCGGATGGGATGAGAACGGACAGGCGGTCCGTTCTCATCTGATCTCCCCATAGAGGACAAAGGTGATCTGACAGCTCCGTCTCCGCACACAGAGCGGAGATGGAGCTGTCATCTGCCTGCTCAGTGGGGATCGGCGGATCGATCCCCCGCTGAGCAGAACGGAGTCCGCAGGACGGTGCGGCCGTGTGAAAGGGGTCTGTTTTCTAGGCGGACCCGATGGGGCCTCCTATTGACCTCTATTGCAAGGCGGATGTCTGCTGACACCCTCCTGGCATCCGATCTGTTAAGATCCGCTGAAAACATAGAGGAGAGCGGGACTCTGACAGGTCCGTCTCTGCAAAGTGAGTGGAGACGGACCTGTCATCCGCCTGCGACCCCCGCTGAGCAAGCCTTGTCCGTCAAAACGGATCCGCCCCGTGTGAAAGGGGTCTTATCATGGTTGCGCAAGAGATTCTGGTATTGTTTGCTGCTTGCATGAGGGTGCTGAGCTCTTTAGAGGAGTACCAAGGCAGGGTGCTGGGATGCTTTCAGGAAGCTATGTACAGCACCCTGCCCCTGGCTCCTGGCCCCTCCCACCAGTCAAGATCTGCCTGCATTACATACAGAAGCACAGAGACCCAGTGATGGTATCACTGGGTACAAAATAAGGTATGTAAAGGAAACAGAAAGTTTATATTTAATAATTTTATTAGCATGTTGAGGAGGGGAAGAACCAGGGAAGGCAAAATAAAAGCAGCTTTAAATGAAAGCCTGGGTGAAATACATAATGCGGTATGATGTATTTGGCTTGTTGCGAGTGTGTACCGGCCAGAACATTTTCTGCAGATGTTAATGATGCAAGGAGAAAAGGTGCTGTCAGTTTCCGTGGCAACACAAAATGTTGCATTGAGTGATGTATATGATGTATTAGTGGCGACGGGGAATGTTGCATAAGTAAAGGCTTTTAATGAAAAATCTCTAGATGCCTAAAAAAATGTTGCTTAATACTGAACACAATAAGAAAAAAAATGCATCTTTTCAACCATGTTACAGATTGATAAATGGCAGGAAATATGGATAAAGTGAGGCAAAATGCTTCTTTTCACATGTACAAAAAAAAACAGCAGTGCTGCTATACAGCCGGCGTTAAAAGATCAGTCCATGCAAATAAGATATTTGTCTCCTTGCTGGAGCCTGAGTTCTTATAGGCTTTGGAATGAGGAAAAGTACGATTTACTTAAGTATAATAGGTAATCACAGCGCTATTTACTGTAGGTAAAAATAAAAAAATGTAAGTAAAAGGCTTGCTGCTAAGCACTGTTATATATATATATATATATATATATATATATATATATATATACACACCAAAATAATAAGAAAAACCCCAAAAAGTGTAGAACTACCTTACTAATCAATAATGTAACAACAATGGTGGAACCCTCCAATGCAGGGGTCTCCAGACTTTCTAAACAAAGGGCCAGTTTACTGTCCTCCAGACTTTATGGGGGTCGGACTGTGGCCATTGTGAGTAAAACTTTTCCTGGCATCAGCAGTATTAGGGGTGTCAGGAGGAAGAATAGTGCCCTATCATCAGTGTCAGTTTGAGCAATAGTGCCTCATTGTTGGCATCCATGGGAGAAATTGTGCCCCATCATTGATGACAGTTTGATTTGACCAATAGTTCCCCATTCTTGGTGTCAGTGGAAGGAAAAGTGCCCCAAGGGCCAGATAAAGGCAAGCAAAGGGCGTTAGAATTTGGAGATCCCTGCTCTAATGTATCAATACATTTCAATATTACCACAATACCAACCTCTGTGATATGTGACTTCACATATAATACATATCAAACTAAAAACATAAATAAATAAAAAATAAATAAATTAAACTTAACAGGGATGGTGGAAACCCCTCCTGTAGATAATTGAATAATAACACTTGAAGTTAATTTCTATTGCAAGTGATATTTGACTTCACATATAAATTTGACTTCACATATAATACATATTAGACATGTGCAGAATGTATTTTTTATTTTTGTTTCATTTTGTTTCAATTCGTTATTTACATAAATTTGTTTAGTTAAATTTGTTAAATTCATTCAATTCCTTTTCGGTATTCGTTTCAATTATTTGAATTTGATTCAAATTTTCTGAATTCAGTTAGTGTAAACTCAATTCAATCAAATTTGGAAAATTCCAATGAAATTTAAAATCAAATTTGAAACAAATTCCATTCAGATTTAAATTCATTCTATTCGAAATTTGAATTTTGGAAGAAATTCTTCCAATTCCATTCTATTCTAATCTATTCTTTTCTATTCTATTCTCCTATTTTCTATCCTATTATTTTCTATTATTGTATATTCTTTTCTATTCTATTCAAATTTATTCTATTCGAAATTTGAACTTCGGAATATGGTTATGTTTTTTCTATTCTATAGTTTTTTTCTATTCTATTCTTTTCTTTTCTATTCTGTTCTATTCTATTCTTTTCATTTTTATTTGAATTAAGATTGATTCTATTCAAAATTTGAATTTCAAAAGATGGTTATATTCTTTCTATTTTATTGGAATCTATTCTATTTGTATTCTATCACAATTCAAATTTATTCTACTTGTATTCTATCACAATTCAAATGTATTCTATTTGAAATTCACATTTCAGAGGATGGTTATATTCTTTTTTATTTTATTATATTCTACTAGTCTCTAATGTATTCCTTTATTTTCTATTCTATTCTTTTCTATTTGAAATTAGAATTTTGTGAAATGGTTATTTTCTTTTATTCTATCCTATTTTATTGTTTTTTTTCTATTGCATTCTTTTCTATTGTATTCCAATTAAATGTATTCTATAAAAAATTTGAATTTCAGAAGATGGTTATATTTTTTTCTATTTGAATATATTCTATTTGTTTCTTTTTTATTTCTTTATTTTCTATTCTATTATGTTCTGTTCACCCTATTCTTTTATTTTATATTATTTTATATTCTATTCCTTTATCTTCTATTCTATTCAAATTTGAATCTAATTCTAAAACATTTCGAATTTGATTTGAATTAGATTTGAATTTGAATTTCCTCTGAGATTTTGCTTCATTGTTTCAAATTCGTTTAAATGTTCATTTAAGTTACTATTGTAATCTGGAAATTCTGATACATTATTTTCAAATAACGAAAAATGTGTCAGAACTTTAAGTCCCCGTTCACACTAAGGCGACCTTCCATAGGGAAGCTGCGGACCCATTCTAATAGGAGCGACACAAGTCGCTCCGACTTAGAAAAAGGGTCCGGAGCTTCTTTGGGGCGACCCGGAGGTGACCGCCATAGACTTCAATGTTATGAAGTCCGTGGCGGCCGCTCCGAGGTCACGGCGGGCTGCTCGCACCGCGACCTCGGAGGTCGCCCCACGAAGTCGGATCGCCCCTGTGTGAACGGGGCCTGATTCGGAACTAAATGAACCACACGTGTCTAATACATGTCAAAATAAAAATAAGACATAAAAAATAAAACTTAGCAGGGATAGCAGAAATTCCTCCTATGGATATCTGCAATACAAATGAATTGCAAGTTCAATAATTCACATCATAATAATAACTAAAACATAAAGATTTCAGTGTAAC
The DNA here is from genome assembly GCF_965119305.1 of Pelophylax lessonae. NCBI lineage: Eukaryota > Metazoa > Chordata > Amphibia > Anura > Ranidae > Pelophylax > Pelophylax lessonae. The sequence continues at coordinate 40,905,426 of NC_138779.1, read as the reverse complement.
TATCTAAACAAACAAAAAACATTAAAAAATAAAAGTGTAGCACTGAAAAGAAAAAAAAATGTATATTGTGATCAAATATACAAACTTGTGGAGAATCAAAAACAATAAAGTTCATGTTAAAAAGTTCATCCTCATAGGATGGCATGTATGACGAAACGCGTCAGTGTACTTTTTCCTGCTGAGATCATTCCACACTACATATGCTGTTTATCTGCAGATTTTTGCGAGGTCCATTACCATCAGAACTGTGGTGATACAAAGTGAATATCCATATTGAAGATTCCTGAGCAATTGGGGTCTCTAAGCCGTTGCTAATTATCTAATTATCCCTGCATGTATGACCCATTTACTGTATGGTACCTGGGTCCACAGCTTCTGGTAAGCGCAATACCTTTATCCGTGGTGGTGGGCTTGTCACATTGGTGACCATTGGTATCTGGACAAGTGGACATCTGTCTCCATACAAGTTTCAAAGCACTTTCACTTAAGCACTTTTCTGGAATGTGGACCTTATTTTGCCATTTTTGTTGTGATTCTGGGGATTTTTTTAACATAAATTTTATTGTTTTTTATTCTCCACGAGTGTGTATATATGATCACATATATATATATATATATATATAATATATATAGCACAGTTCCCAGTCGTTTTGCTGGATGTGGGTCCCCCTGGGTTACCGCTAGCAACAACAGCACATCTAAACATGTTTCTCTAAGTGTGAGCACTGAGACAATGACCAGTCCAGTATCTTTGGGTTTTTGATTTATTTAGTAACTTGGATGGGAGAAGGGATGAGTGGGATACTGCTTTAAATCAACTATGCACATTTTGGCTTGACGCTTGCTGAATGCCCGCCAACGCTGACTTGACGCTGGTTAACGCTGGCCAGATGACGGTTAACGCTGAACTACTCTTGCAACTGTTTTCAACTAAGGAATCCTCTCTCAGCTGCCTTAGGTACTCCTTCCGGAGGTAGCTACTTTCACACTTTTGCTGCACTACTGAACACTTCAGGGCCCACACTGGTGCCCCCTTTGACTCCCTTATCTTCAGGGCTTAACATTTGGCATTCCCTTTCTATGCCACAACTACTGGTTAGCTGGCTCCCAGATCTCTCTGACCTTCTGGAGTGATCCCCTATCCTAAGCAGGCCCCTGGGCAGATTTCGAGTACTCACAACACTGTTTTTCCTGGAAACTTCTGCCCAGCAGCTCCACTCGGTGTGCAATACTCCGGATCCTTTCCTGCGGCCCAGCTCAACCTTTGGTCCTCTAGGCCGACTGCCCAGGACACTTTCACTTGTGCTGGCAGGAGGAGAGACAGCCGTCAGCCTCCTCCTGGGACTCTGATTCCCACCAAAGACACTTTGTCACATGCTCCCCTCAGGTTTATACCCAATCCCAAGGTGCACTGCGGCAAACTCCGCCCACTGGGACAGCTATGAACCCTGGTGTGCTATTGGCTAGGTTCCCTCCACTGTCCAACAAGAGCCCTTATTGGATACAGTGGGGAGACTCCCCAGACTCAACAGACCACACCTGGAAACACATGACAGCCTAGTTAATTGATCAGGCCCCCCTGATAAGCAGACAGGGCCACATCTATACTTTTCCTAGCACCTACGTGGAGGGTGCTACATCTATATATATATATATATATATATATATATATATATTTAATTTTTATTTATTTTTTTTGGCACTGCACTTTTATATTTTGTGTGTACACAATTTTTAGTCAATTGTGGTACTAGCAGCTTTTCGATTTTCACCACATTTTTTCATTAGCGCGGTATTATTCTTTTTATATTTGTAAAGCAAGAAAACATTCAAAGTGCAATAGTGGTGGGAGCCTCCCAACTAAAGAGTTTTAATTTTGTGAAAAGAGTGAGGCAAAAAGGATAATCTGTCACCCAATACATGAATCTAGAAAGCTGCATGTGTTCACAACGAGCCCCAGCTTAAAATGAGAAAACACCTTGTGATCCACCACCAGTCAGTAAATGCTCTCACCTTAAACTCAGACCTTTTCACAGGTACCAATGCACTTTTTCCTTCCAGGGCAGTTATCCAGTGGCTATCAGATCCTCTAACTCTCATCCACAGGTCACCATGCACTTACAGGATCACTGCCCCTCAACGTATCAATTATGGCTCAAAAACAATTAAAAATAAATTTGTGTTTTTCCATTTTGAAAGCTCCAGGTTTTATTCAAATTACCTTAAAACACTTACATTTTATCATGCACTAGAATCTGTGCACATAGATATACAGTTTGCCAGGGTACAATCACATTGCCCCAATAGAATCCAAAATATCAGCACCCGGGTACACCAGATAACAGGGAATCACTTCCTACTTAGCTTGATGACTCCACCTCCGACATGTTTCGTCACTAGTGTGACTTTCTCCAAGGAAGATTTCCTCACTATAGTTCTCAAATCAGTTCCTGTCGACCTTTGAGTTTTAGGTGCCCTTGCCCAACCTTTTGTCTTCCATCTTCTCCTTAATCTCCATAGTTTGGCTGTAATTCTCCTGTGGATCACAGCAGTGCAGTTTGTTCTGCACTCCTGTGACCCATTTGCTGAAGCCTGCTGTCGGCTGACATCACAGAGCCAGTCCAGGCTCAAGCAAGATTGTAACAATGGAGCTGGCATCCACCCACATGCCTGGACCTGCATCTGGCTCAGCCTGTCAGCAAGCTGCTGAGAACCTGAGCCGGCTGCTCCCGGCCCCTCCACAGCCCAGCATTCCAGCGAGCGCGGAGGGCAGAGCAGAGAGGGGTGACAGCTCTCTGCTCAGTTAGCCCGGAGAAAAAAGTGATTGGCGGTGTTTGATCGCTCGGTTCTCCTTGTTAGAGCTGGCAAGGGTACAGATGCAATATAGGACCGATGCTGCATCCACCTAGGTAAGATTGAATCTTGAAAAAAAAAACTCATACTTCTCTTTTAAAATAAATAATCCAACAGGAAGACATGAACCACTTATAATGGGCATAGCAAGTGTGCAAACCCAGGAACGCAGCAAAGACATCCCACTAATGGTGTCCCCAAGAGAAACGCTCAGGTGGTTTCATGGAATGATAAACTGCATTGTAAAATAATTTACATAGCAAAGACATACACTGATCAGCCATCTCATTACAATGGCATCTGAAAGTGGGTGGGATATATTAGGCAGCAAGTAAACATGTTGTCCTCGAAGTTTATGTATGGAAAGCAGATAAAATGGCATTGCAGTTTGTTGTGTGTGTGTAGTGTCAGAACTGTCAGAGTGTCCATGCTGACCCGTGTCCACAGCCAAAACCAGCTCCAATGGGTACATGAGCATCAGAACTGTCAGAGTGTCCATGATGACCCGTGTCCACAGCCAAAACCAGCTCCAATGGGTACATGAGCATCAGAACTAGACCATGGAGCAATGGAAGAAGGTGGCCTGGTCTGATGAATCAGATTTCCTTTACATCATGTGGATGTGTGTGTGTGTGTGTGTCACATACCCGGGGAAGAGATGGCACCAGGAGGCAGTATAGGAAGAAGGCATGCCTGTGGAGACAGTTTGATACTTTGGGCAATGTTCTGCTGGGAAACCACGGATCCTCTAATTCATGAGGATGTTACTTGACACATTCGCCTAACCAAATACTGTTGCTGACCAAGTTCACCCCTTCATGGAAATGGTATTCCCTGATGGCAATGGCCTCTTCCAGCAGGATAATGCACCCTGCCACACTGCAAAAATGGTTCAAGAATGGTTTGAGGAACACAACAACGAGTTCAAAATATTGACTTGGTCTCCAAATGTTGCTTATAAAGAGAGTGTAGCTTACTGTCACTGAGCACAGGTTCTGAGTTGCATAATGTACCTTATGGATGAAATGTACTTGTGTTGTGGTGCGTTACGCTAACACACATGGTAGTGGGCACATTACTGCAACACAAGTAGCATTTTTTTTTTGGCATTCCAAGACAGCTGTGATGCACCTATGTCGCAGTGCACCACAGCAGTTATAGTTCGCTACACTGGAAAAATGCTCCATGACCATTTTTTGATCCGTTCCTGCGTAGTGGCAGCCCAATTAAAATTGATGGGCTGCCTTAATCCATAATCCTTAATGCATGTTGTGTTACGTGTTACATGCAATGCATGTAACACGTAACACAACATGCATTATTGTGTGTGCAGCACAAAGGAATGAGCAAGTGTGAATGGAAATCATTGTTGATAGCTAGCTATTTCATAATTCAGATTATGTACTAAATATATTTGTATATTATCCACTAGGGGGAGCTCTATACTTCACTCAGTCTCATGCTAACTACCTGCTTATCAACTGTCAAGATTTCAGCCAACCAAGGAGGACATTGTAAATCAACTGACTCATTGGCTTGCTTTGGCAAGTAATAGTAACCATCCAAATTCCCATCGCGCACGTTCCTGGAAAAGACTCCAGGACATAGATCCCAACAGTCCCTGATTTGGAGGGACTGTCCCTGATTTGGAACAAAGTCCCTCTGTCCCTCCTTCCTCCTCATTTGTCCCTCCTTTTGGTCTGATCTGTATATTTGTATATAAAATGCACTTTTTATCTTTCAAAAAAAATGTTTCCCAGTGCTAAGCCTTTAATCCAGTTTCTAAAGTGCATAATAGGAATAGTAGCGGTTAAAAAAAAAAAAAAAACATTTTAAGGGTTTATTTAATAATTTCTTTGTATAATTCTCCTTTAGGGGGCGTGACAGAGGGTGTGTCCTATGCCTACATACGTTTACTAAAAGTGTGTCCTTCATTCCCATTTTAAAAAGCTGGGAGGTATGCTCTAGGATACTGTGTGCTGCAGCAACCATTAGCTGGAGGCTGGATCATAAATGTCAATCAAATACACTAAATTACCAAAAGTATTGGGACGCCTGCCTTTACACGCACATGAACTTTAATGGCATCCCAGTCTTAGTCCGTAGGGTTCAATATTGAGTTGGCCCATCCTTTGCAGCTATAACAGCTTCAACTCTTCTGGGAAGGCTGTCCACAAGGTTTAGGAGTGTGTCTATGGGAATGTTTGACCATTCTTCCAGAAGCGCATTTGTGAGGTTCGGCACTGATGTTGGACAAGAAGGCCTGGCTCGCAGTCTCCGCACTAATTCATCCCAAAGGTGTTCTTGTGGGTTGAGGTCAGGACTCTGTGCAGGCCAGTCAAGTTCCTCCACCCCAAACTCATCCATGTCTTTATGGACCTTGTTTGTTCACTGGTCCAAATCATTCAGTGGATGGGGGCTTATGGTGTGGGGTTGTCTTTCAGGAGTTGGGCTTTGAGATTGTTTTTGTGTACTGTGTGAGGTGCTTTTACCAGGGAAGTGCTTTGCATGGAAAGAAACCCCCCCCCCCCATCAGAACAGAACTCTGTCTTGTTTACATAGGTAGAGCCCTGTTCTGTGATCCGCAGGGGTCGGCAGAAATCCATTGGCTAGCACCCACTGACTGGCTTCTGCTGTGTCAAATCTCAGCAGAAGCAGCGCGCCCCCTACCCTACCATTTTATTATAAAATAAATAACGTGTATTGCATTTAAAGGGTAAAGACATGTATTAGTCTTGCTAAACTGGATATGTGCCCTCATTAAAGATGGCCACCATGCATTTCCGGTTCCAGATGTGATGTCAGCCAGAAGTACCTCCCTACATGTTTCGTCATCAGAAGTTAACGTCTTCAGGAGCTAGGAGACTCTACAAAGCAGTAGGTGTTTTCTAAACCTCTGATGTCTCTGACTAAAACAGATTAAATAGTACAGAGGAAAGGAGGTGTGGGGGGGGGGGGTCACTGCCCTTATTCCTTTGGGCACATATATACAAGTTTTAACTATTGAGGTCTGTGAGCAAAGGTCTTTATTTCAACAAAGATGCTGGAAAAAAAAAACTAGAAAACATGCAAAAAAGAGCCTAGAGCTACCGCCACTGGCTGCAGACAAAGGTACAAAGTGTAGAGTTTCCTATTTACCCAGCTAAAGACAAACATATTTTTTTAAACATTTTCTAAGACCAAAATAAAGAACAAAACCACCAAACATTCCCTTTCATTCTATCCCGCCTATTACGAGTTTAGGTAATATATTTTAATGGAACTGACCAATCAACAGGAACAGTGCAATAGGGCACATAGGTATTATCCGTGACACTTGGCAAAGTGCGTTTTCAGTTTATGGTAAATACCCAAACAAGACGTAAGCACATGAAACAATGACATTCTGTGTAGTATTTTTAGGCTGTTCCGTGCTATGTTGCATTGTTATGTCTTAGTTCTTACACTTGGGGAAGACGACAGCTTATTCCTGGCTGCCTTATTACGCTGCCAAGATCCCTTAATAGATTTTCCATGAGACTTTGGCAGGCTAGGTCCCGGGGGAATACTTTGAAAAGCCAGGAAAAGCAGGTGCTTGAGTACTTTAGCCCATACTGTGTTATCCTAAACTGCATATTACAAGGGATACAAGCCCACTGTTATTCTCCGCTAATAACACAAGTGTTCTCTGATAATTTGCTTAAAAATACAATCAATGGATACTTAGAACCACTCCAAAACCATTAGAGGACACAGGGAATATACACAAGGTTGTTAAAGGGGAATTTCATCTTACACAATTTGTTTCCTGATCAGGCAGTAAGTGCCGAAACTCCCCTTGTTTAAAGTAAATGGTAAGTAATAAAGCAATCGCAAGATCTAGAGCTGCACGATTCTGGATAAAATGAGAATCATTATTTTTTTGCTTAGAATAAATATCACGATTCTTGGCGTAACATCATCTTTTACATTATACAAAATAATTGGGCTATCTTTACTGTTTAGTTTTATTTAAATTCATTAAAGTGTATTTTTTTCCCCAAAAAACTCCTTTTGAAAGACTTCTATGCAAATGTGCAGTGTGACATAAAACATTGCTACAATCGCAATTTTATTCTCAAGGGTCTCAGCTAAAACAAAATTTATACATAAAGTTTGGGGGTTCTAAGTAATTTTCTAGAAAAAAAATACTGATTTTTAACTTGTAAACAACAAGTGTCAGAAAAAGGATTAGTCTTTAAGAGGTTAAAGCAGCCTTTTTAACCAGGGTGCCCAGGCACCTTGGGGTGTCTTGAGGTTTCTTCAGGGGTGCCTTGGGAAAATGCCTACAAATTGCTCAAAAATTGTATACAAGCTGGCATTTGGATGAAGGCTGCCTTTTAGTTACATTAAAGTGGTTGTAAACTCACTTTAATTACTTTTACCTATAGGAAAGCCTTTATTAACCTCCCTGGCGGTAACCCCGAGCATGACTCGGGGTGGATTTTTCAGTCCAGGATCGGTAACCCCGAGTCACGCTCGGGGTGGATGTGCAGAGAGCGCAGTGGTGTTCTCTTACCTTCTCCTGGCGATCCAGCGATGATCTCTCATTGCTGTGACCGCCAGCCGAGAGTCCCGACGCTCCTCCGTCCTCCGTCGGTGTGATGACTTCCTAGTTCCATTCCCTGCAGCAGCAATGCTGCATGGGAGCGGAACTAGGGAGGGAAATTAAAAAAAAAAAAAAAAACGTTGCACAAAACACAAACACATAACACATTTTATATTATATATATATATATATATATATGTGTGTATATATATATATATATGTGTATATATATGTGTATATATATATATATATATATATATATATGTATATATATATATATATATATATATATATATATATATATATATGTGTGCATATATATATATGTGTATATATATATATATATATATATATATATACATGCATATATATATATATGCATATATATATATAAAATTATATTATTGATTCGATTATAATTCATGCATTTTTATATATATATATATATATATATATATATATATATATATATATATATATATAAAACGCATGAATTATAATCTAATCAATAATATAATTTTATTATATATATTATATATTATATAATAAAATTATATTATTGATTCAATTATAATTCATGCGTTTGTGTTTCAAATTTATCACATCTGGGATGTCTACTAGAGACTTGTTTTGGTCAGGTTTAAGTCAGTAATAACTAAGAATTGTAAGCCTATAATACATAACGCCAAATTCCATGAAAAGAATTGTACCGCTTTTGGTACAGAATTCCTGACAGAATCATACCGCCAGGGAGGTTAAGGCTTACCTATAGGTGCTGTAAATATCTCCTAAACTTGCACCATTTACGAGATATTTACAATGCATGCAGGCGATGATGTCACCGGCGCATGGCCTCTGAAGAAACGGCACGGGCGGCCCTGTGCCGTGACCGGCGGCTCCCGCGCGCATGTGCGGAAGTGGTATCATGCGGCTCTGGCCAGTAATACAGCCGGAGACCACAGACCCGGAAGAAGACGGGTGAACATAAATGCGCCTGGCGGCAGGTACAACGCGGACTTTGTGGTAGGTAAGTGTCACATAATGTGCTAGTATGCAATGCATACTAGCACATTATGCATTTACTTTGCAGGGGGGAAAAAGAAAAAACATTTCATGAGTTTACTTCCTCTTTAAGTCACAGGTTTTCATTGTGCACCATTACAACCTTCTAGCTGGCATCCTAATGACCAATGGCATCATCAGTTTATAAGGAAGATGTCAGATGCCTGTGTAGCATCCTTGTTTGACCCTCCCCTGTCCCTCTCCATCAGCGTTGGGGTCACATTAGCTGAGTGATATAGAAAAACTGAGGGAGAAGAGAAACATTGGTATACTAGTCAGTACCAGTTTGCAAAAGTGTATTTGCTTTGGAAGAATAAAATCACCTCTAACGTTGGGTGTCCTACTTGAATGGATGTTGCTGCATTATGTAAAACTATTAGAATAGTTTTTACATTTTAGAATGGGGTGTCTGGAGACTGTCCATAATTTTTAAAGGGTGCCTCAAGATTGTCCATGATTTTTAAGGGTGCCTTGACTAAAAAAAGGTTGAGAAACACTGGGTTAAACTGCCCTCACTTAGAGATGGATGTTCACTCCTTTGATCTAAAAGAAGGAAATGATACATTGTAAAACATTGTGTTTATAGTTATCTAGCAGCCTTAACAATGTTGATAAACATTTTGGGGCTCTTTTATTTTTTTGACAGCTGTGAGTGAGCAGAGAACAGCTCTGTAAGAATCGAGGAAATGCCGTTTTAAGATCGTGAGGGGGGTGAATCAAGATCGCAATTTTTTAACGATTAATCATGTAGTTCTAGCAAGTTATTTGTTGGATTTAGCACCAGAAATTATTTTGCATCGGTATCTGGGATTAGGTAGTCACAATATGAATTAGGGCTGCACACCATGTTATAAACTTTATTTATCCCTGTAGTTTTGACAACCCTGTTGTAATCCTTAAGCACCAGCGCATTTTACCCTATACTATGGTAGAGGCTCATGGCATGCCCTTAGCATAAAAAAGGAGCTTGAAGGAGCCTTCAGGGGCTTTTGAGCAATGTTATGTTAAACTGGCCATACACGGCTCTAATTTTATCTGATTCCTGTGATTCGGCCCAAAATAGAGCAGTGGGAGGCCCTGCCAATAACACCAAACTTTGATTGAGAATATGAAGGAGACGGGCAGTTGTACAGTAACTACAGCCAATCAGCTGTTGGGTATTGGGTATTCTGACAGCCCCGGGTGTCAGCTGTCAATAGCTAGAAGCGGGAGATTCGTCCATTCACACTGTTTAGAATGGATGGGGGAATCATTGGATTCTTTGGAAATATTTATGTGTATGGCCAGCTTTAGACTGAAGCTTTTATAATTAACCTGGTGAGCTTCTAAAATCTGGAATCATTAGTTGTTTGAAAGTTCTCCTGAATGGGATATTGATTTATTGCTTTTTCTGTGAAAGATTACAGCTGCAGTCAAAACGGTGTGTCTCTAAATCCTAGCAGCTCTCCAAGTTCTCATGGAGCATAGAAAAGTAGGTTTGTAAATGTTTCCTGAATGCCCCAGAATCCATAAATCCCAAACCATTCTAATGTGAAAATTTCAATCTTCCCTGCAGTGTTGAGGCCAGTGCCGGGACAATGACTTCTAGAGCCCAGGGTGAACATGCCGAACTGCGCCCCCCCCCAAGATGTATGAGCATTATGTGTCGGCAACCCCCCTCCCCCCCTCCAAAAAAGTTAAGCACTAATCTGCATGCTTACCACTTAGGCATAAATTTCCCCTCCTCCCAGGACAAATCCACCCCCTTGCTGACATCCCCCCCCCCCCAAAAAAAAAAAACACTCCTCCTAGTATCCTCTACTCTTCAAATTTCCCCTCCCAGTACACATCCTCTCCCCCACTCCAAATCCCCCCTTCTAGCACAAATCTTCCCTTCCCCCCAAATATCCCCCATTCATCCCTACTGGTGAAAATTCCTCCTAAAAATTTCCCCTCCTAGCACAAATCTTTTCCCCCTCTACCATATCACCTCTTCTAGCACAAACACCCCAAATCCCCACTTCTGGCACAAATCCTCTTCCCCATCCCCCCTCCCAACACAAATACCCCCAAATTATTATTATTATTATTATTATACAGGATTTATATAGCGCCAACAGTTTGAGCAGCGCTTAACAAAATGAAGGCAGACATTACGGTTACATTACAATTTGGAACAAAAGGAATCAGAAGGCCCTGCTCGTTAGAGCTTACAATCTAAAAGGGAGGGTCAATTAATATAAAAGGTAATAGCTGTGGGGGATGAGCTGATGGAGCAAGTGAAACAGTGTTATTAGTTAGAATCCGGGTAGGCTTCTTTAAAGAGAAGGGTTTTCAGGGATCGTCTAAAGATGGATAGATTAGGGGACAGTTGGACAGATTGGGGTAGAGAGTTCCAAAGAATGGGAGAAGCTCTGGAGAAATCCTGGAGGCGAGCATGGGAAGAGGTGACAATGGAGCTAGAGAGCAGGAGGTCTTGGGAGGACCGAAGAGAGCGGCTTGGTTGATATTTTGAGATCAGGTTAGTGATGTAGCTGGGGGCAGAGTGGTGGATGGCTTTGTAAACTATTGTTAGCACTTTGAATTTTATTCGTTGGGTGAGTGGAAGCCAGTGAAGGGATTGGCAGAGAGGGGTGGAGGACACTGAACGGTTGGTAAGGTGGGTAAGTCTTGCAGCAGCATTCATTATGGATTGAAGGGGGGATAATCTATGTAAGGGTAATCCAATGAGGATGGAGTTGCAATAGTCGAGGCGAGAGATAACCAGGGCGTGAATTAAAGGCTTGGTGGTGTCATTGGTTAAAAGGGGCCGTATTCTAGCGATGTTGCTGAGGTTAAGGCGGCATGATTTGCACAGGGATTGGATGTGAGCCTGAAAGGACAGTGCAGAGTCCAGGGTTACCCCTAGCACCCTGAAATGTGTGGAAGGACTAATAGTTGTTCCATTGACCTTGACAGAGAATTCCGGGGAAGGGGCACGTAGAGGAGGAAATATTATGAGCTCGGTTTTAGATAGATTCAGTTTGAGGAAGTGGTGAGACATCCAGGCTGATATGTCTGTTAGTAGATCAGTGATGCGGGAGGAGACTGATGGGGTGAGCTGAGGGGTAGAGAGGTAGATTTGGGTGTCATCAGCATAGAAATGGTAGTGGAAGCCATGGGAGGCTATTCACCCCCAAATCACCTTTCCTAGCACACTCCCTCAAATTTCCCCTCCTAGAACAATTCTTACCCCCTGCTGCCCCCAAATCCCTTCCCCCCAAATCTCCTTGTGGTGCCCCTCCATCTCCACATGATACCGCAGTGCCCAGGGCTGCCGGCCCTCCTGCCCACCCCTTGTCCTGGCCCTGATGATGGCTGTTTTTACTGGCCAACAGGAAGGTGCAGGAGGAGAGGTAAATGGACAGTGGCAGTGTTAACATTTGCATACTGGTGCATCCAAGGATTGGGGCCTCTAAGGGGCTTGATAGGAAACTTGATAATATGTGCAAATACCATAATGAGCCAGAATTTTCTAGCCATAGACTATTTAGAGATTTTTAGAAGCACCTAGTGTACTGATTGAATATAGAGGATTGCCAAGTTGCCATGTTGATCCAGTGACTTCAATACTTTATGAGAAACTGAACTGGCACAAGTGTGCAGATCAAGAGTTCTGATTTCACTCTGACTTTCCCATATTTGCTTGTTTAAGGTTACTGAGAAAGTGCCGAATCCAATAACAATCAGGCACATTATGGTCTTAGAATGAGATCGGAAATGGCGGTCGATATGTTTCTCCAACTACAGTTGCGGAAAATACAGAGAACTGCTTAGGGAGACAACCTGTAGCAGATAGCCCATTAACTCACCATACTCTGCTACAAACACAAGCCCCTTTAGTTCCATTTTCCACAACTTCCTGGGTTCCAGGACATGCCCAGCAGTGTTAATTTCGTCGACTAAAACCGACTAAAACGTTTTCGTCGACTAACACAATTCAGATGACTAAAATACGACTAAAACTAAAATGGCATTTTAGTCTTAAGACTAAAATACGACTAAAACTAAAATGGCATTTTAGTCAAAAGACTATAACTAAAACTAAATCGAAATTTGCTGCCAAAAATTAACACTGGTGCATGCTCAAAGCATAAATAATAACATATTAGATTTTTCAGTCCAGGACCAGCAGTAATATATAATGAGTTTGGAAATTGTAGAGAAATGCTTAAATAATGCATTACAAATTACAATTGAACTACACCCATTTGATTATAGATGACTAAAATGAGTTTTAGTCGACTAAAATGTAGGGCGTTTTAGTCGACTAAAATATACTGGAGTTTTAGTCGACTAAATACGACTAAAACTAAAACACTAGCAGAAGACTAAAATAGGACTAAAACTAAAATGCCATTTTAGTCCTAAGACTAAGACTAAAACTAAATTGAAATTTGCTGCCAAAATTAACACTGATGCCCAGGGAAGATTGGTTTCTCCAATTTCCTCCGTCAACACTTCAAGTTGGCCTTACCTGATGAGGCCGAGGGAGGGGGGCAATTCATCTGCAGGCAAGTGGGAGGCCCTCCATTGTCAGAACTGGCATGTGTCAGAGTCTAATAGCACCCAGCTTTTACATAAGACCCAGTGGCTTAGATTTTGAGAAAGAAAGAAAATGGAGCCCTTATTTAGCCAAAGTGGTCTGTAAATACAACCATGCAGAGCTTTCTTTAACAGGCCGCTCACCCTACCATGGTATATTTGGCTGTACTCTTCTAGAGAGCCCACAGACCTATGAGCCACATAAATTATCAATCAGCACAACCAGACCTGAATCATAAAATTAAATCGTATAGAAGATAATGCCAGCTAAACACTTAAAGGCGAATTTCAAAACCCCTCTAAACAATCTTCATATCAGTACAGAGCAATAAATACGATTTCTATAAACTTCATATAACTATTATTTTCCGCAGAGATGGAAGCAGGCCAGTGAGTTAAAAACATGTCAAAGACATCATTCAGTTGCAGGCGGTGCTCAATCCCATCACCAAAAGCAATATAAGCCACATTCCCCACGAAACAACGTGAATACGCTCTGACTTCTTGAGCTCTGGAGTGGAAAAGATACCGTCCAACATTTTATTAAAGAGTCATGTGTCCTTGTTGACGCAAAAAGAGTTTGAAACATCAGACTTTGACCTTCATCCTGGGATCTGAGTGCTAATTTGATGTAAAGGTGCACAACAGCAAAAAGAAAAAAATGCAAATACCATACCTGGAGTTGTCCTACAATGGACTATTCCAGGTGTGCTAGTCTGTGATCTCCAGAGAAAGGGACCCAAAAGAAAGCAAGACGCCTTCAGGGACACCATGAATAATGTCCACTTTAGGTGCAGGCTGACTCTGAATCAAGAGGGACAGCAGCAGCACACAGCCACTGGGATCTCACACACTGGTCTGAATTCACTATGTTCTTTGGATAATTGGATGCCTCCTTCCAATATCTCCCAGACACCTATCTTAGGACTTCTCCAGACCAGATCCCAAAAAAACAGTCCCTCAGTCATTTTCAGCAAAGTTCAGTAGGCTAGGCCCCCCCTAGCTAGAATAGCTGGGATCTCGATAAACAGTAGAGAGGCGCGGCTGGACTGCCCAGAAGGGCAGCAGCTCTTCAAGCTGGGATCTCTTTCTCCTGGAAAAGAACCCACGGCTCCAGGCTTTATACTATTTATGCTCACTCCCAGCCACAATCTGGGCACCCTTCCAAGGGATTGGCTGGGACTACATAAATATTCATACTGTGGATTTAACTCTTCCAGCTCACTACTTTCCAGAACCATCCAGAAAGCAAGGGGAAACAGCCAAACCCACAGCCTGTGAAACACAGACCAAAGCAATCACAGGCAGCTCCACTGATTACAGCAGAGCTAATAGCTAAATTTACCTAACCTAGCACCTACCTAGGAGAGTGTTACATAGCTATTCTCAGACAGATTATTTTTGTTGTGAGAGAGTCATATTGAGACTATGCTACAGTGGTGGCTGGTGCATTGGGGGCGCCGCCCCCCCTATCCATGCGTTTGCAGGGGCGCCGGACGCATGGAGTTCAAAGGGGCTTTTTTTTTAGCATTTGATTAGAGCCAGAGGCTCTAATAGATTAAAAAAAAGAGTGGGCTCGGAGCGCAGAGCACTGCGCCCGAGCCCACCCAGTTGTATGACAATAGCGAATGAATATTTGCTATTGTCACACGGATCCTCCTCCTCGCCATTCTGGAAGCGGGTCCGAAAGGAGAAGCCATGCCATTGGGTGGTATGGTGTGTGGCCTCTGACCTGGTGTGGTCGGGGGGGGGGGGGTAGTATGGTGCGATCCGTCTGACACCCCCCTGGCCCATGGAGCACCAGCCGCCACTGCTATGCTATGTAAACCTGACAGAGCCACAAAGACATTGTTGTGAAGAGTCAATATTTGTGCAGCTTCATTATCTGTTATTTATTACTCAGTAGTATAAGCATGCTTTTTGAAATTCTTACCCTGTTTTGTATTATCGATTCTACTTGGTACCTGTTTAGTAAACTGCAAATTCCAGTTACTCTGTTTGATCATACCAATCCTGTTACAAACCAAAATATGAATATTTTATCCTGCATCCTGCATCCAGCTGACATATGATAAAAAATACCATGGCAGGCTAATATTCAAATATAGAAATATATTCGTATAGTGACAATTTTTGCACAAATTTACAGCCATTGTCAATCAACTTGTATCTTTAATGGGCTGTCTGTATATTCCCAGACAGTTGGTATCCCTGCAGGAAAGAGGTAACATGGGCCGTCTTGTCATTTTTGCATTGTCATAATATCATTCAAGAACACTGGTTGGGCAGCTGCGGGAAAACCTTGGCTATATTGTTACAATATTGTTTTTTTAGGCAGACTCCACTTTAAGCTTGTGGTAAACTACTGAAATTGCAGAGCAGGTTGTAGGCTCCAGACATCCATTACATAGAAAGTGATCTGTTAAGCATTGCAGCAGAGAACAAGTTCAGAATTATCTGAGGTTTGAAGAAAGAGTATCTTAATAAGAGTGAAGTGTGAAGAGCAAAAAGGATATGTTGAGTGCAGGCACATCATAGTAACCAATCAATTAATGTTATGAAATTAGCTTAAAGATGGTGTCTGGGTGATTGCTATCGGTTACTGTTAGGCAACACAAAAAATAAGTCAACTCAATCTTTTGAAGCCTTGCAGAGGTAATACATATAATAAAAGATATGCACTTATAAACTGAGTGACAGCAAGAAGCGAAACACTTGAGGATAGAAGAATTGTGTCCAAATTTAATCCTGCTCTTAGCCAATATTAGGACATTATTAGGACATTAGCCCAAAAAGCTCTGACCCAGTGCTTTCACTCTTGGTGTCCCTTGGTGTCTTTGGATGTCATGCTTACCCCTAGTGCAGGTGGTCAGGCACTATAGCTGGCTTCTGTGTCCTTCACCTATAGCAGCCCCCCTTTCCCATAAGGCAAGTGGTACATGGTTGCCCCCAGGACTTATACACAATGCTATAGTGCCACAGCGGGGCAGGTGCGAACTGAGCACAGAAAACAGGTATTTGTAGTTGGCAGAGTGGCTCAGAGAGTAGTCAATATCCAAGGTCATATCCAAGGTTATAAACAGGAAAATCCAGTCAGCAGAGCAGAAAAACTTGGAGCTTGGAACACATTACAAATGGAATATCACAAGCATGAAACTGCAGGCTTTGGTGGCTTAAATCAGGTTTGGTCTCCACCCAGAGACTGGCTGCATCAATGACCATGCACAGACAGACAAAACCAGGATGCTGGAATGAGGTTCAGAAGCGCTACACACTTCTGATATTGGATACCTGGCCTTTGCACTCCTCCATTGACCCCTGCATTGCTTTAGTGCAGTGGTGCCCAAAGTGCTGCCCACAGGCCAGAGGTGGTTCTTTGCTTCCCTTGGGTCACTGTTTCTCCCACTGACACCAATGATGAGGCACAATTCCTTCCACTGACACCAACAGTAGGGCACAATTCCTCCCACTACCAACAATGGGGTACTGTTCTTTCCACTGATATAAATGGTGAAACACTATTCCTCCCATTGATACCAATATTAGAGCACTAATCCTCCCACTAATCCTCCCACTGATACCAACGTTAAAGCTCTAATCCTCCAACTAATACCAGTGATACAGTACTGTTTCTCCCACTAATACCAACATCAGAGCACTATTCCTTCCAATGACACCAATGATAGAGCACTATTACTTTTACTGACAGCAACGATAGGGCATTTTTCCTTCTACTGACACCAATAATATGGCATTATTCCACTCACTAATATCAAGGAGGAGGCACCATTCCTCCTCCTCCTGAATGACCCCAATTTACTCCCAATGACCTCCAAGCTTGAAGCACTGTTTACTCCCGCTTATGCTGGAGCATTTTCTACCCCCACTGCTCCCTGAAGTCTGAAGGGCAGTAAACTGGTCCTTTTTCATTTAAAACCTCTGCTTTGGTGAAGAAACCTGATGGGAATTGATTGTAATTTACATTTTTATTCTTATTAGC
The DNA here is from genome assembly GCF_965119305.1 of Pelophylax lessonae. Taxonomy (NCBI): domain Eukaryota; kingdom Metazoa; phylum Chordata; class Amphibia; order Anura; family Ranidae; genus Pelophylax; species Pelophylax lessonae. Next base: position 40,888,381 of record NC_138779.1, on the reverse strand, counting down.
TTGCCCCTGGCAGGTGACTTGGACTCCCCCAAGGATCAGAGTCAAAGTAGCACCACGGTCTTCACTAGAGCAGCTATTGTGCTGCAGGATGCTACCAGGTGGCACCCCCTTAGGAACGCCCCATCAGTGACTAGCAGGAACATGGGAGCCATGATAAGGAGACAGAATAGCTGATTGGTCAGGTTTAGGTCGAGGTCGAGGCAGGAAGCAGGCAAATGTAGTCAGCTTTCAGGCAAAGTTCAAGGCAGGTGGTAGGCAAGGATAGTCAAGACTGAGTAGATTCAGGAACAGAAGACACAGTCAGAGTCAGGCAGTCTGTGTCAGCAACAGTAATGGTAGAAGTCAGGCTAAGTACTTTTACAAATCAGCTGTCAAGAAGTCACAGCACCGGTCTTCATAAGAGAATAGGTCCTATTACCTGCACAGCTCTTGGCAGTGTTCACAAATGTTGTGACTTACTACAAAGCTAAAATATTGCAGTGTGAACACTGGAGGAGAGGAAGAAGTCCTTTGGTGACGAATCGCATAGGGAGAGTGGCGTGTACCGGAAGTGCCATTGTTACCTGCCAGGCTTGGCTTGTGATATGCTCATCTCAATTTTATCCATGTGAGTGTTATTATAACAAAATAAATAGTGTTTTTACAGTATTTAGTACTTTCTTCCCAGTACATGTCCTTTATGGAAGTACCGGACATCCATCCTAAAGTTGCTTGACTGAGTGTCAACATTCCATGGGTATATATTCCCAAAAGCCTGCTTGACCTTCCTTTAACCAGGAGGTCCTTCCCACATGGTAAGCATACACCTGACTCTTTTGGTGATGGTCTGCCTTTTGAGGTAAAGGGTCTTCGGTCCAGGTTCATGTTTTGAGTTTGTTTCAAGAAGAATTTACATCACATTTTTCACTTGGTACTTTATTTACATTTGGACTTTTAATATATAGAGCAGCACATTATTTATAATACTGGAAGAGAAGAGACTGAGGAAATGCTTCCTCCTGCCTGCAGCAGATCAATGATATCATCTTAGTCTAGGCCAGTGATGGGGAACCTTGGCACCCCAGATGTTTTGGAACTACATTTTCCATGATGCTCAACTACACTGCAGAGTGCATAAGCATCATGGGAAATGTAGTTCCAAAACATCTGGGGTGCCAAGGTTCACCATCAATGGTCTAGGCCAGGCCTCTTCAAACTATGGCCCTCCAGTTGTTTTGGAACTACAATTCCCATCATGCCTAGTCATGTCTGTAAATATCAGAGTTTTACAATGGCTCATGGGATGTGTAGTTCCACAACAGATTCAGGGCCGTAGTTTGAGGATCCCTGGTCTAGGCACATGAATCCGAATGGCTCTCAAGGACAGTTTAATGAAAAATGATACTATTACTTTTTTTGTGACATATCAGAAGTTTATTCATGCAGACTTGTAAAGTAATGTGATATACTGACTATAAAAAACTAATGCCCTCCAGCCAGCAGTTAGCAAGTGTGATTCTGGTAGTCTAGGGTTTAAGATTCCTGATTTACTGCTATGCTGAGAATACAGACCAGAATAACAGAATTTCAGGTATGACAGCTGAATGAATCATCTTTTGGACTGCAGGAGAACTCACAAAGTGCACAGCTAGTGCTGGGCTTTATTAGACAGCCCAGCATGCACTGAACACACTGAAGCATGGAAGCACTCTATATTAGGGCTCCTTTACATTTGTGGCAGCCCTTGTTATGCCTGTGAAAAGCGATCCACCATTGATCGGTTTGCAGAGGGCTTCTGACAGGCAGCTGGAAGGGGGTATGTTGTCTCTTCACTGCCTGTTTGAACCCTTAAAAGCCTTTGCATGTTTTTTCAAAGCATTTGTGGTACTTGAATGGGTACAGCACAGCCACCGAACGCAACAGGGGATATAACTTTTGCCGCAAAGCATTGCTGCTGCAGAATGTGTACAACCCCCTCCAGTCACTGAGTTGGATTGAGAGGGAGAGGTTGGGGAGTAGTAAAACTGTGGCTCAGCCGCCTATTTTTTCCTGCACAAGCCACAAGTGTAAACAAGCCCTTACAGATTTGTTTGTCCAAGTTAAAAAAAAAAATGAAATCTGAACTCCAGGTGTGATCTGTATTGCATAATTACATTCTTCCAGCTTGGCCTAAATATTTACAATGCCCTGGCCAATCCCTAGGGAGGTGTGTTCAGAAGGTGATCTGGGAGGGTGGTAAATACGTAGGCAGAAGCCTGAAGCAGACTGTATTTCCCCCGTGAGGGATGAATCAATGAGCTTCAGGGGGCTGCTTGCCCCTGAGGCATATGCATAGCTCAGACCTGATGGGCTGCTGGGGAAGGTGAAAATCACTGTAGAAGGTGCTGCTACAATAATAGCTGTGGGTTTCAAATGCTGCTTGGCAAAGTCGCCATTTATAGATCGTTTTTTTTTTTGTTTTTTTTAATAAATACAAAGCATTCTCTGATTGGACAAGGTGGAGAAGAGGGATAGTGATGTCACAATCTTCACTTCCGGTTCTCCGGCCATGTAAATATGATGTTTTTTTTCCCTAAAGCAAAAGATAAAAATGTTTTTTTATCTTTTGCTTTTAAGGATAGAGGAGAGATTTGGGGTCTTTTAGATCCCAGATCTCTCCATAAAGAGGACCTGTCATGCTGTATTTTTATAGCAAGGGATATTTACACTACAATAGCAATAAAAGTGATCAATTTTTATTTTTTTTTTAAAGGGACAGTGTAAAAATGTTAGAAATAATAAAATAAATAAAAGAAAAATAGTTGTTTTTAAAGCGCCCCATCCCCATGTGCTCGCATGCAGTAGTGAATACATTCGTAGGTCACACCCACATATGTAAACGATGTTTGCACCACACATTTTCGGTATTGCCCCGAAAGTCTGAGTGAGAGCAATAATTCAAGCACTAGAACTCTTCTGTAACTCTAACCTGTATACATTTTTAAAGTGTCGCCTATGGAGATTTTTAAGTACTGTAGCACAATTCCATGAGCATGCACAATTTAAAGCATCACATGATTGGTATCTACACTGAACAAAATTGTAAAAGCAACACTTTTGTTTTTGCCCCCATTTTTCTTGAACTAAACCCAAAGATCTGAGGCTTTTGCTATGTACAGAAAAGACCTATTTCTCTCATCTGTCTAAATCTGTGTTAGTGAGCACTTCTGCTTTGCCGAGATAATCCATCCACCTCACAGGTGTAGCATATCAAAATGCTGATTAGACAGCATGAATATTGCACAGGTGTGGCCTCACAACTACAGACCACGTGTAACCACACCAGCCAAGGACCTCCACATACAGCATCTTCACCTCCAAGATCATCTGAGACCAGCCACCTGGACAGCTGCTGCAACAATCGGTTTGCATAACTAAAGAATTTCTGCACAAACTATCAAAAACCATTCCTGGGAAGCTCATCTGCATGCTCATCGTCCTCATTGGGGTCTCCACCTGACTGCAGTTCTTTGTCGTAACCGACTTGAGTGGACAAATGTTCACATTCGATGGTGTCTGGCTCTTTGGAGAGGTGTTCTCCTCATGGATGAATCCTGGTTTTCACTGTACAGGGCAGATGGCAGACAGCATGTATGGCGCCGTGTGGGTGAGCGGTTTGCTGATGTCAATGTTGTGGATCGACTGGCCCATGGTGGCGGTGGGGTTATGGTATGGGCAGGCGTACGTTATGGACAATGAACATATGTGCATTTTATGAATGGCATTTTGAATGCACGAGATCCTGAGGCCCATTGTTGTGCCATTCATCCACAACCATCACCTCATGTTGCAGCATGATAATGTACGGCTCCATGTTGCAAGGATCTGTACACAATTTCTGGAAGCTGAAAACATCCCAGTTCTTGCATGGCCAGCATACTCACCGGACATGTCACCCAAGGAGCATGTTTGGGATGCTCTGGAACGGCGTATACGGCAGAGTGTTCCAGGTCCTGCCAATATCCAGCAACTTCGCACAATCAATAACCTGATCAACTCTATGTGAAGGAGATGTGTTGCACTGCGTGAGGCAAATGGTGATCACACCAGATACTGACTGGTCTTCGGACCCCCCGGACCCCCCATTACAGTAAAACTGCACATTTTAGAGTGGCCTTTTATTGTGGCCAGCCTAAGGCCCACCTGTGCAATAATCATGCTGTCTAATCAGCATCTTGATGACACACCTGAGAGGCGGATGGATTATCTTAGCAAAGCAGAAGTGCTCACTAACACAGATTTTGACAGATTTGAGAGCAATAGGCCTTTTCTGTACATAGAAAAATTCTTAGATCTTTGAGTTCAGCTCATGAAAACTGGGGGCAAAAACAGTGTTGAGTTTATAATTTTGTTCAGTGTATTTACTCGGTGTAACATCTTTCATGTCATACAAAAAAAAAAAATTTGGGTAACTTTAGTGTTTTGTTTAATTCATAAAAGTGTATTTTTTCCCAAAAAAATTGCTTTTGAAAAACGGCTGTGGAAAAATTGACATAAAAATTTCTAAGGACTGCCATTTTATTTTCTAGGGTCTCTGCTAAAAATAATAATGTTTGGGGGTTCTAATTAATTTTCTAGCAAAAAATACTGATTTTAACTTGTAAGCAACAAATGTCAGAAAAAGGCCCGGTCGATAAAGTTTTAAGACTTAGAAAGACTTGGACAAGAGAAATATGTAAAATGTGTCAAAAAGCACAAGTTTCCCTTTCAAATGGTGATGCCCTTTAAATACACACCTACACCTTTGAGAGGTTATTCTGCAATGAAACATAAGCTATAAGATGACATTCCAAACCAGATCAGTTAGCATCACCATGGCAACCAGAAGCATTGCATCTTCTCTGGCCATATCTAGGCGCATATTAAAGAAAACTTTTTCAACACAGAATCATAAATCCGGCATTACTGTAAACCTGGCAAATGGCAGTTTCAAAATACAAAATATATACAATATAGAAAAAAAAAAAATATATATATATATATATATATGAACTTTATAGATAGATATATATAGATAGATAGATATAGATATATATATATATATATATATATATATATATGAACTTTTTAAAGTAACCCCATCATAAATGTATGCAATTCAAACAGGGGTTATCTTAACCACTTAAATACCAGGCACTTTCACCCCCTTCCTGCCCAGGCCAGTTTTCGGCTTTCAGTGCTGTTGCATTTTGAATGACAATTGCACGGTCATGCAACACTGTACCCATATGAAATTTTGATACATTATTTTTTTACACAATTTGAGCTTTCTTTTGGTGGTATTTAATCACCACTGGGTTTTTTTTTTATTTTTTGCTAACGAAAAATAAAACCTAAAAAGGTGTAATGTATATCAGCGCAACTGAATAAAGAAAATATTTAAGTATCAAAAATTATTGTGGCTGCAATATCAAAGTGGTGAATCACTACACATAAAATCAATAAATATATAAAGTGATATCGCGCTACAATAAAGTGCTAATAACAAAAAATTGCTGTTCTATTCGAACAGCAAAAAATACTGTGCAGTGCAAATAACAAAAGTTGCTGTGCGAAGGCGCAATAATTAAAAGGGTTGAAGAAATTAACAAATCAATCAACATAAAACATGTGTCCATATGACTCCTTAGCATGAACACTAAAATAACATGTCAAAATCAGCTTAATCGCATCAATTGAAAAGATAAATCAAAAATGCAAGATGCTAGTCCATTAAAGTAATTTCAAGTGAATAAACAGTTTCTAAAGTGCCAAAATAAGTGCAGCTGCCGCAATGGATCATTCAGGTGCTCACGATCCCACCACCAGTGATGGATGGCTTCTCACCTTATAATTTGACCAGTGTTTCACCACTAGGTCAAAAACAGCTTTATGGTATCCCCAGACAAATGGGTAGACTCGATCCTCTCATTAGGTCCTGAGTGCTCCCTGGTTGCTGCACAGATAATTAGGGTGGCTCTGTCCTTACTGTATTTCCCCAGTCTCCGTCATAAAACTGGAATAAATGGAAAACACATTTAGTGCTCTCTGTATATAAGGTATTTATTAAATAATCCAAATATTAAAACTCACATTTGTAGGCACATAAGCTGTGCGGGCTGGGTAGGCATGAATCGGTTTAGGAGACGCAGGAGAAGTTGTGTCCTGTAGCTGCTATGGAGCTCCTATGGAGCTCCATCTGGTGGTGTTCTTGCATAGTACATTTGTTTAGCAGTCCCCATGGCGACCGCCTGCTATAAGAGTCAGAAAGTCAGCCGTCTTCTCATCCCTTGATAAAGTCACGTTTATGCTGTGACGCAACGCGTCGGCAGAAGCGTCTGACATCACTTCCGGTCTTCGGCCGAGACCAGAAGTCTCTGGATTACACTGCCTTACCGCTGCCACGCTTCCTAATGCTGTATTCTTATTGATTCAAATGTGAGTTTATTACCTGTATTCTTATTGATTCAAATGTGAGTTTATTACCTTATTCTTTGTCAAATAAATGTTTTAAAACTTACTACACTATGAAGTGCTCCCTTTTATCTGTGGTTTGAGTTTTAAACCCCACTCAGGATATTCCCCCTTGATGTTTGATGCTGGCTTTCCAAAGGACCTAAAGAGCTTGCCTTAAAGGGAACTGGACTTCTATTCCTACATTGGAGACCCTGTTACCTATTGGTACAAACACTCATTAAGAGTGTTTTGGAGATGAGCGGCCATTTCACTCATTTATAGATTTTTGCTCACCACCACAGCGTAACTACTTTCCTGCACCATAGGAGTTTCCCGCACATCCGGCAATATCTTTTCACCAGCACTTTCTTTATTAACTTTTTTGGTTCTTTATGAACTTATGAACATTTTTTATCGTTTTTTATCTCCATTCATATATGCTGTTTTATATGATACCTTCACCCAAAAATGTTTGTTTTTTTGGACTTCATTATTTATATCTTTATTATTCAGTATTTGTCACTATTTATCGCTGAGTATATTTATATTGTGCACTATTATCACTTTCAGTGTGATCAGACCATTCTTTCTTTTCCTTTTTTTTTTCTTATTGGATCTGATCTATTTATAGCACGGTGCACTTTATAGTTCACTTTCCCAATTTATTTTTCCTCAGTGAATTTTTCATCACTCGTGTTATTGTGGTTACATATTTGTGCACTTTTATGCACTGTGCACTTTACCAAATCTCTCTGATATTATTCAGTATTTATTGGTTAATATTCATTATTTCTATGACATTTATTTAATCTATTTATCTTTATCAATATATTGTTGATTTTTATTGTGGTTTACTTGCACTATTGTCACCGTGCACACCACCACATCACCTTTATTTATATTGATTTGCTGCTACTTTGCTTAGTATCGTTTTAGATGTGTATGCTTATTTATTCTTGTGATTTCTATATTTATTGGGGTTGATTGAGCGCCGGTTCTATTTATTACTTCATTATGGAGTATTGTTGTAGACTTTTAAAGAAAAATATTTAATTTAATCAATTTTGGAATAAGGCTATACAATAACAAATACTTTCCGGATGCACTGTACATATCTGAAAACTGATCAGTCCTGATGTACTGACAGCCTATCTCATTTCTTGAGGCGCAGAAACCTCAGGACAGTACAAAGATCCTCCAAATTACCCTTTTTTGGAAAGTAGACTGTTCAAGGTATTTAGTAAGTGGCATGGCAAGTCTTTTGAAGTTGTACATTTTTTTGTCACAATTTTTTGGAAAATTAAGAAATAAAAAGAAAAATATTGTTTTTCACATTTTGTTTTTACTGTCACCGGTGCAATGCAGCATCATCATATAACTGGTATGGCGATGATCAGGAACACTGACTGGTAACCGTATGTCTGCACCATTGGATCACTGTGATCAATCAAAGCTAGCAACACAATTGTACACAATGGATGGCAGGAAAGTTTGGATGTCATCCATTGTTTACAGTTGTCATGTGATCTGCTGTGATTGGTCGCAGTGATCACATAGTACCATCAGCAGGCCGATACAGTGGTCTGTCATCGACTATGTTCGGTGGACAAGGCAGGTGACAGATCGCGCACGAGGCAAGTTTTCGGGAGGACGTCAAAGTCCAACCCAGCCGTCATTTTGCTATAGGCCATTTTATCGCATGACAAAACAGGTGAAAATGCAAAAAACGCACAAAGCTCACTGCAGAAGCTACTTTGGAGTGCGTTTTGCTATTCAAGTAAATGGGCGGCCCTATGTTGTCACACAACAAAACACGCAAAAACAGTTAGAAAATAATGTGCATAAGCGCGTCCTACAGGTGTGAATGGTGACTTAGGGTGAAAACGCTCACACACCCAACTGTATCAGGACAACAGACACAGGACTACATACGCCCAGGGCTGCTGATGAGGCAGTGTAGCCAGTGTGTTGTAGTCTTTCAGCTAAACAGGGGGGCCCCAGGCACCTTTATAAATCATTTCTGCAAAATAAAAATCAGGGCTTTTTACGCTGTAGGAGCAGCAATCTCAGTTTGATCAGATGATTTGGAGGCTAGAGGAGAGATATGGGGTCTCTCCATAAAGAGGACCTATTATGGCACAAGCTATTACATATTTAAAACCGGGACAGGGGAGAGACCAGGGCGGGGCCAAGGGTGGGGTCAAGGGCTGGTCAAAGGGAGTCCCATGATTTCTAACAGTGGCCTTGCATACACCTCCCCATTTCTTCTTTTTCATAACAAAGACGCAGGGAAGATCGCAGCTATCAATGTATTAGCCACATTTTGTAGGCTTCACTGAGAAAAGGAAATAACCAGTTGAGAAGATTTCTGGCAGCATCAACAGTTTCTTTTATGCACTTATTGATCAGATATAAATAAATACTTTCAACAGATCAAAAAGGACCAAATAAACAAGGATCATTTGCATGCAGAAAGCCCGAGGTCAGTGATGGGGAACCTTGACACCCCAGATGTTTTGGAACTACATTTCCCATGATGCTCAACTACACTGCAGAGTGCATGGGCATCAGGGCGGGGGCAAGGGGTGGGCAGGAGGGTCAGTTGCCCTGGGCGCAATGGTTTATTGCAGGGATGGGGGCGCCTTGACCCTAACCCTAATAAAAGGGGGGGCGCAGTTTGGCATCCTTGCCCTGGGCACTGGATGACCTTGTCCCGCCACTGATGGGCATCATGGGAAATGTAATTTCAAAACATCTGGGGTGCCAATGGTCACCATCACTGCCCTAGGTAAAATCTAAATGTGATGTACAGCCTTCACGATTGAAATAACTGAAAACCAATTATTAAAAGAGGGGGGTCAAGAACAGTAAAGCTGGGGAGGAAAGAGCTAGATGGCACTGAACATCGTCCAGATCAGTGTTTCTCAACCTTTTTTCAGTTAAGGCACCCTTTAAAAATGAAGGACAGTCTCGAGGCTCCCTTTAGAAATTTTGGACAGTCTTGAGACACCCTTTAAAAATGATTGACAGTCTTGAGCCACCCTATTCTAAATTTTAAAAGTGATCCTAATAGTTTTGCATAACACAGAAACATACACATGAGTAGGACACCCAACATTAGAGATGATTTATTCATCCAAAGCAAACACACTTTTGCAAACTGGTACTGGTACTAGTATTCCAATGTTTCTTCTCCCTCAGTTTTTCTCCATCACTCAGCTAAGGTGCCCTCAAAGCTGATGGAAAGGGGCAGGGGAGGGTCAAACAAGGATGCTATGCAGGTGACTGACATCCTCTTATCAACTGGGGATGCCATTGGTCATTCGGATGCCGGCGGCTAGAAGGTCGTAATGGTGCACAATGAAAACCTGTGACTTTGTGTAACTAAAAGGCAACCTTCATCCACATGCCAACTCGTATACAATTTTTGGGCAATTTTTAGGCATTTTGCCAAGGCACCCCTGAAGAAATCTCAAGGCACCCTGGTTGAAAAAGGCTGCTCCAGATTATCCGACTTTGCTGCAGCCTTTAATGCACATTGCAAGAAGCTCACAGTGTGCAGTGAATTCAGCATAAGGAATTGCAGTACAAAAGAGGAGCCTGAACAATTGTGCAAAACTGGAGTTCAGCTTTAAAGGATCCGAAGCTTAAAACAAAAACGAAACCTTAGATGGACAAAGTACCAGCTAGAATTCGCACAATAATGTAAAAACTCACACCTGCACAGAAAATTACATATTTGACATTTATGTAACTGCTGTACCGCCTGTGTTTCTATGTTACCTGTCATTCTATGCTAAATGAGGCTTAAAAATTGACATTTTTCATTATTCCTCTACAGTATTACTCACTATTTGTACTTGGAATTACTTGATAGGAAGTCATCTGTGCATAAGAAAAGATAATTCTCCCTTAAACTTTCTTAAAGGGTCAAAAACAGCTACTGGCTTAAAGAGACCTTGTCTGGTTAGCCCAAACCTCAGATATGAGGTCCCGGCAATAAAAGCAGTTATACACCACTCTCTGACAGTCCTCTCATTACCCTTTGTTTCAGCTCTGCAGCCACTGTGAAGCCTTACATACAGAGCTCCCTCTAGTGGCTAATCTACAGATTTTGCTATTAAATACAATAAGAAAAGTATGGATCCATATATACGAAGATCATGTGTATACTTAGCTGTTTAGCAAGATTTTCAGTTTAAAAAGATACTAAAAACACTGGTTATCCATTGCTGGTTACTCTGTAAACATAAGTTACTTCACAGATCAAGTGTGAATATTGCTTTATGTGACAGATCCACTTTAAGTAACACAAATCTTCTACTGCAACTCAAAGAGAAACCTTTTCAAGTTTTTTTTTTTTTTTTTTACATTGATTATTTAATGTAGTGTATTACTCAGAGAAACAATAGCATTTCAATTAACCTCTGGCCTGTGTGGGTCCTGATATAATTACTGTCAGAGATGGAATGACGAAAGCTCTCTTAGAAAAGTCAACCAAATGTGGCACTGGCCAAAACTGCCATAGATTTAATTAACATTGTTAAAAGATAGATTTATTGGAAATAATTACCAATGGTTACCTTTCGCACAAATCAATTCTTCTCGTCGCCGCATAGATGGGAGATAACTCAGGGTTTATTGCATTAGTTGTAAATCAAATCATTTGCATTTTTATAACAAATTGCATCATGGGTCCCGGGGGAGAGATGGCATGTGCCCTGCATACACTTACACAAACCAGATGTAATATCTTCCTCTAGGCATACATGCTAATCTTTCAGCTTGAACCTGAAACTGCAATAACAAGTCTTGTTTCTCTTTGTACACTTGAAAAGCCGTCTTGCCCCGAGCAGCGATTGATCTCCATCTGAGCCTGAATGAGAACCAGGAAAGTAAAAGAAGACATGTTAACTCTTGCTTGTGCTGTAATAAAGGAACGCAAAGGTCATAAAAGCCAAGTAAAAAAAAAAAATCAGAGTCATGCTAAATCTAATGTCTACTTGCCAATATTTAAGAAGTCACTGTCCACAGCGCACATCACCAGAAAGACATCCCTTTTCCTTAACTTTCTTTTTTCTCCTTTTTCTTTCCTTCTCCTCTCCTTACATTTTTCTCATATTCCTCTTTCTTTTCCTTTTTCTCAATTTCTTCTCCTTTCCTTTTCTTTTTTCTCCTTTCCCCTTTCCTCTTCTTTCCTTTCCCTTTTCCTGTTCTTTCCTTTCACTTTTCCTATTCTTTCCTTTCCTTCTTCTACTTTTCCTCCCTTTTCCTTTTTCTCCAATTTGCTTTTCCTCTCCAATCCTTTTCTTGTCCTCTCCTTTTTCTTTTTCTCTTCTTTCCTTTCTTCTCCTTTTCCTCTCCTTTCCTTTCAATTTTCTCCATTTCCCTTTCCTCTCCTCTCCTTTTCTCCTTTTTCTCTCCTTTCCTTTTTCTCCTTTTCTCTATCTTCTTTTTTCTTGTTGTCCTTTTCCTCTCATTTTCTTGTCCTCTTCTTTGCTTTCCCTTTTTTCCTTTTCCTCTCCTTTCCCTTTTCTCTTTTACCTTTTCCTTTCATTTCCTTTCCTATTTCTCCTTTTCTTTTTCTCCTTTTCCCTGTCCTCCTCTTTCCTTTTCCTCTCCTTTCCCCCTCCTTTCCTTTTTAACTATTTCCTTTTCCTCTCATTTCCTTTTTTCCCATTTCCTTTTTCCTCTCCTTTCCTTTTCCACCATTTCATTTCCTCTCCTTTCCCTTTTCTCCATTTCCTTTCCTTTAGTTTCCTTTCCTCTTTCCTTTCCTTTCCCTTTTCCTCTCCTTTCCTTTCCCTTTTCCTCTCCTTTTCTTTCCCTTTTCCTCTCCTTTCCTTCCCTTTCCCTTTTCCTCTCCTTTCCTTTTCTTTCCCTTTTTCCTCTCCTTTCCTTTGCTTTTCCTTTTCCTCTCCTCTCCTTTCCTTTCCTTTCCTTTCCTTTCCCTTTTCCTCTCCTTTCCTTTTCTTTCCCTTTTTTCCTCTCCTTTCCTTTGCTTTTCATTTTCCTCTCCTCTCCTCTCCTTTCCTTTCCTTCCCTTTCCCTTTTCCTCTCCTTTCCTTTTCTTTCCATTTTTCCTCTCCTTTCCTTTGCTTTTCCTTTTCCTCTCCTCTCCTCTCCTCTCCTCTCCTCTCCTCTCCTCTCCTCTCCTTTCCTTTCCCTTTTCCTCTCCTTTCCTTTCCTTTCCTTTCCATTTTCCTCTCCTTTCCTTTCCTTTTTCCTCTCCTTTCCTTTCCCTTTTCCTCTCATTTCCTTTCCCATTTCCTCTCCTTTCCCTCTTCTTCCCTTTTCCTCTCCTTCCCTTTTCTTTTTTTCCTTCTCCTCCCTCCTTTTCTTTTTCACTCTTCTCTCTCCTTTCCTTTCCTTTTTCTCCTTTTCATTTTCCTCGTCTTTCCTTTTATATTTCTGCTTTTCCCCTCCTTTCCCCTTTCATCCTTTTTTTTTCCTCTTATCTCCTTTTTCTACTTTTCCTCTCCTTTCCTTTTGATTGCTTATTTTTTCTTCTTTCGCTATTTCTTTCCACTCATTTTCCTTTTTCTCTGCCTTTCATGCCAAATACCCCATGTTACACTCCTATTTTCAGGCTGTTCCTTATATATTGTGATATTGGGGGTTGTTTAGCTCAGTGATGGATGCATTTCAGTGAGTCCATGCAAGTCTAGTTTAGGGCTTGGGGGCCCACTTTTATTAAACAAATGAAAAAAAAATCCTTTTGTCAGGTTGTCAACCCTGGGGTTTTCCACCAGCAAAACAAATAAAAAATGCTCAGCCACCTGGCTCCCTTTTCAGTAGCACTGTGCTCTTCTTACTGGTCACTCGGACCATACCCCCCCAGTTCTTCTAGTTCTCTGGGTTCTCTTGGCTCACTCAACCTACAGTTACAGTACCCTGCTGCCTGGGCCCACTCTCTCACTCCACCGAGACTTACAGAGTTCTTCAGTCTCCATGTCCTCCAGACTCGCTCAGCTATCCCAACTCTCCCAGTCCTGTCCAACAGGAAGTACTGTCTCCTGAGGAGAGCCCTACACTATGGTCAGGTCTTTGCTTATACTGAGAATGAACACCTGCACACTCACACAACCTGCAGGTTTCCAGTAAGAGCTGGACAAAGGATTGGAGATTCCTTCTCACCCTAATCTCTTCTCCAGTCTCCAAGCTCCAGATCCTGATCCGAGACTACCAAACCTGGAGAACACTGATAAGCCAGTCTTCTCCACTCAGAATCAATATGCTGGAGTCCCTCAAACTGTAACTTGGACTATCAAGTGTGCCTTTTGCCTATACTCACACAGTGGCAGGGCCCAGCTATGTCACATCCCCCTTAGTTTCGCTGCCAAGGGCGAAACATATGAGCTCCTTCACCTTGGTTGGGACATGACTGTGTTGGCTGTCACCCACCTGGGCCCAATCCTGTCCACCACTATATTCCCTCCCATGTGTGAAGAGGGAATCCTGATCTATGGGCTCTAAAGAAACCTGCCCAGATCTTTTTTGCACTTCCAGACACACCTTAACTCAAATCTGAATGGGGTCCCACTGTTCTTTGAATTAAGCCTTCTCCCTCTTTTCATGGGATCCCCGGGCTCATCCTTATTTTCTTGGAGTGTTCAGGCTTCCCAAACACTCCGCTTAAACCCACAGTCCTGGAGTTGTAGGGAACCTTCATGATACTGCACCTGACAAGGAATCACCTTTCGCCCTACTTGTACCAGCTTTAACCATCCTAGTCAGTCTTTGAGGTTCATTAACCTATTTTTGGTTACGCTCGGCAACCAAATTATCATTTACACTACAGTAACGTTCAGTAATTGATTGTTTGTTTCATTGTCACACTTACTAATCCTTTCAGTACACTATTTAGAGTTTCTCCGGGTACATAAACCTATACCTCTGCCGCTGCTGTGTCCATTCTGGGCCCTTCCTTCTCACGAAGTCTGGCAAGAAAGGCAGTATAAATGCCATTTACCAACTGGGAGCACGAATGCTCCTCGTCACACCATCTATCAAAGAGACTTCGGACATCTGTCAGTTCTGATTCTGATTCTACCAGAGTACCTTCAATACAAAACAGTATCCAGAAGCACGCCGGCAGGGAACTGTGGGACCACTTTCCACACTGTTAGTAAGTGCTGCACCCAGAGTTGTATAAAGTACTCTAAACCCATACTTGAGTAAAAGTACAAGTGCTCGATCAAAAAGGGACTTGAGTAGAAGTGGAAGTGCTCGATCAAAAAGTGACTTGAGTAGAAGTACTAAAGTATTCAACATTTTTTGTACTTAAGTATTGCAAGTAGTTTTTTTTAAAAATGTTGCTACTCAAGTACTGAAAGTAAAAGTACAAGTACTGTGTTATGTAGTTATTAAAGAAAGAAGTCAAAAGTTTTAACATCATATTGTTTTTTATTATTTCAAATGCAGCTTTTATTTATACATACAGTAGCTTTTATTTTCGTATGCGCTGATAATACACATGTTTTGAGCTTCATGAAACCTGCCATCTACTGTTCTGGCAGTGGTAATTTTTATAATTGTAACGAGTAACTATGCAGCACAAAAAAAAATATCGGAGTAGAAGTATTGAAATCATTGAAAAGATGTAGTGAAGTAAAAGTGGAAGTAGGAGAAAAAAATTCCACTCTAGGAAAGTACAGATACCGCCTTTCGGTACTTAAGTACAGTAGTGAAGTAGTACTATACATCTCTGACTGCACCAACCAGTTCCACTTTTGATCAATGTTAACCAGCACAACCTGTAATACCTCACTTCACCTATTGGTATTCCCCAGTACCAACTTATCTAACTGAAGTAGAATTTCAGGTATACAGCAAATGTGCTTTTATGGATAATTGCATTTCCAGTAATGCCTTGGTCACCTCAAGACATCCCACGTCTATACTCAAGACCTGGGTAGGGACATTTCCCTTATTAGGGACATGGAGAGGATCATTCACTGAAGCTTGAGAGGCAGAGACATTTAAAGAGACCTCCTCTTCGCTGGTGGTAGCCAATATCACAGCCTGGTGCTCCTCCAGAGCACTGCCAGATGGGTGTCTCATTCTCTTCCTCTATAGTTCAGCATCAGTGAGCCACAGCAAGTCATGATCAGTTACACTACCAATCTGACACTCTACATTATCTGTCTGTTGGCTGGCTGCAGACAAAACACCTGCCGTTCATTTGCCCTTATCTGGTCCATCTGTCTGGAGAGGATTAATCTCTGCAGGGGCCAAGGTGCCCTTGACTACCAGCTGTTCTTCTGCCCCTCCATTAGGCACAGCAGCTAAAATATTCATCCCATTGTTACCCACAAAGAGCCTTGTCCAGTATTGCTATCAACTTTTTGCCCCAACTGTCCCAGTCCATTGTGTTTCCATCATGGTTGCTCCACAGCACCGCATCACCTGCCCAAAGAGACACCTACGGAACCTGGGACTCAGTAGCAGATACATTACATTTGTCATTTTCATTCGCATCACGCTGTGACAACAGATTTTTAATCACGACAGATTGCAATTCCTAATTTTTACCAGCTGGTTTCGGTGGTACTTCAGACACATCCACCTTTGTATTTTCAGTTTATGCAAGCTGATTTAACCCCTTAATCCCTTTACTACACTTAAAACGGAGTTCCACTCAAAAGTGGAAATTCCGCTTATCTGTCTCCCCCCCCCCCTTCCCTCTGGTGCCACATTTGGCACCTTTCAGGGGGGAGGGGGAGCGGATACCTGTTTTTGACAGGTACCCTGTCCCCACTTCTGTTGGACCTCGCCGCGGCGAGGTACGCCAGAGGTTCGCCCCCCCCCTACTCCTCCCTCTTCTTCCTGGCAAATTACCGAGCGCTTTGTGCATGCACAGTAGGGACCCAGCCGTGAAGCCGCAAGGCTTCACTGCCAGGCTCCCTTACCGACAATGGCAGCGGCAGCAACCAACAGCCGATTGGAAACATCGGCTGCGGTGCCAACATCGCTGGACTCCAGGACAGGTAAGTGTCCTAATATTAAAAGTCAGCAGCTACAGTATGTGTATCTGCTCACTTTTAATTTTTGGAGGGGGGAGGAACTCTGCCTTAATGTTGATGGACTGCACCTACACACTCTCACTGTATGGTTCCAGTCATGGGCGTCCGCAGAACTTTTTTCAGGGGGGGGGCATAATTTTAAGGTCACCCATGCTCCACCCCTTTTCAACAATGTCATGAAGGGGAGGGGCTTAGTCATTATACTTATTTTGAGTATATTCCCTTAAAGCATGTTATACAGCACAGTGCTTTGCTGTGTAATTTGGCCCCTTCTATCACCTAAAATACCTGGCTGATCCTGCCTGGCTATGTCCTCCCCTCTGTAAACTGACCACGGTATACCAAGGCTGCTGAGCCCTGACACCGTGGTCAGTTTATGTGCCTTCATCATCCGCAGCCCTCCTGTCCTCCTCTGTCCTCTCTCCCCCTCCCTCCCTGCCTGTCTGCTCCTGTGTCAGTGCACACCTCCCCTCCTCTCCTGCTGCTGTAGTTTCATTTAAAGTTTCATATCCTGTCTACAGTCTGTTTAATAATCCTGTGTGCCCCTGTGTCAGTTTTTTTATAAAAATAAGCCATTCTTAGTATAGTATAGAGTGCCACTCGCCGCTCACGTGACCCGCCACCTCTCTCCTCCTCTCCTCTTCCCCTCCTCCTCCCCTCCTAACTGACATCAGTGAGGAATCCTTGGCCCCACCCGCTGCAGGCAGCTGTCAGCCAGAGAGAGGAGAGAGCCGACGGGTCACGTGAGTGGCGCTCGGCCCTCTGAATACTGGTAAAGAACAGCTTATTTTTTTAAAACACAGACACACAGGCACACATGATTATTAAACAGAACAGATGGGATGGTATAAAGTGGCTTAACAACCATTTTAAAGGGGAAGTTGAGATTCCAAGGGGGGGCATTTGCCCCCCCTTGCCCCTACCTGCGGAGGCCCATGGTTCCAGTCCACTCTGTTCCACCAGAGCAAACTCAGAGCTGTCCTGGACAACCTCTGGTTCCATCACAAGGTGTTCCCATGAGATTTCTCAGGAACAACTTTGCCCTTCCTCTGGTTGCTTTGTGGGACACTCATCATCAATACTAATACATTTAACAATAAATGGACTATATTTGCCACTTACCCACTGGAATCTGTTACCCACTTATCACACCACCCTTCCTCTTTAAAGGGATATTCTTGCCCACTAGGGTTGCTCCACACTTGTCCTGGGAAGCCCTAAGCTCCACGTAGTGGCAGGATCTAGCACAATATTTATATATTAAGGTAGATTTATGACGATGATCCTTGATGGTGCTCCAAGCTTTAAGAGTTCAGCATTTCTGCAACTTATATATATGGGAATAGCTTGATACGGCAATGACAGGGACAGAAGGAAGACATACAAAGTTCGGAATATCAATTTTGTGCTCAGTAAGACTCTGCGGCACTACCACGGCACACAGCATCAATACAAGTATTACCCTTGACCTAATATCACAGGCGCATCCTTTCCTTTATCATAATTTCACTTTAATCAGTTTTTTATCCCAGCAAACCAATGGCGTGCGATAAGAGGCTGCTTAATTAAAATGCTGGCAATTCACTTTGCAGTTATAAAAACCTAAAACGTGCAGATGATAAAAAAAATATTGAGTTTAGTAGCACGCCATTTAATCCTTCATTGGGATCTTCTGCCGCGTCCTATCTGATGCAGCCGGGGATTTTGAAGTGAAACTGCCCGCACAAGTCTATTAAATCCACATAAATCCTCAGGAAAGCAGCTTAAATCACTCTTATCTCACTAGTGAACAGCATTTAGGAAGAACAAAATGAAAATCAGAAAAATACATCCCAGACACATTTCAGAACACAGTTTGGAAGGAAATGAAACATTTATCCTAAATGACTAATATTTTGAATAATAATATGTGAAGTTGGAGGTCTAGGATGAAGACCCATACCAGTGATGGTAGCTGAAGTAGTAATCTTAGTAGTAAATGTAACCCTTATGTAGCTGATTCTGTAATATTTTTACTGATAGCTGTAGACCCCGAGTGCCCATCTTGTGGCTTGAGGGCCACATGTGGTCCTTTGGTACTGTGCTGGATACGTTGGCTATTTTCTTGACTAGGTCCTTATATACGTAGTTACATAGTAGGTAAGGTTAAAAAAGGACACCAGGTTATCCAGTTCAACCTAAGGTGTGTGTGTGGATGTATGTGTATATGTCCTTGGTCAAGGGCAACAAAGAAAATACTGTTAACCACTTCAGCTCCAAAAGATTTACCCCCCCCCCTTCCTGACCAGGCCATTGTTTGTGATACAGCACTGTGTTACTTTAACCACTTTACCGCTGCTCACTGAGCCTCTACTGCGGCAAAGTGGTTCGTTATCGTCTGGCGACGTAGACCCACGTCGCCAGACACTCCCCTTTCTCGGCGGCGCGCGCGCGCCACCGGAGGCTCGCTCCCGCTGTATTCAGTCACAGCGGCAGTCGGGCCAGGGGAGGAGAGGCGGTGATCACCGCCGCTCTTCACTGATCGTCGGGGAATCGAGTGTGGAGATCCGCCCGCTTGTGTAAACAAAGCGTGCGGATCTCCTAAGTGACAGGCAGGGTCAGATTGCAGGATTCAGCATAGCTGAACCTGCGATCTGTCCCTGTGTCACTCAGTCCCCTCCCCCCACACATGTCAGTAAGCACCAGGCATACATTAACCCCTCCCTCTCCAATAAAATTAACCCCTTCCCTGCCAGTGTCATTTTTACAGTAACAGTGCATATTTATAGCACTGATTACTGTAGTAATGTCACTGGTACCCCCAAAAGTGTCAAAAATGTCAGTCAAGGGTCCAAGCTGTCCGCCGCAATGTCGCAGTCCTGCAAAAAAATCACAGATCGCCGCCATTACTCGTTAAAAAAAAACACCAAAAATGACAGAATCTTTCCCTTAGTTAGTAAACGCAATAACTTTTGCGCAAACCAATCAAAATATGCTTATTGTGATTTTTTTTTTACCAAACATAGGTAGCAGAAAACAAATTGGCCTAAAATGATAAAAAATTTTGATTTTTACATTTTTTTGGGGGGAATTTCATATAAAAAAATGTGAAAAATATTGTTATTTTTTCAAAATTGTTGCTATTTTTTTGTTTATAGCACAAAAAGTAAAAATCGCAAAGGTGATCAAATACCACCAAAAGAAAGCTCTGTTTGTGGGGGAAAAAAAAGCATGTAAATTTAGTTTGGGTACGTCAGTGCATGACCGCACAGTTGTCAGTTAAAGTGGCACAGTGCCGAATCGCAAAAAGTGGCCCAGACGTAAGACAGCAAAATCCTCCGGCGGTAAAGTGGTTAACTGACAATTGTGCGCTTGTGCTAAGCTGTACCTAAACAAAATGAATGTCCTTTTTTCCCCACAAATAGAGCTTTCTTTAGGTGGTATTTGATCACCTCTGCAGTTTTTATATTTTGCGCTACAAACAAAAAAACAATCGTCAATTTTGTAAAAAAAAAACAAAAAACAATATTTTTTACTTTTTGCTACAAAACACATTCAATAAAAAAATGTAAAAAATCAAATCCTTTATCAGTTTAGGCCAATATGTATTCTGCTACATATTTTTGGTAAAAAAAAAAATCCCAATGATGTTAGTCCTGCACATACACAAACACTAGCCTGGCACTGTAAGCTTAGCTGCGCATGTACAACACGTTAACATTGCATGTCTCTTCTGCAATAAAAGCCTGCCTGCTCACTGCTTCCCACAGCTGAACTTCAGTTCCACTTTAAGGCCCACCTGCCCTGCTGCTGCACATACACAGATCAGCCATAACCTTATACCTAATATTGAGTATGTCCCCCTTTTGCTAAAACAGCCCTGACCCATTGAGGCATGTACTTTGTGCACCAAAGTAACATCTACATCAGGGCTGTCAAACTCAATTTCATTGGGGGCCACATCAGCATAATGGTTGCCCTCAAAGGGCCGGTTATATCTGTAATATTAGATGTCCAGAGCACCCCACGCCCCCTTACACCCTGAGATGTCAGGAGCCCCCCCATCATCAGAAGTCAGGAGCCACCCACCCTTCCTTACATCACAATGCACCCCCTTACCTTGTGCTGATGCCAGGAAGACGATGCAGGTGGATCTGGGAAGAAGAAAGTACAGGGACTGGAGGAGGACCAGAAGAGGGCTGGAGTCAGCTTCCAGAGTCTGCTAAATGCTGAAATTAGGGGAGGCAGAGACAAGGTGGTGTTGCGGCTGCACAGAGAGGTGCAGGATCTGTAGGAGGAGTTCTGCCCTTCTGTCTGCTGTGGACTGCTGAGAAGGGAGGGTGGGTAAAGGTGAGCCTTTCTGCAGTTGCACAGAGAAGCGCTGGATTTGGCAAAGAAGTTCTGCCCTCTCTGCTGCTAACTACTGAGACAAGGTGGGGGCAGAAACAAGGGGGGGTGCTGCAGCTGCAGGAGTGGTGCGAGGGCCACATAAAATGGCCTGGGGGGCCGCATTCAGCCCGCGGGCCTTGTGTTTGACACCGGTGATCTACATGAATGGCAGGACCCAAGGTTTCCCAGCAGAACAAAAGCATCACACTGCCTCTGCCAACTTGCCTTCTTATACTGCATCCTGGTGCCATCTCTTCCCTAGGTAAGTGGCGCATACACCCGGCCATCCATGTGATGTAAAAGAAAACCCGATTCATCAGACTAGGCCACCTTCTTCCATTGCTCTGTAGTCCAGTTCTGATGTTTGTGAGACCATTGTAGAAGCTTTTGGCTGTGGACACGGGTCACCATGGGCTTCCCAGCCCCATACACCTCTAACTGTAATGCCGATTTTTTTCTGCTTTCACCACATCAACTTCATGGATAACATGATCACTTGATCCCTAATCTATCCCACCAATTTTCAGATGCCATTGTAACAAATTTGTAACAAATTATTCCTTTTACCTTTCGTGGTCAAAATGTTATGGCTGATCGGTGTATGCGTTACGCCATTGTAAATGCATTAATTTCCCTTCTTCACAAGTATTAGCCACACAGTTATCAGAATATACTGTATATATATATATATATACAGTATATGTAATTTTTTATTTATTTTTTTTTTTGCAAAAGCGGTTCCTTTTTGGTTTGTTTGTTGTGACACCGTTTGATAAAATAGAAAGCCGAAAATATTTAAACTTCTGCCTAATTCGAAACCCCAAATGTTTCCCCACAAGCCAAACATAAATTAGATCACCATGAACATTACAGCACTAACTATTTTGTAAATATGCAAAATTCCGCCATCAAATATGCAGGGTGGTCATTAGAAATCCCCAGCTTGTTTTATTTGCATAGTAATGGGATTTTTAGCCATGTGGCTTTATTAATTCCAGACCTAGTTTTGTAGCAGACGCTCTGTGCTCACAGTCATCGGGGTGCATTTCCGAGAGCTGGAACAAACAAACGCACTGACATTGCCAATAGCAACCAATTAGGGTTGCGTCAACTTTATACTCTGAAAAATGAAAATCTGATTGTGACTTTGGGTGGCTCGTTATATTTAAAACCCCAAAGAACTGTTCTTTGTTTCTCTTTGAATGTATAGTATATATGGAGGAAGACGCTGGGCTGCCTTTAACAGCTGGTACAAGGCACAGACGCTCATTTGACTTTTGAAAGCTGCAGGCAACAGTGCACAGTGTGAGGGTCCGCCGGGGTAAACATACAGAACAACCATAAGGTGATAGTCACATTCAATGAAGTCTGGCTTAATGTGGTCCTTTCATTAAAAGTGAACTCCAGGCAAACAGATAAATACACATACTGTATGTGAGCTGTCCTGTCTGCTAGAGCAGAGGTCTCCAAACTGTGATCCATGGACCCTTTGCATACCTTTATCTGGCCCTTGGGGCACTATTCCTCTCACTGATACCAGGCACCATACCTCCCACTGACACCAACCATGGGACACTATTCCTTCCAGTGACACCAAAGATGGAGCACTATTCATCCCACTGACACCAACCATGGGACACTATTCCTTCCAGTGACACCAAAGATGGAGAACTATTCATCCCACTGACACCAACCATGGAACACTATTCCTTCCAGTGACACCAACCATGGAACACTATTCCTTCCAGTGACACCAAAGATGGAACACTATTCATTCCACTGGCACCAACCATGGGACACTATTCCTTCCAGTGACACCAAAGATGGAACATTATTCATCCCACTGACACCAACCATGGGACACTATTCCTTCCACTGACACCAAAGATGGAGCACTATTCATCCCACTGACACCAACCATGGGACACTATTCCTTCCAGTGACACCAAAGATGGAGCACTATTCATCCCACTGATACCAACCATGGGACATTATTCCTTCCACTGACACCAAAGACGGAGCACTATTCATCCCACTGAAACCATAGTTGGGGGACTATTCTTCCCACTGACACCAATGATAGGGGTTATTCTTCCAACCAATGCAAATAATGGGGAACTCTTCCGCCTACTAATACCAATAATGGGGTGTTCTGCCGAAAACTCCAACTTGCCAACACCTCCAACAACGTTACGTCCGGTGAGTGTATAATAATTGGAGATTTTTGACCACTTGGTGTTTTCACGCGATATCGGCAGCCTATACACTCCGGTACACGCTATAAATAGTGCAGATTGTTAGTCCGCCCGCTAATAACCAAAAACATTGCCGCCTCCAGGGCAGCGACAATTAGCAGGCGGACTAACAATCTGCACTTATTATAGCATGTACTAGAATGTATAGGCTGTCAGTGTTCTGTGAAAACCCCAAGTGATCGAAATCTCCAATTATTCCGGGTGTACACTCACCGGAAATAACATAGTTGGAGAATTTGGCAAGTTGGAGTTTTCCACAGAACAGGGGCACTATGCCCCCCACTGATACCAATGATAGGGATTATTCTTCCAACCAATACCAATGATGGGGCACTTTTCCTCCATCTAATACCAATAGGCACTACTACTCCCACTAATACCAATGGTAGGGCACTATTCCTCCCACTGATACCAACAAGGAGGGAGTACTTTACCTCTCACTAATACCAACAATGGGGCACCATTCCACCCACTGATACTGACAATGGAAATTATTCTTCCCACTAATATCAATGATGAGGCACTGTTCCCCCTCCTACTGCCCACAGGTGGCGTTATGTCATTTTTTTTACCCCCTGTGATCACCAAGTCTGGAACATTTTATACTCTCAATGGTCACAATCATGGCCCTCCTAAAGTCTGAAGGACAGTAAACTGGCCCTTTACCTAGAAAGTTTAGAGACTCCTGTGCTAAAGAATTTGTGAATGACAACATTTTATCAATTTGGCTACTTTCAAAGCAGAGGCGAGGGCAGCTGATCTGTGTTTTTACCACCACAACCACCCAAGTATAAATGGACATGGTGGCTCTTAGGTTAGTATACATTGCTGCAACCATGATGCTTTGTTCAGTGGCATGGCAACTTTAATGTCACTCTCCCATAGAAGTGAATGGGACCCTGCCGCAACTGCGAGCCAAAAAAGGCATTAAGAGTAATGTCACCAGCACACCAAGATCTCAAAATTTGAGTCCAAAGCTTTAATCAGAGATCACATCATTACAGCAAAAAACAAAGTCCCAGAGCCATGCCGGACCCCTTCATCAAGCATGTGACACATGCCTGATGAAGGGGTCCTGCGTGGCTCCGAAACGTTGCTTTCTTCTGTAACTATGTGATTGCCGATAAAAGCTTTGGACTAATTTTTGGAGATCTTGGTGAGCTGGTGACGTAACTGTCTGACTACACGAGGTTCCAGCCGATGTCACTTCAGCACCCACTTACAAATACAGCCATCTCTACAGGAATGTGTGCCATGGGAATTGTGCTTTGGAATCTCCAAAAAAGGCATTATCCCCTCCTGGACACCTACAAAACTCCTCTCAGCATTTTCTGAAAAGTGATCAGCTGCCAATAGACTTTCAGGGAGGGGGGTTAAATGACGCTTCTATTGTGAAAGGAGCCTTAGAATTTATTAAAGTGGAGTTTCACTTTGTCTTTTATGGTGGCCCCACCTTCTACTTAGGCGCCACACTTAGGGGCTCATGCACACTGCAGCTCAAAGAAGCTGCTCCTACAGGCTTTTGAGCTTTTTTGAGCTCTCAGTTGTTCTGCCTGGAAACTCCCCTCCATGTTAGCCAATGTGTCTAAGCACACTGGCTTTTTCAGGAGTTTACAGGCATATGCTCTTACAGGCAGAAAAAAAACCTCAACAAACTCATGTTTTTGAGAGGAGCTATCTAGGAAAAAAGATGTCTAAGTGCCAGAAAAAAATGTGCGAAAGAGCATGAAAAGGCATTAAAAAGCTCAAAAAAGCTTAATAAAAATGTGCAAAGGAGCCCAAAAAAGTACAATCTTCGTTAACCTGAAATAAAAGCTCAAATGCCTGTAAAAGCAGCTTTTTTTTTTTTTTTTTTTTGAGCTGCAGTGTGCATGAGCCGTTATGGCACACGTGCTCCCTGGCTCTGCCCAGCCTTTATGCTTGTGTAGATGACGTAGGGGCATGATGCATGTGCAGAAGTGGCACAGGGCTCACTCGGTACCCAAGCCTGTGCAGGAGGTGGGTAAAAATGATTGCCTAGGCATCGGACACAGAGCTCCCGGATTGGAGCCACACGCTGCCTGGGGGCGCGGGGGGCGAAGGCTGAGCGGAGGGCGCAAAAATCACTGCTAACACTGCCAATTGATTTTTGCGCCCCCCTCCCCCTCAGCCTGCGCCCCTGGTGGGTGCTTGTCTCACCAGCCCCTTGGTACGCCTCTGCTAGAAAAGAAAGTGACAGAGCGCCTCTAAGTGCAGCAATTTATTAAAGAGGATAAAAAGCACTAGTAATAAAACTCACTGGATAGAGGCAAATAGAAGGCTTGTAACATCCGGTGTCATGTCAAAATGATGGAACATTATCCAAGGGGTCCTGGAAGGTGAAAGAGGTCCATGCCAGTCGGATGGACGGGTAGACGCTGTATCGGGAGTCCTCCGTCTTCCGGGTTCCAGACGCGGCTAGGGCGCCAGGGACCACACTGGAACGCAGCGCACGCTGCGTGACGTCAATCGGGAAGGGGGATCACAGGACGCGTTTCAGAGCTCGCGCACGGCTCCGAGTCGAGAACTGAGGAAGGGCTGCTTTGCAACACAAAAAAAGGAGTTACGACAAAATAGAGAAAGGCAGAAAGAGACAGGGTAGCCTGTCATGCTTTATAGGGTGAATGTCAGCTTTAAATACAGTGGTGTCAACCCAACAATTGCAGCCTGCTAATTATACATTAAAGAAGGACTCTCAATACATTTTTTCAATTTGTGTTTAATCCCCAAGGGGACTAATCGCATAAAGTTAAATGGTGTATTTTAAATATCTGCCTGAGTGGGCATGTTGCTGCTTATATTTAGGCCTGGTTCACATATGTGTGTATGCTCAAAAAGTGCAAGAAACCTGCGTTAGCTTTAATTAGTAAATAATCAAGATATAGCTGCTGTGCACTGTGTCATTATGCCAAACACCTGCGCTCTTGATGACGTCGGATGTGACAAAACATGCAGGGCGGAGCCCCATACACACACCATCGTGCATGCCCAGCTGCTTTGTCGACCATCTTTGATGCTGGAAGAAACCAACTTTGCCGGCGTTTGTCACGCTGAACCTATGCTGAACTTATGCTTAACTTTTTTGTTGACATGTGAGTGCAACTTTTATTATCTCTTAAAGACACATTGGTTTTAGCAATATTCCACTATTAGAGTGTTTTTTCTTATATTCGGCCTGATTCTGGAATGGGTATATGCCTGTATTACCGTGGCCTGAGTGTTGGAGTTGCTGGATCCCCCCCTGAGAGGGACCCTCATGCCTGTGGGATGCAGGATTGGCTAAGCTTAAAGAGTGTATGTTGATCATTCTTAACTGGAGGTCACAATCCTTCCGGAAAACAGAGCAAGGATGTCACCTGGCTTTCTTTAAAATTTCTATTTCCATCACGGCTGTGGGACCACTGAAGCCTAACTCTATTTGGGACTTTTTAAATCACTTCTTCTGT
Source organism: Pelophylax lessonae (assembly GCF_965119305.1). Taxonomy (NCBI): domain Eukaryota; kingdom Metazoa; phylum Chordata; class Amphibia; order Anura; family Ranidae; genus Pelophylax; species Pelophylax lessonae. The sequence continues at coordinate 40,861,816 of NC_138779.1, read as the reverse complement.
TTCTCCACTGATTTTTTGTATTTTAAATAGTTTATTATTCTGATATCGGAGGGCTGCACTATTGCTTTGTTATGTGTGTATGCGACATATAGATCAGCCCATTTATTTCAATAGGCTGCCCCACTTACAGGAAACGCAGGGAAAAAGTCCAGAACCTTTTTTTAAATTGCGCCGAACTGCAGAGTGCTGTGGCACTATACGGTTTGGTGTATGCAAAAATGCGCCACCGCTGCAGATGCATGGGTGTGCCATTAGGACTTAACCACTTAAGCCCGGGAGGATTTGGCTGCTAAACGACCAGGGGGTATTTTGCGATTCGGCACTGCGTGATTTTAACGGACAATTGCGCGGTCGTGCGACGCTGTACCTAAACGAATTTGGCGTCCTTTTTTTCCCACAAACAGAGCTTTCTTTTGGCGGTATTTGATCACCTGTGCGATTTTTTGATCACGCGCTATAAACAAAAAAAGAGCGTCAATTTTGCAAAAATAGCAATATTTTTCCCTTTTTTTATATGAAATTCCCCCCAAAAAAAATGTAAAAATCAAAATTTTTTAACATTTTCGGCCAATTTGTTTTATGCTACCTATGTTTGGTAAAAAAAATTGCAAAAAGCGTATTTTGATTGGTTTGCGCAAAAGTTATTGCGTTTACTGACTAAGGGAAAGATTTTTGTCATTTTTGTTGTTTTTTTTTTAACGCGTAATGGCGGCGATCTGCGATTTTTTTTGCGGTACTGCGACATTGGGGCGGACAGATCGGACCCTTGACTGACATTTCTGACACTTTTGGGGTTACCAGTGACATTTCTACAGTAATCAGTGCTATATATATGCACTGTTACTGTAAAAATACACTGGTAGTGAAGGGGTTAACTTTATTTGACAGGGAGGGGCTGTGTGTGTCCCTAGGGGCGTGATTCTTACTGTGATTGGCTGTGGCTTCAGCTGTATGCAGAGTGATCAACGGATCTACATAGTAGATCCATATGATCAGCTCTCATACAGAGGGGAGAATGACAGGCAGCTTGTTTACACAAGCTGCCTGACTTTCTCCCTCTCCCCCGCCGATCGCAGAGTGACCGGCGGACTTTGGGTCCGCCGGTCACACGCGCGGGGGGGTCCGTGACCACGTGGGAGCGGGAGCGCGCCTCCGGCGGCGCGCGCTCGCTCCCTAGACCCTCACAAGCTAGTGACATAGCCCTACGTCACTTTGCCTGTGAGGGGCTGACCGCCGACGTAGATCGGCGTGCGGCGGTCGGCAAGTGGTTAAAGTGTTGCTAAACCCACAACAGTAAAAACAGTCTGTATATGCAGTAAAGCATGCTTGTTATACTGACTGTGGAACCTAAGGGGTTAATCCTCTGCATTGTGTAAAAAGGCTGCTTGATGCACAGACCCTCCCCTTCTTCCACTGACTCCAGAATATGTCTGGATAAGACAGAGCCTGTGGAGTCAGGCTGCACATGCTCAGTTTGGTGTGTATTGCTAGAGAGGTTTTTGTTTTTTTCTTGGAAGGATGCATGTGATCAGCACAGGGCCAATCAGCACTGTCCAGACAGAGGGTCAGGAGCCCTGCAGCCTCATAGGAAAGCTCAGTGCAGTATGAAAACTCCTCCTACAAGCTTTACCAGGAATTGATAGAAATCACAAGACTGCTATATACTGCTGATGAGAAAAGGTATTTAGCAGTTCATATTTACTAAAATAATTGCCTTTCCATGTTCTGTGTACTGTGGGAGAGCAGATATAGTGAATGCAGAGTCCTGGGTTTAGTAACACTTTAAGGATGAATAATGGCACCGCTGCGCATCTGAGGGCTCTTTCACTGCGGGTCAGGAAAGCACATTCCCCAGCCGCACAGATGTGAACCGAGCCTCATACCTCTCCCGCATATCAGGAGGACCGACTTCAGTGATCCCGGCTAACACTTACATAGGATATTGTCAGTGATAATTCTGAGCATTACAACGATCGCTGATGCTCATGGGTAATTGTACAAACATATTATCTTCCCGATTTTTTCCATTTTGCATATAATGTGACAATTTCAATTAGGACTCAAAATATTTTTACTAATTAACAGCAACATAGACTGCAGGAAATCTGTCTGAGAGCTAATTAAAGAAAACTAAAAACCATTAGCGAGGAAGACATCAAGTGACCATTGTATGATAGTGGCCCAGAGGTAGAGATTCTTCTTTATCAGAGGATTATTACAATCGCAGATAACATCTGGAATCATAAGCCTTTATATTAAGTACATTTGTTATACATGAAGATAATTACAGGCGACAATGGATTGAAGGAATACAGGAATTACTTGTGTGGAAATATTACCCCGGTTATGTTGGGTAAAGAAGTTTCAAACCTGAAAGCAAACAACTATTATATTGCAGCCTACTGGTCCTTAGATGTGAAGGCTGCTTACGTTTTGTATTTTAGGCTTTCTTTCTTCTTTTTTCATCTGGTGATCCAGCCAGCAAGTCTGTTGTTTTTCACAAGCTCAAGCTCCCCAGCAGATTGAATCAGTTTACACGAATGAGACAAACCATTTACCACTGACAAGGGTACTTGACAGCTTTTATTTATTCATGTAAAACTTTTATCCCAAAAAGATAAAAAAAACTGTTTGCTATAGTATTATATATACATTATATTATTATTATTATTATATATTATAAAGTGTGGAGTTTGGCTTCAATTTGTTAGTGTAATTTAAGCGATATTAAAGCTTTGTTTAAGGCATGTCATACTTACCTCCTCTGTACAGGTTTTTTTGCACAGAGAAACCCAGATCCTCCTCTTCTTGGGTCCACCGTCGGCCCTCTTGGCTCCTCCCTTCTGCCAGGTGCCCCCACAACAAGCAGCTTGCTCTGGGGGCCCCCAACCCGCGGCTCTGTGTGTCCATTCACGGTCCTCATCCCCTCTGTCTCCTGATTGGTTCACTGGCTGTGATTGACAGCAGCAGGAGCCAATGTCTCCCGCTGCTGCCAAAGGCCAATCAGGAATGCGAGTCCCCAGAGGGGCAAGGCTCTCGTGGACATCACTGGATCAAGTGATAGAATAGAATAGAATGCATGAAGGTAAAATACTTTGTGCCTTTACAACTACTTTAAAACTGCTAATACATTTAACACTACCCTTCACCCCCAGTCTGACAATGCTGCTGTGCCCCCTGTTCTCATCCCTCCAGAGTTGTCTCACTGATACAGGAGGTGTATTAATGGCCAGATCACCAGGTGAAAATCAAGAAATAAAATGAATGCAGCCACCACATCTAATGATTGGTACACTGCAATATATTACATTTTTGGTTTTGGGTTTAACTTGATTAGGACCCACCCACATACATTAACTGCAGCGGGGTGGCCACACTGCAGTGGCATCAATAGGGGGGCCAGAGGGGGCCATGGCCCCCCAACTTTATGCTGTGCCCCCCATGTCCCCCCCCAACAGGATCCTACCTCCTGCTCTGGGATGGTGGGCAGTGGCGTCAATAGGAGGGGACAGAGGGGGCCATGGCCCCCCCAATATTATACCAGTCGTACCAGCCAGAAGTACCCACCAGCAGTACCCGCAAGCAGTACCCAGCAGCAGTACCAGCCAGCAGTACCCTCCAGCAGTACCAGTCAGCAGTACCAGCCAGCAGTACCCACCAGCAGTACCAGCCAGCAGTACCCATCAGCAGTACACATCAGCAGTACCCACCAACAGTACCAGCCCTGGAGGACAGCCAGCAGCAGCCACCAGCCATACGCACCAGGGGGACAGCAGCAGCCAGCGAATCAGTGATAGCTGTAGGAATCCTGAGGAAGAAGTAAAGATTGAAGGTTGAGGTGCAAATAAACTGCAGTGCATCCATGTGAGAGCAGCCTCAGGCCCCTTTCACACAATCAATCCGATTGGGTCTGCCTGTCTGTTTTTCAGGTGGACCCAATTGGACCCTCCATTCACCGCTATAGAATGGCAGATGTAAACGGACTTGCGCCCATTTACACCCACCTATGTCCAATCTGATCCACTTACAAAAACCAGAAGGGGATTCGACCCCTTCTCTCTGGAAAGATCAGATCGGAGGACCCAAAGAGTAGAGCGGGCTGTGTCCGTGTCTGCTCTGCATATGCTGAGTGGACACGGACCTGTCATCTGCCTGCTCCACTCATTGTGGCCCACGACCGGTTACCAAGTTGCTAAAGTGGCCCTCACTCCTCAAAAGGTTGGGCACCCCTGCTGTAGGGGCATGAGTCCCGGATGGAGAGGAGCGCTGTAGCAGCCTTCTCCCTTTGCCATGGTGTGTGGCAGAGGGAAGGAGTCCCGGCTGGAGAGGTGCGCTGTTCTGTACCACATCAGGAGACCCGCAGGGAAATCATAAAGATCTCACATGAAGTTGATGAAAGTGTTAAGACGGCCACCACTGTCGTGGCTGGCCTTAACACTTTTATCACTGTGGTTGGCAGGTCTCACCATTCTTCCCTATCTCCTCCACACTGAGAGCATGGCATCAATACTAGGCTTTATTACTGCGTAAACTGGAACCAATACTAGGCTTTATTATTGCGTAAACTGGCATCAATACTAGGCTTTATTACTGTGTAAACTGGCACCAATACTAGGCTTTATTACTGCGTAAACTGGCACCAATACTAGGCTTTATTGCTGCGTAAACTGGCACCAATACTAGGCTTTATTGCTTCGTAAACTGGCAACAATATTAGTCTTGATTACTGCGTAAACTGGCACTAATACTAGGCCTTATTACTGCATAAACTGGCACCAATACTAGGGGTTATTACTGCATAAACTGGCACCAATACTAGGTTTAATTACTGTGTAAACTGGCACCAATACTAGAGGCTATTACAGCATAAACTGGCACCAATACAAGGCTTTATTACTGCGTAAACTGGCACCAATACTAGGCTTTATTATTGCGTAAACTGGCATCAATACTAGGCTTTATTACTGTGTAAACTGGCACCAATACTAGGCTTTATTGCTGCGTAAACTGGCACCAATACTAGGCTTTATTTCTGCGTAAACTGGCAATAATATTAGTCTTGATTACTGCGTAAACTGGCACCAATACTAGGCCTTATTACTGCGTAAACTGGCACCAATACTAGGGGTTATTACTGCGTAAACTGGCACCAATACTAGGCTTAATTACTGTGTAAACTGGCACCAATACTAGAGGCTATTACAGCATAAACTGGCACCAATACAAGGCTTTATTACTGCGTAAACTGGCACCAATACTAGGGACTATTACTGCATAAACTGGCACCAATACTAGAGGTTATTACTGTGTAAACTGGCACCAATAGTAGGGGCTATTACTGCATAAACTGGCACCAATACTAGGAGCTATTACTGAGCTCACCCCCCTAGCTGCTGGCGTGCGACCGATGTAGCCCTACGGCGGTTTGCCTGGGAGAGCCACACTGCCGCACTAAATAGACGGCTTGTGGCCGGCAACCGGTTAAGCAAAAGCATTCTGGTATTGAGGTGGTGATGTTACACTAGATACAGTGAATGCAGGTCATACACAGTGAAAGGAAGAGGTTAATGTACAAGTCATATACAATAGAAGGGTGGAAATGAAGGGGTAATGTTCAGATGTGCAGGAAGGAGGAGGCGAAGGGTTAAAATGCAGGTCACTGAAGGGACAGTAAGAAGATCAGATTTGTAGAATATTGATGGAGGTGAAAGGGTTAAAAGGTGACTTGACTCTTTTGCTGACTCCAATCTGTACAGTGATCAGGGAATTAGGAATGACTCATTCATATGTTAGTTACTCTTTCCTTCACCTTCTCCGCTGAGAGAGGAAGAGAACGGCTCACAGATGTAAATACTACACCGTTTACATCTGTCATCTCTGTGGTTGGCCTCTCTCTGACCAATCACAGCGATCCCAAGGTACAGAGCCGCTCGGATCGGTTCTGTACACAGGAAATAATGGACGCTCTAGCCACCCTACTGGTATTTCTGCTGTGGTGTTTACAAACCATTTGCTGTTTTTAGATGTATGACGGTAGGCAACTAGTTAAATGGTGTATCTATTAAAACAATTGATCTGTATTACAAGCTAATCTCCAGCACATAGATGTTGAAACGATCAAAACTGTGCTGCGGCCAATCAATCAGCAGAGTCCAAATCAATAAAGAGCTCTCTAAATAGATTGAAAAAAGAGTCTCTGGTTTGTGATTTTTTATTTTATTTGAAAAGTCTATTAAATGGTCGATTTAATGATTTTGATAATCATTACATTATATTGATTACCTGCAAAGCTAAACAGAAATAGCTTTCACACTGCAGACTCATTAAAAACAATGTACCCCCTGTGTGGCTGAAATCTTATCTCAAAAGCTGTAAAGGAAGAGAGACTAACTGCACTGAGCCACTGAGAGCTCCCTCTAGTGGCTTATCTATCAGTCTCTAAATTAAAGCTGAACTCTTGGTCAGCAAATATTGTCTAAATCAGGGGTCTCAAACTGGTGGCCCTCCAGCTGTTGCAGAACTACAATTCCCATGATGCACTGCAAGGCTGACAGTTACAAGCATGACTCCCATGAGCAGAGGCATGATGGGACTTGTAGTTCTGCAACAGCTGGAGGGCCATCAGTTTGAGACCCCTGCTCTAAATACTTTCACATAGCTCCCAACTTTTTAAGATGGGAATGAGGGACGCCATGGCAGCCTCCTATGATTATGTCTGCTAAGAGGAAACGCGTTAGCAACGTCATTCATGCCATCTACTTCTGTATTACATGCCTAAGTTCATTGGATGCTTGTAAGTGTTTTTTTGGCTTTTATATTATAATAAAGTCTAGCGGTTTTATCTGGCTTCCTCCATGTACAACTGTGAGAGATTTACGGCTTCCGTTGTGATACTGTGGCTACCTTCCTGATATCCGGTGTTCCAGCCTTGTCTTGGAAGTATACAGCAATACTAGCCCGTATGGCCCATATACTATATAGTATCTTGGGTCCATACTCTCCAGTGAGCGCAGTTTATTGATCTTTGGTGTGGGGTCCCCTGTCACGGTTGAATATCACTTTTGTATTTAGATGCACACCTATCATCACTACCTGGGACTCTCTTTATGAACTTTTTTCAGTGGCTACACTTGATCACCTCATATTTCATTTGATTATATATCATTTATTTGATTTATGTATTCATGTATTCACTTATGGTCACATGATGTTTGTTATTTTGGTTTAGCGCTGCAATTTTCTATTTTTTCACTTTATTTTTTTTTAAATGCAGTGAAAAAAATTGCGTTTAAAAGACTGCTGCGCAAATACTGCATGACAAAAAATATTGCAACGACTGCCATTTTATTCTCCAGTCTTTACTAAAAAATATATAAATATATAATGTTTGGGGGTTCTAAGTAATTTTCTAGCAAAAAATACTGATTTTTAACCACTTTACCCCCAGCCACTGTGCTGCTACTGCGGCACAGTGGCTCGTTCCCGTCCAGCGACGTAGACCTACGTCGCTGGACTCCTCCCACTGTAGGCGGCGCTCGCGCGCCGCCGGAGGCGCGCTCCCGCTGTTTTCATTCACAGCGGGAGTCGGGCCAGGGGAGGAGCAGCAGCGATTGCCGCTACTCTGCCCCGATCGTCGGGGAATCGAGTGAGGAGATCCGCCCGCTTGTGTAAACAGAGCGGGCGGATCTCCTAAGTGACAGGGACTGACAGATCGGAGTGTTCAGCATAGCTGAACATCCGATCTGTCCTTCTGTCACACAGTCACCTCCCCCCTCACACGTCAGTAAGCACCAGGCATACATTAACCCCTACCTCTCCAATAAAATTAACCCCTTCCCTGCCAGTGTCATTTTTACAGTAACAGTGCATATTTATAGCACTGATTACTGCAGTAATGTCACTGGTACCCCCAAAAGTGTCAAAAATGTCAGTCAAGGGTCCGATCTGTCCGCCGCAATGTCGTAGTCCCGCAAAAAAAATCGCAGATCGCCGCCATTACTCGTTAAAACAAAAAAAAAACCAAAAATGACAGAAATCTTTCCCTTAGTTGGTAAACGCAATAACTTTTGCGCAAACCAATCAAAATACGCTTATCATGATTTTTTTTACCAAACATAGGTAGCAGAAAACAAATTGGCCAAAAATTTTAAAAAAATTTGATTTTTACATTTTATTTGGGGGGATTTTCTGATAAAAAAATGTTAAAAATATTGTTATTTTTTCAAAATAAACGCTATTTTTTTGTTTATAACGCAAAAAGTAAAAATCGCACAGGTGATCAAATACCACCAAAAGAAATCTCTGTTTGTGGGAAAAAAAGGACGTAAATTTCGTTTGGGTACGGCGTCGCACGACCACGCAATTGTCAGTTAAAGTCGCACAGCGCCGAATCGCAAAAAGTGGCCTGGACATAAGACAGCAAAATCCTCCGGTGGTAAAGTGGTTAACTTGTAAAAAACATGTGTCAGAAATAAGCCTGGTCCTTAAGTGGTTAATATGTCAAAAACCTGGAAGGATAAATTTGTAAAATTTGAAAGTCATATCAGAAATTTCCAAAACAAGGTAAACCCTGTGATAATAACTCCAAATATATGTTTGCTGTGAATACACAATACTTTCCCGCTAATAACGAAACACCTTCACCCAGAGCGCTATTTTTACTTTGTTTTACTTTTGTATAGAAAGTAATTGGCAGACAAATCTACCAAGCATGGCGAATACACCCACGGATTCAGAAATGTCTCCCTAACAAGACCAGAGAAATGTGTTGTACATCTCGCACCGAGACCGCGCTGTCTCACCATCCCCATAATTTGTGTTTTTGTAATCTCCTGCATATATGTATGTTCTCCCCGCACCAGAGAGGGAAGAGGGGCAAGCAGAAAAGACGGGCTGTCAGGAATTCCAATGTGCAATGCATATTATGAGTGATCGCAGACTCTGCCTACATGCTGGAGGAGTAGTCCTGGGTGCCCATAGTGTGCAATAAGATTCCATTCTTCCAATGCACAGGTCTGACTCTATCCAAAAACCTGGATAAAAGATGTTCTGACGTCTGAAATAATTTAAAGCTAAATGCCTTTGTATATATATATATATCATTAAGGGCTCATTCATTCTAGCAGTTGAGGAGCGGTAATGACCAGCGGTTGAACTGTGCTCTTACTGACCCCCAACCTCTACCCTTTTAGCTCCAGAGGCAGCAGCTAGAGGTGTTCACATTCCACTTATGCAACATGTGGCTTCATGGCAGCTATTATACACCCTGTTGTTTTCAGTGGACATAGCGCCTGCCGAATATCACCCTTTGAAGTGAATGGGGCTGCTCCACAAGTGCCCTGCAACTGCATGCAATGCACACGGCGTCGGTGCATTATTGCACGATTCAAGAGTCCTGCACTCAAGATAATTTGCCTTCTATCCTACAAATATCCCCAACAACTCCACAATAGGCACTTGGCGGTCATGTAAGAGAGCTGTGTGTTTTCAAGGTCATCCTTCCCCACCAGACCGTCTACCGACGTAACCACTTTGATACTTTGACCTCCCACTTTTTTTCCCAAGGAATACTATCCCTTTATAGGTCTCAATATACTTCTACCCACAGGCACGGGTATCGACGGAACGAGAGTCTACATTGACTTGATTCTACTTCACCTTCTATTTGCTTTGTTTTTCTGAATTACGAAATTCCACTGCAGTTAATTGGGACATGTTGGGGTTCCTACCTCCTACTTTATCCCCTATCCCTCCCATACCCTACCCTTCCCCCCCCCCCCCCATACAATGCTGGACAAACTCTTCAGTGAGTACCTTGTTATCAATTTTATGATGTTGGCTAACTGCTTAGGTCACGACAGTATTATGTCAATCCTTGTTCATTGGTTCATTTGTTGAAAAATCAATAAACTGTTGTTAAAAAAAAAGAGGGTAAAACAAGCAGCGAGGAGACGATACAACACCTCCTTATTTAAAGTGATGGTAAAGTTTTTTTTTTTTCCTATAAAAATAACAAGCATGTTATATTTACCTCCTTTGTTGCAGTGGATTTGCACAGAGTGGCCCGGATCCTCCTCTTCTTGGATCCCTCTTCTGTGATCCTGGCCCCTCCCTCCTGTTGGGTGCCCCCACAACAAGCAGCTTGCTATGGGGGCACCCGAGCCGAGTCACAGCTCTCTGTGTCCATTCAGACATAGAGCCCCGACCCAGCCCTGCCCCCTCTCCCCCCTGATTGGCTTGCTGACTTTGATTGACAGCAGTGGGAGCCAATGGCGCCGCTGCTGTGTCTCAGCAAATCACGGGGGAGAATCTCGGACAGCTGAGACACTCGTGGACATCACAGAGAGGGATCTCAGGTAGATATTAGGGGGTTGCTGCACTCTGAAGGCTTTTTATTTAAATGCATAGAATGCATTTAGATAAAAAAACCTTCTGACTTTACAACCCCTTTAACCACTTTACCACCGGAGGATTTTGCTGTCTTACGTCTGGGCCACTGTTTGCGATTCAGCGCTGTGCGACTTTAACTGACAATTGCGCGGTCGTGAGACGCCATACCAAAACAAAATTTACGTCCTTTTTTTCCCACAAATAGAGCTTTCTTTTGGTGGTATTTGATCACCTGTGCAATTTTTACTTTTTGCACTATAAACAAAAAAAGAGCATAAATTTTGAAAAAATAACAATATTTTTCACATTTTTTTATATGAAATCAAAATTTTTTACATTTTTGGCCAATTTGTTTTCTGCTACCTATGTTTGGTAAAAAAATCACAATAAGCGTATTTTGATTGGTTTGCGCAAAAGTTATTGCGTTTACTAACTAAGGGAAAGATTTATGTCATTTTTGGTGTTTTTTTTTTTTAACGAGTAATGGCGGCGATCTGCGATTTTTTTTTGCGGGACTACGACATTGCGGCGGACAGATCGGACCCTTGACTGACATTTTTGACACTTTTGGGGGTACCAGTGACATTACTGCAGTAATCAGTGCTATATATATGCACTGTTACTGTAAAAATGACACTGGCAGGGAAGGGGTTAATTTTATTGGAGAGGGAGGGGTTAATGTATCCCTGGTGCTTACTAACGTGTGTGGGGGGAGGTGACTGTGTGACACAGACACAGATCGCAGGTTCAGCTATGCTGAACACTGCAATCTGTCCCTGCCTGTCACTTAGGAGATCCGCCCGATTGTGTTTACACAAGCAGGCGGATCTCCACACTCGATTCCCCGACGATCGGGGAAGAGCAGCGGCAATCGCCGCTGCTCCTCCCCTGGCCGACTCCCACTGTGACTGAATACAGCGGGAGTGAGCCTCCGGGGGCGCGCGAGAGCCGCCGAGAAAGGGGAGTGTCTGGCGACGTAGATCTACGTCGCCAGGCGATAACCAACCACTTTGCCGCAGTGGTGCTCGAGTGAGCAGACGGCAAGTGGTTAATGTCTTGGTTTGTCTACTTTCCAAAAAGGAGTAATTTGGGGATATTTGTACTGTCCTGGCGTTTTAGGGCCTCAAGAAATGAGATAGGACTGATCAATTTTCAACTATATACTGTATATCATAGTTTGTGGACTCTATAACTTTCACACCGGCTAAAAAATATACACTGATTTGGATTATTTTTACCAAAAAATGTAGAATACGACTACGGTTTGGTGGTGGGTCAGTGATGGTCTGGGGAGGCATATCCATGGAGGGACGCACAGACCTCTTCAGGGTAGACAATGGCACCCTGACTGCCATTAGATATCGGGATGAAATCCTTGGATCCATTGTCAGACCCTACACTGGTGCAGTGGGTTCCTCCTGGTGCAGGACAATGCCTTCATGTGGCGAGAGTATGCAGCCAGTTCCTGGAGGATAAAGGAATTAATACCATTAAATGGCCCCCACGCTCGCCTGACCTAAATCCAATGGAACACCTCTGGGACATTGTGTTTTGGTCCATCGGACGCCACCAGGTTGCACCTCAGTCTGTTCAGGAGCTCAGTGATGCCCTGGTCCAGATCTGGGAGGATATGCATACAAGCACATGGGGGCCATAAAAACTACTGAGTACCATTTTGAGTTGCTGCAGTAAAATTTCAGCAAAATGGACTAGTGTGCTGCATAGATTTTTCACTTTGATTTTCAGGGTGACTTTGACTTCAGCCCCCTGTAGGGTGATCATTTTCATTTCCATCAATGTGGCATCCTTTCCTTCCTAACACATTACCCAGTCCATATCAGTATAGATAACCAGCATAATATTTTTCCCCATTGACATCTAATGTGTTTTCAAACTGTTCCTTTAATTTGTTTAAAGGACACCCCGGAAATCAGAGTCGTATCAGAAATCGTATGCATGATGCCTGACAAAGTCGGGGCATGCTCCTAATGAGATGATGGATGGTGTCCTTGGGCTATTTCCTCCCAGATCTGGTGGCATATGACATATTGTCCCAGAGGTGTTCTATTGGATTTAGGTCAGGCAAGCGTGGGGGCCATTCAATGGTATCAATTCTTTAATTCTCCAGAAACTGGTTGCATACTCTTGTCACATAAGGCCAGGCATTGTCATGCACCAGGAGGAACCCAGGACCCACTGCACCAGCGTAGGGTCTGACAATGGGTCCAAGTATTTCATCCTGAAATCTAATGGTAGTCAGGATGCCATTGTCTAGCCTGTAGAGGTCTGTGCGTTCCTCCATGGATATGCCTCCCGAAACCATCACTGGCCCACCACCAAACCAGTCATGTTGAATGATGTTACAGGCAGCATAACGTTCTCCAGACCCTTTTACGTCTGTCACATGTGCACAGGTTGAACCTGCTCTCTTCTGTGAAAAGCACGAGGCGCCAGTGGTGGACCTGCCAATTCTTGTGTTCAATGGCAAATGCCAATCGATTGCCACGGTGCTGGCAGTGAGCTCAGGGCCAACTAGAGGACGTTGGGCCTTCAGCCACCATCGTGAAATCTGTTTCAGATTCACATTCAACCCTGTGGCCTGCTGGAGGTAATTTTGTAAGGCTCTGGCAGTGCTCATCTTGTTCCTCCTTGCATAAAGGAGCAGATATCGGTCCTGCTGATGGGTTAAGGACCTTCTACGGCTCTGTCCACCTCTACTAGAGTAACTACCTATCTCCTGGAATCTCCTCCATGCTCTTGAGACTGTGCCTGGAGATACTGCAAACCTTCTGGCAATGGGACGTATTGAAGTGCCATCCTGGACTGCCTGTGCAACCTCTATAGGGTCCAAGTATTGCCTCATGCTACCAGTAGTGGAAATGATCCTAGGCAAATGCCAAACTAGTAAAAACCAGTCAGAAAAGATGAGTAAGGAAAAAAACGTCAGTGGTTTGATGCAATACTCTGATTAAAAAGTGGTCCTTTAATTTTTCGGAGCAGTGTATGTATATATGTGTAAAGCTTAGAACCCCTTGTCAGCTTGTTATTGCTGTTTCTGTCCCTCTTGCAGATTTCCACCCCCATATCTGGTAAAAGCGTTGTCCGTGGGACAGGAAGTGAGAGTAAATCTCTTTAATGGAGCCCCAGAGAGTGGTAAAAAAAGAGTTTGAAATTTGAAAAAACAAAAGATTTTGGCTTGACTTTCGGATACTGCAGACAATTTTATGTCTTTATGTTTTCACGGTTTCCCTTTCTTTAAATTTTTTTCCTTTTTTAAAATATTATTATTATCATTGCTGTTTTGTATCAGCAAACATCATTTGGCTCTTTCTGCTCGCTTTGGATAATTAAACTTTAATACAATCACCATCTTGAATGTGTAAAGCCTTCAAACTGTAGTAATTTGTCGCCCTCACCCATTTTTGAACTCCGCAGTCTAATCTGACACCACATCTCTAGTCTGAATGTGCGGATTTCACTGGAGATAATCGCATGTCCCCGCTCTCTTAGCAACAGCCCCATTACTTGAGAATTATTCAACAAGCCAAGTGAAATTTCAGCAATCATCTTCAAGGCTATTTAATTGCACTACGATACGCTCAGCAGAGAAATGTTTCTAGCTACAACCAACTGAGCGACCACCTCGCCGAGACTAACCTTCTTGATCCTCTTCAGTCTGGATTTCACCCTTAACACTCCACAGAAACTGCCCTCCTAAAACGAACAAATGATCTACTAATGGCCAAAACCAATGGACAGTGCCATCTTAAGAGCATTAAATGGCCCCGGGCAATGCATTGCACTGCCTACACAATCACCCACAGGAATAAAAATGCAAATTATTGATAAGGTGATATTTATTGGTACAGCAGTGGCAGGCTAATGACAGCTTCCAAGTTAGGCGGCTGGGTCCGCTGAACACACACACGGACGGGAGTCAGACTCGACTGTCCTGTGTGTTCCTGTTCCCGTGGAGGCGGACAGGCCTTCCTGCAGTTGGGGGCTCCCTCTCCACGGCCCAAGTGGCCTGACAGCAGCGCAGGGCCAACAGGCGCTTGCCACCTGCTGAGTTCGGCGGCGTGATGCACATGGGAATCGGGACTAATGCTTGACTGGGGCTGGGTCGCTGGACAGGTGGGGCCCCCAGGCAACTGCCCAGCTTGCCCATTCAGTAGGATGGCCCTCCTGGACCTTTCTGCTGCCTTTAAAATGGTTGACCCCCTCCTCCTCAAACTGGGGGTGCTATATGAATCCTGAATAATATTAATAATAATAATAATAATAATAAAGCGTATCTATGGTCAAAATGTAAAAACATATATTCATTACCCCATTTCAATTATTTCTAGCCTCCTCTTTTTAATCTGAATGATCATAAAGTTTGTAAACTTTCTTTGCAAAGATCCCAACACATTTATGTGCTTCAATTCTGTGACATGTAGTCACTATGCCCTGTGAGTAGGCAATGCCATGTCACACATTTCACAGAGCCTGCCTTCTGAATTACAGAGGTGCTGAGAGGAGGAGTCTCAGGAGGTGGAGTCAGTACAGGAATCACAGCTTGCAGGCAGCAAGGAACCATGGGAGATGTAGTCCTTAGAAATTGAACGTACACGGGAGGTAAAATTAAGCTGCAAAGCATGCAGAGAATCCAGGAAGATGTGGAAAGAGATGGCCAGCAGACATGCAAAACTAACAACATGAAAGGTGATTTTTTTTCAAATAAGCATTTATATGATTGTCAAATAACCATGGGATATGTAGTCCTTAGAAATGTACTGTAAACGGGAGGTAAAATTGAGCTGCAAAGCATGCAGAGAATCCAGGAAGATGGGGAAAGAGATGGCCAGCAGACATGCAAAACTAACAACATGAAAGTTGATTTTTCAAATAAGCATTTAAATGATTGTCAAATATAACAATTGTTTCTATTTGGGTTGTACCGATACCGGTATTAGTATCAGTGCCGATACTAAGCATTTGCACGAGTATCGGTACTCGTGCAAATGCTCCGATACCTGAAACCTATACTTTCAGGCTCGGTTCTTATAGCTGTTAGCGGAATTCCCCCATTGACAGCTTAAATGTAAACAAAAAGAAAAAGCCAGCAATTACCAGTTGTTAAGGAGCAGGGCCGCCGCATCCTTAAGGCTACATTCACACCTGAGCGTAGCGTTTTCACGCTTTTTTTACCGCGATTTTTACTGCGTTTTACATGCGTTTTTTGTGCAGGCGTTTTTAGATTGAATAGAGACCAATGGAAAACGCCTGTAATCTGCCCAAAAAGAAGCTCATGTACTTTTTTGAGCGTTGGGCGTTTTGCTCACAGGGTCAAAACGCTCAGATGTGAACAGGGGCCATTGAAATGAATAGGATTTGTCTT
The DNA here is from genome assembly GCF_965119305.1 of Pelophylax lessonae. NCBI lineage: Eukaryota > Metazoa > Chordata > Amphibia > Anura > Ranidae > Pelophylax > Pelophylax lessonae. The sequence continues at coordinate 40,846,044 of NC_138779.1, read as the reverse complement.
GTTGGGCGTTTTGAGAGCTGATCCTAGAGCAAAAAAACTCCCCAAAAACGCCCCAAAACGCCTACATGTGAACGGAGCCTTAGAACCGATGACTCCCCTTAACAACCATTGACAGCTGAAGTGTAAACAAAGTCCGGCAACTAGAGCTGTCAAAAAAAAAAAAAAAAGCAGCCTGATAATGTTTACCAACAACATTGCTTAGCTCTTAAAACAGAAAGATAAAAAGAAACATTGTTTCTTTTTTTTAACTTTCTTTTTATTTATCTACAGATTAAAGGGATGAACTTCAATCTGTAAAAGAAGTCAGTTTAAAGCAAACTGTCAAGTATTTATTTATTTATTAATTAAATGTTCCTCTGTTAAACCCTTTAAAAACCCTTAATTTACTTAAAATAACCCAATTACCTCCTTCTCCATTTAATTATTATTTTCCTAATGATTTCTTATTTATTTTTTTATTTAAAACTTTTTTTTGCTTTGTTCGTTAATATTTTTACACCTTTAACATATATTTACACGTTTCACATTAAAAAGGCATAAATGATGTGTACCATTGCTGACAGCTGAAGTGTAAACAAAATATTTGCCAGCAGGTATCAGTAATTGGTATCGGCGAGTACTAAAAAAAAAAAGTATCGGTACTCGCTGTAAAACAAAAAATTATATCGGTGCATCCCAAAGACTCTATTGCTATCAGTGCTGGGACAAAGTGAGCTAAAAAAAAGAACCCAGACTATATGTGAGCATCATGCGTTAGCAAAAATCCCCTCCTTCTCCCCCAAAAAAATCTAACATTAATCTCCACACTCACCGACCCCTAAGCAGAAATTTCCCCTGCAACCAAAAATTCTCCCCTCCTCCCAGTACAAATCTTCCTCCCCTACCTTTTTAAAATCATCCCCAAAACTCCCCCTGCCGCACAAATATTCCCCAATCCCCCCCTACTAGTACATATTCTTTCCCCCTAAATTCTTCCTCCCAGCATGAGCTACAGAATATTACAGGTGTGCACTTCTTTATATATTGTAAATACATACTTTTTGTTGTTCATGTTTGTTTGTTGTTTACTGCTTACATACAGGAGAAATTCCCTTTGAAATTTTTGAAGGTCCTGATGAAGTCTGTTCTCCTAAGAAACGCGTAGACCACCATGACAACCCCATTCATTTTTACGTTGAGCTCTTCAGAAATGTATTCTGCTTTAACTGGCATTTGTTTATGTGCAATGTGCACTTTTTTTACGAAACTTTGTAATAAAATATGATATGAATTTTAATATGTTGGTGTTGTGTCTGTTAGCGGCATAATGAGTCCCACTTAGGCCCCTTCACACATGTGGATCATTTGTCAGTTTTTCATTCATCGGTTGCTGGATGAGACACTGGGGTTTATTAGACCCCTAATGTCTCCATAAAGAGTACCTGTCACCTGCCCGATGCTATCACATAGGGGTAACCCCTTATGATAGAAATCAAGTAAGAATAAATAAAAGAAAAATAAAAGAAAATGTATAAAAAAAATAAAATTATAACAAAATATATTAAATTAAAAAAACAAATTGCCAAAACCCCCGTTGCCCCACATACGTGTGGAAATTCAAGCCCCAGGTTTGCACCCATATGTGTGACATATCGCTACGAACGTCAGAGTGAGAACAATAATTCTAGCACAAGGGCTACTGGTTAACTCTAAACTGATGAGCTGTAAAGGCTTTTTAGGCATCACCCATGGTGATTTTTGGACACCATAGTTTTTGGCAATATCACAGCCCATTTTAAGACCTGGAATGTTTGGTATCTCTTTACTCCATGCAACCTCATCTTTAAAATTTTAACCAAAGATGGGTATTATATGTTGTAATTTTGCACTAAAATTCATTTTATTATATTTTTTCCAGAAAATTTGCCTTTATTAACATTTTGCGCAAGTATCATGTGAAACAAAAATTTGAAACTATTACCTTTTTATTCTAAAGGGCTTCTGCTTTTAGAAAATATTTTTACATGTATGCGACAAATAAAATAAATTGCTCCGAAATGGTTAACCACTTAAGCCCCGGAAGATTTTACCCCCTTCCTGACTAGGGGGTATTTTGCGATTCGGCACTTTAACGGACAATTGCGCGGTCGTGCGACGCTGTACCCAAATGAAATTGATGTCCTTTTTTTCCCACAAACACAGCTTTCTTTTGGTGGTATTTGATCACATGTGCTATTTTTTTTATTTTTTTTTTTATCAAAAAAAGAGCGACAATTTTGCAAAAAATAACAATATTTTTTACATTCCCAAATTCCCCCAAAAAAATGTAAAAATCAAACTTTTTTAACATTTTAGGCCAATTTGTTTTCTGCTACATATGTTTGGTAAAAAAAAAATCGCAAAAAGCGTATTTTGATTGGTTTGCGCAAAAGTTATTGCATTTACTAACTAAGGGAAAGATTTTTGTCATTTTTTTTTTTTTTTTAACGAGTAATTGCGGCGATCTGCGTTTTTTTTTTTTTTGCGGGACTGCGACATTGCGGCGGACAGATGGGACCCTTGACTGACATTTTTGACACTTTCGGGGGTACCAGTGACATTACTACAGTAATTAGTGCTATACATATGCACTGTTACTGTAAAAATGACACTGGCAGGGAAGGGGTTAACTTTATTGGAGAAGGAGGGGTTAAGTGTGTCCCTAGGGGCGTGCTTCTAACTGTGCAGGGATATGGCTTTTCATGTAACAGCAGAGATCTACGGTCCTACATAGCAGGACCGTATGATCTCTGCTGTTACACAAGGGAGAGTGACAGGCGGCTTTGTTTACACTAGCCGCCTGCCTTTCTCCCTCTGTAACTGACGATCACGAGTGACCGGCGGACATCGAGTCCGCCGGTCACACGCGCGGGGATCAGAGTGAGCGAGCGGGGGTGGGAGCGCGCTTGCGGGGGCGGGAGTGCGCCTCCCTCGGCGCACGCTCACCCCCTATTGGCTCGCAAGCGAGTGACGTACCACTACGTCACTTTGCCTGCACGGGGCTGACCGTGCGCCGCAGTATATGTACTTGTGGCGGTTGGCAACCGGTTAAAGTATAACTAAAGTAAATCTCTATTATACCATTATAGTCGGATCTGGGAGGTCCTCCTTGACAGACTGAGCTGCCCTCCATGATTTCACCCCCTTGTGGCATAACACAGTTCTCCAGGAGTTCTGCTCGCTTCCTGACCCTTCAGTGTGGAGGGATAGAGGTATTTGCTTTTTGCATCATATACTGACAGTGGGCACTCTGAGATCGTTTGATGACCTACGGGAGCGCTTTTCACTTCCCAGCCACATGTTTTTTTAGATACCTGCAGGTCAGACACGCTTACCAAACCCAATTTGCCACTAACCCGTTCAGCACTGAGGCCATCCCAGTTTTGGAAATTATTAAGAATACTGACTCCAGGCACCTGATTTCTATGTTCTACTCAGAACTCCACTTGCCCTCTTCCACTATAATAGCCTACACTCTTAAGGCTTACTGGGAACGCGATGTTGGGGAAATGGAGGACGAGGAGTGGGGGGAGACGTGCCAGAAAGTTTCCCCTAAACTGTCTGACCGACTTGCTCAGGTCTTTATACTTCACCGTTCCTACCTCACGCCCCATAGGCTGGGAGAGACCGGACTGGCTTTGATCCTAGCTGTCCAATGTGTCGCATTGAAACGGGTACCTTCTTCCATTTAATTTGATCCCAACTCCAAGGTTTTTGGCAACTGGTAGTCACCTTCCTCCATGATAAAATGGGATCTCCCCTACAGCTGGCCCCCAAGCAATGTCTTCTTGATATATATCCGGACGAAGACATCGATACATTTCTCACAATATTCATGCAGGAAACACTATTCATCGCCAGAAAACTTATTGCTAGAAAATGGATGCGGGAACATCAGCCTGACTTTAACATATGGCTACGGGAGATCAATAATGTTATCCCCTTTCATAGACTGCTATTTAAGCACAGAGGTTGTCTCCTCAAATTTGACAAAGTATGGGATAGATGGTTACAGTGCCCGGATACCTATGTTTAGAAATGTTACTATGGTATGCTATGAGCTATCTCTATATACGGCTAGTGTCCTATGCAGGGGTGTAACTACAGGTGTTGCAGGGGTTGCAATTGCAACCGGGCCCCAATGCTCCAGGGGGCCTGTGCGGCTCCCCTGTACACCTGGATAGGAGGGGGCGGGGAAGCATGTAGAGAAATCACTGTCCTCTTTTTTCCTCCTGTAGTTGCAGGGGGAAAATGGAGGAGATTGGTTCCTCTGTATGTTGCCCCCGCCACTCCTCCTATCCAGTTCACTTGTGTTCTGCTATCTCTGGGCCCCTGTGTGCTCCCCTGGTCACCCCCCCCCCCCCTACTGTGTTCCCCCCCCCCCCCCACTGTGCTCCCTCCCCTCTCCTCCTGGCTGCTGTAGGGGATGTGTCACAATGGGTAACCAGGAAGGGGTCGGTAAATATGTAATTTACCAGCTCCATCCTTTTCTGAATGGACAGAGTCATAGTCAGTGACATTGTAAAAAAAAAATAAAATAAAATGATAAAAAATAATACAATTAAAATACCAAAAAATAAAAACTACTGACACCAGTGGGTGAACTTCCAGGATCGCAAAGGTCACACTTGCTTCTGGGCCCTGACATTCCACCACTTTGTGGAGGCCCCAAGATGGCAGAAAGGGGGCCCACTGCAGAACTTGTGTAAGGGTCCCGCTGCGGGACCGTAATAAAGGGCCCCACAAAGAGAGTAAAGGGCCCCAGGATCAGTGGGAAGAGCCCCAGGCTTGAAGGGAAGGGCCCCGGCCAGGGGTCTGGGGGGCCCTTAACAGTTTTTTGCACCGGGGTCCTGAAGGTTCTAGTTACGCCTCTGGTCCTATGACTATGTTTGTATTGTTCTCTATCCATGCACTTCGTTGAACCTTGCTTTACTGAGATTTTGCTGTACTTGCACAGTTCTCTTTATTCTTGTTGTATTATGTTTCAATAAAAACCACTGTTATGAAAAAAAAAAAAAAAAAGTATAACTAAAGGCAAAACTTTTTTTTAGTTTGTTTTGGAAGAAGCGGAGAGGGATTAGAACACTTGCCAGTTTTTATTGCTGTCTGATCCCCCATTAACCAGTTCTGGACTGGAAGGATTTTCCCCTTAATGACCAGGCCATTTTTTGTGACTCGGCAGTGCATTACTTTAACGGACAATTGCGCGGTCGTGCGACAATGTACTGAAATAAAATTGATGTCATTTTTTCCCCACAAATAGAGCTTTCTTTTGGTGGTATTTGATCACCTCTGCAATTTTTATTTTTTGCGCTTTAAACAAAAAAATAAAAAAGCGACAATTCTGAAAAAAAAAAAACAATATATTTCACATTCTGCTATATAACATTCCCAAAGAAAAAAAAAACTTAAAAATCAAAAATTTTCATCATTTTAGGCCAATATTTATTCTGCTATATATTTTTGGTAAAAAAAAAATCCCAATAAGCATATATTTTGATTGGTTTGCGCAAAAGTTATCGCGGCTACAAACTAGGGGAAAGATTTATGTCATTTTTATTTTTTTTACTAGTAATGGCGACAATCTGCGATTTTTAGCGGGACTGCGCCATTGCGTCGGACAGATCGGACCCCTAACTGACATTTTTGACACTTTTGGGGGGACCAGTGACAGTTATCAGTGCTAAAAATATGCACTGTTACTGTAATAATGACACTGGCAGGGAAGGGGTTAACCCAGAGGTGATCAAAGGGTTAAGTGTGAGCCTAGGAGAGTGTTTTCTAACTGTATGGGGGAGGGACTTGTGAAATGATCATAGAGGCCTGTGATCCTATATAGGAGGATCACAGGCACTATGTGATAAATTCAGAGAGAAGAACGGTCAGCTGTGTGTACAACTGCGGACATGGTGCAGGTGGTGGTCAGAGGCTGCGGACATGGTGCTGGTGGTGGTCTAGTCAGAGGCTGGGGACATGGTGCAGGGGGTAGTCAGAGGCTGCGGACATGGTGCAGGGGGTAGTCAGAGGCTGCGGACATGGTGCTGGTGGTGGTCTAGTCAGAGGCTGGGGACATGATGCAGGGGGTAGTCAGAGGCTGCGGACATGGTGCAGGGGGTAGTCAGAGGCTGCGGACATGGTGCAGGTGGTGGTCAGAGGCTGCGGACATGATGCAGGGGGTAGTCAGAGGCTGCGGACATGGTGCAGGGGGTAGTCAGAGGCTGCGGACATGGTGCAGGGGTAGTCAGAGGCTGTGGACATGGTGCAGGGGGTAGTCAGAGGCTGCGGACATGGTGCAGGTGGTGGTCAGAGGCTGCGGACATGGTGCTGGTGGTGGTCTAGTCAGAGGCTGGGGACATGGTGCAGGGGGTGGTCAGAGGCTGCGGACACGGTGCAGGGGGTAGTCAGAGGCTGCGGACATGGTGCAGGGGTAGTCAGAGGCTGTGGACATGGTACAGGGGGTAGTCAGAGGCTGCGGACATGGTGCAGGGGGTGGTAAGAGGCTGTGGAGTGGTCCAGTTTCTGGTCTTATCTGCTAATGTGCTGCACTGAGACCGGGTTCCTCCCTTTCAAATATGGCGGCAAGTGGCGCCATTACGTCACTGCGCATGCGCCCGCTCTGCCGAGCGTGTACGAACTTCCCCGAGCCTGGCAGGCTTCTGGAATGGTGCATGCGCAGTTACACTGTCGGCCCGCAGCCGTACTGTTTATGGGCACTGCTGCCGAAATTCTGCCTTGACAAAAGGGCATCAAGGGGTAAATGGGCAGGTGCTCAAGCACCCTCCGCCCCCCGCACGTGCCTGTCCTTTTCTATATGGATCTCCTTGGATTAGCTTTTCATAGATTTGAGCAGAGCTGGTCTTGAGTGCTTGTTTTATATATCTAAGTAAAATTACTGATGGGTGGCAACACTGATCCCCACCACTGCCATCCAAGCGCACGCCAGCGGCTCCGTTCCAGCGCAGCTGCTACTTCTTTCCTAAAGTCCTCAGCACGTTGCTGCACTTAGCACAAATATAACAGAATAAGGAAGCGGAGCTGTCAGATGGCTGTTTACATCTGTATTGCGAACATTCCGTCAAAATATTTAGCAACATCAGACTTGTCAGCGTTCCCAGCCAGTTGGTATAGCAACCATACCTCAACTGAGATAAACTTTGCATGAAATGAAGGCGCTTACAGGTGCGGAGAGCGAGCGCAATCTCAATATTTATATGAGAACTATGCAAGAAATGTCATTGGATTGAGAGATATTTAAAATAAGGGAGAGATAATCTTTGTATGTATCATCAGTTTTCTCCAGCCCCCATCCTGGCTGGCACATCTCTACCGCCATCCCTTACGTATATCTTCAGAAGTCAGGAAAGTTTTGAATTCTTGTGAAATTACTGGAAAGCCTGCGTAATCGCTGGAAATCTCTCTGTATCCCAAGATAACAGGAAACTAGAATGCTTTGGGGTACATTTTTTTTAATTTTTTAATCTGAACTCTGGGCATAAACGCTTTCAATTATATATATATATATATATATATACAGTATATATTTTCCTTAACCACTTTACCACTAGAGCATTTTGCTGTCTTACGTCTGGGCCACTTTTTGCGATTCGGCGCTGTGCGACTTTGACTGACAATTGCGCAGTCGTGCGACGCCGTACCCAAACGAAATTGACATCCTTTTTTTCCCACAAACAGAGCTTTCTTTTGGTGGTATTTGATCACCTGTGCGATTTTTACTTTTTGCGCTATAAACAAAAAAAGAGCGTTTATTTTGAGAAAATAACAATATTTTTCACATTTTTTTATATGAAATTCCCCCCAAAAAAGATGTAAAAACCAATTTTTTTTTAATTTTTGGCCAATTTGTTTTCTGCTACCTATGTTTGGTAAAAAAATCGCAATAAGCGTATTTTGATTGGTTTGCGCAAAAGTTATTGCGTTTACTAACAAAGGGAAAGATTTTTGTCATTTTTGGTGTTTTTTTTTTTAACGCGTAATGGCGGCGATCTGCGTTTTTTTTTTGCGGGACTGCGACATTGCGGCGTACAGATCGGACCCTTGACTGACATTTTTGACACTTTTGGGGGTACCAGTGACATTACTACAGTAATCAGTGCTATAAATATGCACTGTTACTGTAAAAATGACACTGGCAGGGAAGGGGTTAATTTTATTGGAGAGGGAGGGGTTAATGTATGCCTGGTGCTTACTGACGTGTGGGGGGGGAGGTGACTGTGTGAGACAGGGACAGATCGGATGTTCAGCTATGCTGAACATTTCGATCTGTCACTCCCTGTCACTGAGGAGATCCGCCCGCTTGTGTTTACACAGGCGGGCGGATCTCCACACTAGATCCCCGACGATCGGGGCAGAGCAGCGGCGATCGCCGCTGCTCCTCCCCTGGCCCGACTCCCGCTGTGAATGAAAACAGCGGGAGCACGCCTCCGGCGGCACGCGAGCGCCGCCTACAGGGGAGGAGTCTGACGACGTAGGTCTACGTCGTCAGACGGGAACGAGCCACTTTGCCGCAGTACTATTACAGTACTTAGCGGTAAAGTGGTTAATTAGACACAAAGGATATAAATCCACTTTGTGTTCACCAGAATGTCATTAGAACCCCAGAAATTACCTTGTAAAAATAGCGACAACTTCATCACAGTGCTATACATGGCCTGTGCAGAGAGCAGAGCTGTGGGAGGGGCTCCCAGCAGACTCCACCCATTAGAGATGCCTGCGGAAAACTACAAGAGGGGGCGGAGACAAGACCAGTCCCCCTGCACAAGAAGAGAGAGCAGCAGTGACATGACTCTTGTATTATATAGATATAATATATATAGATATACTATATAGATAAGATCTGGCATATCCTGGTGTTCAGCTTTAACCACTTAAGCCCCAGAAGATTTTACCCCCTTCGGGACCAGGCCCTATTTTGTGATTCGGCACTGCAATACTTTAACGGACAAGTGCGTGGTCGTTGCGACGCTGCACCCAAAGAAAATTTACGTCCTTTTTTCCCCACAAATGGAGCTTTCTTTTGGTGGTATTTGATCACCTCTGCGATTTTTAATTTTTGCGCTATAAACAAAAAAAGAGCGACAATTTTGAAAAAAAAACAATATTTTTTACTTTATGCTATATATAACATCCGCAAAAAAATTAAAAATCTAAATATTTTAACACTTTAGGCCAATTTTTGGTAAATAAAAATCGCAATAAGCATATTTTGATTGGTTTGCGCAAAAGTTCTCGCGTTTACTAACTACTGGAAAGATTTATGTCAATGATATTTTTTTTGTTTTTTTACTAGTAATGGCGGCGGACTGCGACATTGCGGCGGACAGATCGGACACCTAACTGACATTTTTGACACTTTTGGGGGGACCAGTGACATTACTACAGTAATTAGTGCTAAAAATATGCACTGTTACTGTAATGTTACTGTAATAATGACACTGGCAGGGAAGGGGTTAACCTTATGGGTGATCAATGGGTTAAATGTAAGCCTCATGCTTACTGTCATGTGGGGGAGGGGGTTCTGTGACACAGACAGAGATTGCGGGTTCAGCTATGCTGAATCCTGTGATCTCTCCCTATCTGTCACTGAGAAGATCCGCCTGCTTTGTTTACATAAGCAAGCGGGTCTTCTCACACTTTAGCCTACGATCGGGGAAGGGAGGCCCGACTCCCGCTGTGTCTAAACACATCGGGAGTGAGCCTCAGGCGCCATCGCGTGCGCCGCCAAGACCACTAGGAGTCCAGCGACATAGGTCTACGTCCCTGGACCCAGGGGAGCCACACTGCCGCAGTAATATCACTGTGAGCCGTCGGCTAGTGGTTAAACTGAACCGCTTCAGTTTACAAAAATCACATTTAAATCCGGAATTCCCCTAATATTAACCAACTCATGAATGGCCACTGCAGTTAAACAGTGCAGGACAGGGACATGGATGGAGGGCAGGAATCTGGTGCTGGTATCATGTGAGGTGGCCACATACAGAGTTCCTGCCACTACAGGCTGACAGGAGCAGTGACCACAGCATCACTTCTCCTGTCAGCTTAGCGTAGGAAGCTACAAGCTGAATCATGAGAGCAGAAGAGAGCAGGGAGGAGGTGCAGGCTGTGCTCTCTCTCCCCTCCAGTAACTTTCCCTGCCACTGCAGTAATACTGCATCAGGACTGTGCATGGTTTGCTCACCCTCCCACATCTCCATCCAGCAAAGAATGTTAACCACTTGCCGACCAGCCGCTGCCTATATACGACGGCAGGTTGGCAGGCTCTCACGAACCGCCATACCATTCACCAGTGGGTAAGCTAAGGCGCGGGGCCGGCGGTCGCGATTGCCGCCGGGCACCCGCAATCGCTCCCTGTGGAGGGAGAACAGGTCTCGCTGCGGGACCATAATAAAAGGCCCTGCAATGAGAGTAAAGGGCCCCAGGATCAGTGGGAAGAGCCCCAGGCTTGAAGGGAAGGGCCCCGCCAGGGGTCCGGGGGGCCCTTCATGGTTTCTTGCACTGGGGCCCTTAAGGTTCTGGCTACGCCTCTGTCTTATCCATATAAACTGATGCATTCTTCTGGAGGGTCTGTGCTGTAAAAACTAACAGACTTTCTTGCTGGATTACCAGATAGAAAAAGAAGAAAGAAAGCAAAAAAAAAAAAAAGGAAACTAATGCAACCATTACATCTAAGAATTGGTAAACTGCAATGTAATAAATGTTTGCTTTTGAATTTAATATTGCTTTAACCACTTCAGAATCGCTCTATAGCTGAAAGGCAGCTACAGCACGGCTCTCTCGTTCTGAAAGGGAATCCATGGATGTCTTCCCAGAACCACACCCCCTGCATGCCCCCCCCCCTCCCGGGGCATGCATGGGGTGCATTCTCTGTGATTGCTGTGTCCTCTGGACACAGCTGATCACAGATAGTGGTAAAGGGCCAATCACAGCGGCCCTTTACCATGTACTCAACTGTGTCCAATCACAGCTGATCACATGTAAACAAACTTGGCAGTTATCGGCATTTCTTTCCTCATGAGCTGTCCCAGGAGGAGAGCCGGTAACCAGCAAGTGCTACAGGGGACATGTACACAGATAATCAGGGCACTGATCATCAGTGCCCTGATTTTAAGTGCCACCTATCAGTGCCCATCGGTCCCACCTATTAGTGCTACCTATCTGTGCTGCCTACAGTGCCTATCAGTGCCACCTATCAGTGCCTCCTCACCAGTGGTGCCTATCAGTGCCCATCAGTGGCGTCTCATCAGTGCCCACCCTGCTGCCTATCAGTGCCGCATATCACTGCAGCTTTATTAGGGCCTCCTCATCAGTGCCTATCAATGCTGCCTCGTCAGTGCCGCCCATCAGTGCCCACTCTGCTGCCTATCAGTGCCACATATCAGTGCAGCCTTATCAGTGCCTCCTCATCAGTGCCCATCAATGCCAACTCATCAATGCCAACTCATCAGTGCAGCCTATCAGTGCCCATCAGTGCAGCCTCATCAACGCACATCAGTGCAGGAGAAAAAGTACGTATTTGTACATTTTTATAACAGAAAAACTTTTTTTTCAAAGTTTTTGGTCTTTTTTTGTTTATGTAGCAAACAATCAGTGCAATCACAAAGCCCCAGTGGTGATTAACCACTTAAGCCCCGAAAGGATTTGGCTGCTCAATGACCCGGCCCTATTTTGCGATTCGGCACTGCGTGAGTTTAACGGACAATTGCGCGGTCGTGCGATGCTGTACCCAAACAAAATTGACGTCCTTTTTTTCCCACAAATAGAGCTTTTTTTTTGGTGGTATTTGATCACCTGTGCGATTTTTATTTTTTTTGCGCTATAAACAAAAAAGTGAGACAATTTTGAAAAAATAATGTTTTTCACATTCTTTTAAATGAAATTTAAAAAAAAAAAATGTAAAAATCAAAATTTTTTAACATTTTAGGCCAATTTGTTTTCTGCTACATATTTTTGGTAAAAAAAAAAATCACAATAAGCGTATTTTGATTGGTTTGCACAAAAGTTATCGCTTCTACAAACTAGGGGAAAGATTTATGTCATTTTTATTGTTTGTTTTTTACTAGTAATGGCGGCGATCTGCAATTTTTTTTTGCGGGACTGCGACATTGCGGTGGACAGATCGGACCCCTGACTGACATTTTTGACACTTTTGGGGGGACCAGTGACATTACTACAGTAATCAGTGCTAAAAAATATGCACTGTTACTGTAATAATGACACTGGCAGGGAAGGGGTTAACACTGTGGGCGATCAAGGAGTTAAATGTGTACCTAGGGGAGTGTTTCTAACTGTATGGGGGCAGGGCTTGTGAAATGATCACAGAGACCTGTGATCCTATATAGAAGGATCACAGGAACTCTGTGATCATTCCAGGGAGAAGGACGGTCGGCTGTGTTTACAACAGCCGACCGTTCTTCTCCCTCAGAGGGGAGCGATCGTGGGTGTCAGACAGCAATCGGAGCCGCCTGCCCTGTGCATGGGAGTCCCCGCTGACGAGCGGGGTCGGTGGCGGGACGCGCTCGCCCCCTAGCTGCAGGCGTGCGACCGACGTATACGTATGGCGGTTGACTCAGGAGGGCCAGCCTGCCGCAGTATTTCTGCGCCAGGCAGTCGAAAAGCGGTTAATAGGCTTATAACTACAAATTATAAATGGAAACAATGTTTCTATGTAACGTTTATATCACTGGAATATTCAATGGAAATTTAAAAAAACGGAGCCATATTTACAACCCCCCCCCCCCCATGTACCAGAACCGCGGCCACAATCGATTTTGTTTAGAAGGAAAAGTAATCAAGCAAAGGAACACCCAAATTGTATTCAGGGAAACTGAAAAATTGCAGATAATAGCACCTGTTCTGGAGGGGAGTCCGCTGATGACAAACTGCCCAAATACGCTGTCACATTTATCCCGCCACTTACACCACCAACAAGTTAAATGGTGAAGGGAAAATATTGTGTTAGCAGGCTTCCTTCAATGTTATTTCTATTTATTACTATAAAAAAGGAACATCGCCAACACGTCAATTCAGGTTTCTCAGGCAGTTTTAAGAATATGTTCAGTCTAATGGAAGCAAAGCATAAAATTAGTTTGAAATTACAGGTTGTTGAAGTCAACCAACACTTTCCTTCGCTGAATGACAAAGCAGCAAATACATAAACCTAGTACCCATTACCCCCACATATTATGTGCGTGTCCACCCACTCCAGATCTACAGAACGGACAAAACACTTTATACTGTGCGTATAGGCTCCAGTTTTTAGGACTGGAATAACGTAATATTTGGGATTTGATAGAGGATTCCTTCATTGGGACAAGTTGGACAGGTCTAACAGAGAAGAACGCTGGGGAAAAAAGATTTTGTGTAAAGCTCTTGCCCACTGGGCCCTTTTACCCCCAGGCCAATTTTTAGCTTTTAGTGCTGCCACAATTTGAAAGACAATTGCGCGGCCATGCAACACTGTACCCAAATTAAACTTGTATCACTTTTCTTTTTTTTTTTTAGCCCCGGTTCACACTTCTGCGAGTGCCGGGTTCGCATGTAATATCGGAGCGCACTGCTCCGACATTACATGCGATCAGCTGTGCGGTGCGAGTTTAGCCATACAGTTTGTAAACACGCACAGGAGGCATTTTTGCAGCCGCATCAGGATCGGATCGCACAGCGGTTCACACTTGTGCGATCCGTTCCTGTGCGAACTGCACGATCGCACTGCGATATGCGATCAAACTGGGGGTGTCGTTAAGATTACATTGACACCCCCAGCGTATCGCATATGGCAGTGTGAACTGCCGGGGGTGCGTGTGCGATGCGGGAACAGGCTGCGAATTCGCAGCCTTCCCGCATCGCATAAATGTGAACCGAGCCTAACACAAAAAGAGCTTTCTTTTGGTGGTATTTAATCAACATTGTTTTTTTTTTTTTAATAAATAAACAAAAAAAGAACGGAAATCTTGAACAAAAAAAAAACATTTTTCATAGTTTGTAATTTTGCATATGAGACCCGCCAGCGCGGTGGTATCTATATCATCATATGTGCATATCTGGAAAATGAGGTCACCCTCACGTTTGGCTCCCCCCGCCGGCTTTCAACTGGATTTGGGCTTTATAATTTGTAATATTTTGATTATTTTTGGACAAATTTTTCTTCAACCCTTCACACAGGCTCTCTGTGCCGGTTCACATTTGTGCAATGCGGGAACGCTGCGAATATACAGCGTGTTCCCCCATCGCATCCGCACCACTGGCAGTTCACACTGCCATATGCGATACGCTGGGGGTGTCAATTAAAAGTTAACGACACCCCCAGATCAGATCGCATATCGCAGTGTGATCTGAAAGTTCGCACAGAATCGGATCACACTAGTGTGAACCACCATGCGATCCGATTCTGCTGCGGACCAAAAAAAGGGTCCTGTGCGTGTTTGGTGCGATTGCGGTGCGAATTCAGCCATACAAACTGTATGGCTGAATTTGCACAGCACAGAAATTTTAGGAGCAGTGCGCTCCGAATTACATGCAATCTCTGTCATCGCAGAAATGTGAACCGGCACTCTATCCATTTGAGTCTCATTACCCCTATACTAGTGATGATGCACATATGTGAGCGAATCTTCTTTGTTCTTCGTTCACATTCATGAATATTATCTTGGACACATATCTTTGATTGGATTCCCCCATGTCAGGCATAGTAAATCGCTGATATGGGCTTGTTGATCACTCTACAAGTAATCAGATTATGCGAACATTGCAAACTGTATCCTGAAGAAGCCCTCTCTTCTATTGTGGATGAAACGTGTTGATCCATGATCCATTAACTTCTTATGCATTGTTTGCCTAGAATGGTCGTATATTGTCCAATATGGTGTTATTTATATTTATCATATCATACATGTGGTTTTTTAAATACTTTTTGTACAGATAAAACTTTGATAAATCTTTTTAGATATATAATGTGGTGGTTGATATTGTTTTTTGACACTTAAATGGAATGTGGGGACTCCCTCTTCATATACTTATTAAAAACTTGAACTTTTCTTTAAATGTGTGTGGTTTTAAAGTGTACCAGCCCTCCTCTCTAAATATCTAAAACAAAAGGTACTGTCTATAAGCAGATACCACAATGTGCATGCCTTTAAACATAGGACATAAGTCTCATCTATAATTTGTTATGACTAAGGCCTTATGACTAAGGCCTTATAGGCTGAAACGTGTCAACTGGCCTTTTCAGCAGTTGTGTACTGTGGTTCCTGAATAAAGATGAAGATTTTTTTAAGAGCAACTACCGGTGTGTGGATCATCTTTCTACATAAGTCTCACCTATACATGGGTCTAAGTCCTGCCACAACCTAATAAACTACTGTCAGGGTTCAGAAGATGGGTAGAACTTATGACCCAGGTGAAGAAATAAAGGTCTTCATAGCCAAGTAATACTTATTACAGACAGGAAACAAAAAGAGCGTTTGGGGACTAAATAGGAAGAAGCAGACACCTTGTTTTTCCAGAACATTTAGGTTATATATAATAATAGGGAAAATATGTATGCATAAAGTAAAATCAAGTCATGTGAACACCTGACCATCTCATCTATAAAGGCTTGTGGGCAGTGTTAATTTTGGCAGCAAATTTCAATTTAGTTTTAGTCTTAGTCTTAGGACTAAAATGGCATTTTAGTTTTAGTCCTATTTTAGTCTTCTGCAAGAGTTTTAGTTTTAGTCTTATTTAGTCGACTAAAACTCCAGTACATTTTAGTCGACTAACACGTCCTACATTTTAGTCGACTAAAACTCATTTTAGTCATCTATAATCGAAGCGTGTAGTTCAATTGTAATTTGTAATGCATTATTTAAGCATTTCTCTACAATTTCCAAACTCATTATATACTACTGCTGGTCCTGGAGTGAAAAATCTAATATGTTATTATTTATGGTATTAAGCTTTGAGCATGCACTAGTGTTAATTTTGGCAGCAAATTTCAATTTAGTTTTAGTTATAGTCTTTTGACTAAAATGGCATTTTAGTTTTAGTCGTATTTTAGTCTTAAGACTAAAATCCCATTTTAGTTTTAGTCGTATTTTAGTCATCTGAATTGTTTTAGTTTTAGTCGTATTTTAGTCGACTAAAATTGTGTTAATTTAGTCGACGAAAACGTTTTAGTCGGTTTTAGTCGACAAAATTAACACTGCTTGTGGGCCACCCGGTTCCAAATTCGTGACATTCCACAAGACTTTGGCATGTGTCTGTGAATATTTGTGCTCATTCAGCTAGAAGAACAATTGTGGGGTCAGATACTGATGTATGAGAAGACCAGGCTCACAATGAGCATTGCAATACATCCCAAAGGTGTTCACTTGAGTCCCTCCACACCAAACTGGTCAAATGATGTCTTTATGAAGCTGTTTTGGGGCACAGGGGTACAGTCATGCTGGAACAGAAAACGGCCTTCCCAAAACTGTTGCCCAAAAGGTTCGAGGTTCACAAATATCTAAAATGTCTTTGCATGGTGTAGTATTACCAGCACCCTTCACTGGAAACACTTTAACTTTGTAATTTGATCGGGTTTCCAGTAGACATGTGTGATTTGTTTCATTATGAACCAAAATATTTGTGATTCGGAGATTCAGATGTATTCGAATTACCAGATCACAATAGTAATGAATTTCAACAAAATACAAAATAAATTATAGCGAAATGAATTGCCTAAATTTGAATTTGAAAATTCATTTGAAAATGAATTCAAATTTGAATTTGAAAATGAATTCAAATTCAAATTTGAAAATGAATTCAAATTCAAATTTGAAAATGAATTCAAATTCAAATTTGAAAATGAATTCAAATTTACAATTTAATTTGAATTTGAAATGGAAACATATTGCAACAAGTACAGTAAGGTATAAAAGTGAGATAAGATGATGATTCCTACTTAGGCTGCTTTATAGAAAATAATAGAATAGAATAAGATAGAATATAAAGATGAGATGATGATTCCTACTTAGGCTGCTTTATAGAAAATGATAGAATAGAATAAAATAAAATAGAATATAAAGAAAAAGAATAGAATAGAAAAAATAAAATAAAATAGAACAAATATAGCCATCTTCTGGAATTCAAATTTCGAATTGATTTCAAAACGAAAGAACATACAAAACAAATCCGAATGTACAAAACAAATTTTGAAAATCAATATTTTACATAAGGAATATGACGAAATGAAATTATTAACTTAAAGAAAAAAATCCGAAACTAAACACATTTTTCTTTCATGCACATCTCTATTGTCTACATACTTATGACAGACACAATTAAAGCGGTTGTAAACCGCTGGATGTTTTTTTTTTTTTACAGACCCACAAGGTAAAGGCATAATGTGATAGTATGTATCGCATACTAGCACATTATGTGAAATTTAGAAATTTACCTGAAAACGAAGCCCTCCAGCGATGCAATGTAGTCGCTGGAGGCAGCGTCCATCTTCACCCATCTACCTTCTGGGTCCGCAGGCTCCGGCTGTGCGACTGGCCAGAGTTGCGATGACGTAATTCCCGCGTATGCGCGAGGAGCTGTCATTAATGGCACAGGTATTGGCAGGAACGGCACGGGTTCCTGCTGTTCGAACACCTTCAGAGCGCATTCCCCTGATGATGTCATTGGCTGCATGTAATGTAAATATCTCCAACACTGTGCATGTTTAGGAGATATTTACGGTACCTATAGGTAAGTCTTATTATAGGCTTACCTATAGGTACAAATGATGCCTTTGAGTTAATATCCACTTTAAGTATAATCAGTCCGATATACAGGATTGCTAGTGATTTTGATTCTGGCTTTTTCCACAAGGTTTTAAGATAACCCGTCCCGTTCCGTCCCATAGTCTGCTGTAGAGAGAAGAAAAATCACTTTTCCTGAAAGCTATTTGTTGGTTAATGTCTCTGACCATGCAGGTTGCTGTGGATTAGTTTTGAAAGTGAAAGAGACTGGCAGGCATGTACTGACAGCTTACACCCTCAGATCCCTCGCCTACTCTGCTGTTTAATCAATAAAGAGACGTCTCGGAGTACTTGAAGGACAGAATCTCATTTTTAGTTTATTGCATAGTTTATTGCTATGGACCATCTTCTCTCAGGAGGATAAAATAGACAATAATTTAGAAGGCACTGAGCTTCATGGATAAAACCTGAAGTGAAGGCCTGACCTATGCTTAGACTTCAGCTGTTATTGTATTAGCACAGGCCCAAGTAATACTGTGGGTGACATTCTTAAAGCGGAGTTCCGGCCTTTAAATTCCTTTTTTAACTAAAAATACCCCTATAATACTAATCCATCGCCCTTTACAGAACCGCTATTCTCATACTTACAAGGTGTACGGTATTGGATTTTAGTCAAAATCTTACTTTTAAAAACGCTGTCTGGGCGCGGCCATCTTGGATGTGGGCATCTGAAGCCGCAGTGTAATCTGCTGTGTCCTCCTTTCTGATTCCAGGGAGTGTTCTGGGAGTTCTTCCTGATTCCAACCTCCTGGGAGTGATGACAAACAGCTCCCAGGATGCAATGCAAAGGCGGAAGTGATGTCTGTGGCCGTGGCCACAGAGGGGGGAGGAGGAGGAAATACAATCAAAAATGCCCTGAAAATAAGGTAAGGGACCCCCGAAAAAATGCCCAATTGTTGATCAGCATAGCGAGCACTTCAGGAATCACTAAAGTTGCAAAATAGGCCGGAACTGGCCTCCAAACTCCCTCATCCATGTCTTTATGAACCTTGCTTTGTGCACTGGTCCAAATCATTCGGTGGAGGGGGATTACAGTATGGGGTTGTTTTTCCGGGGTTGGGCTTAGCACTCTTAAGGCATCAACATACTAAGACATTTTGGAGAATTTCATGCTCCCAACTTTGTGGGAACAGTTTGGAGATGGCCCCTTCCTGTTCCAACTGTGCACCAATGCACAAAGCAAGGTCCATAAAGACATGGATGAGTAAGTTTGGGGTGAAAGAACTTGACTGGCCTGCACGGAGTCCTGACCTCAACCCGATAGAACACCTTTGGGGTGAATTTGCGTGCAGACAGCAAGCCAGGCCTTCCTGTCCAACATCAGTACCTGACCTCACAAATGCACTTCTAGAAGAATGGTCAAACACTCCCATAGACACACTCCTAAATCTTGTGGACAGCCTTCCAAGAAAAGTTGAAGCTGTTATAGCTGCAAAGGGTGGGCCAACTCAATATTGAACCCTACGGACTAAGACTGGGATGCCATTAAAGTTCATGTGTGTGTAAAGGCAGGTGTCCCAATACTTTCGACAATATAGTGTATTTCTAATCATTGAATTTTCTCTTGGTCTAGAGAAATTGTAGCTAGTCTTATGCACATGCACATGTCAAAGTTAATCCAGAAGTTCTTTAAAAACCAAGACACATTTGTTCTTTGAAGACCAAGACACTGACATGGAACGAAAAGTCATTCAAAATTAGCCACGTCCATGAGGGCACCATCGGATAGACCGATGAGCAATTTTTATGCTTTCTCCTTCAAACATTCAAATTAAATTTTACAGGGGTAAGACCAGCATTGAGGCTTGACATTAGTGGTGCCCTCTGATGAGTGATCCGTGGAGGATCCTTTTCCAGGGTGAATTTTGAAGGTGGTAAGGAGATGTTATTTTGCCTCCTCATCACCTGTTTTAACCACTAAAACTCTGATCCCAAAAAAAACAGAGGGATTATTTTTGCTGCAACGTAATGCAAAGCATCGGGGTCATGGCATATGCACACTCCTGTCCACTGCCTTTGCTATTTAAGTGGGAGTGACTTAAAGTGGTTCTAAAGCCAAGACATTTTTTACCTTAATGCATTCATTGCTTTAAAGGTAAAAAATGCTTCAGTAGCAGTATTGTCCCCTTACCCCCCTGAAAACATACCTGAGTCCTCACTCGATCCAACACTGTGCACATCTGCAAAAGCTCTCTACTCTCTCCCTGCACTACTTTGGTCTGACTTTGTTGCGGTTTGAGGTCCATAGACCCCAAGATTCCACTGGCATTACTTAAAGTTGAGAAAACCAAGTGAAATCAATAAACAGAGCGCGCCAAACAATTGTCCTGAGAGTCCAAATAGTTTATTGTTGATAAAAATGGGATGTTGTAACATGAGAGAGGTTCTGCATGTTCATGACCACGTTTTACATTCCCCATATTGATTAGGGTTATTGATCTGTCTTGTTGTGTTTGATGAATTCACAGTGAAAACAGTATTTTATGGGAAGAAGTTAATTGTCTAAGATGAAGAGTTGAAAGTTAGTGCCTCTCAACCATTCCACATCCTTGTCCAAGCAAGTGTGGTGGGTCTCCTTGTGCAGTTTTAACTGATTGCCGACCGCCGCACGACTATATATGGCGGCGGTCAGCCCCGTTCAGGCAAAGTGACGTATATATACGTCACTAGCCTGTCACTTGCTCGGGAGCCAATAGCGGGCGAGCGCGCGCCCACGGAGGCACGCTCCCGCCCCGGCTCGTTCCCTAGCAAGTCCGTGCGTGTGACCGGCGGACCCGATGTCTGCCGGTCACTCGCCGATCGTCGGTGGAGAGGGAGAAAGGCAGGCGGCTGATGTAAACAAGCCGCCTGTCATTCTCCCCTGTGTAGGAATAGTGATCATACGGTTCTACTATGTAGGACCGTTGATCACTGTTCATACACCAGTAGCCATGTCCAATCACAGTTAGAAGCACGCCCCCCAATAAAGTTGACCCCTTCACTGCCAGTGTCATTTTGCAGTAACAGTGCATATGTATAGCACTGATTACTCTAGTAATGTCACTGGTAACCCCAAAAGTGTCAAAAATGTCAGTCAAGGGTCCGATCTGTCCGCTGCAATGTCGCAGTCCCGCAAAAAAAATCGCAGATCGCTGCCATTACGCGTTAAAAAAAAAAAAACAACAAAAATGACAAAAATCTTTCCCTTAGTTAGTAAACACAATAACTTTTGCGCAAACCAATCAAAATACACTTTTTGCGATTTTTTTTTTTAGCAAAAATATGTAGCATAAAACAAATTGGCCAAAAATGTAAAAAAAATTTGATTTTTAAATTTTTTTGGGGGGAATTTCATATAAAAAAAATGTGAAAACTATTGTTATTTTTGCAAAATTGATGCTCTTTTTTTGTTTATAGCGCAAAAAGTAAAAATCGCACAGCTGATCAAATACCACCAAAAGAAAGCTCTGTTTGTGGGAAAAAAAGGACGCCAAATTCGTTTAGGTACAGCGTCGCACCACCGCGCAATTGTCCGAATCGCAAAAAAAGCCCTGGTCAGGAAGGGGGTAAAATCTTCCGGGGTTTAAGTGGTTAGAGTTTCCAAATGCCAGCAATTGGGTAGGTGAGGCATGATGTGGCGGGCAAAAAAAAAAAAAAACACAGAGTCCAGGTCTAATTTAATGAATATATTACAGCAAAGTCCAGCAAAACAAACAGGCCTGGCTGGAAGGCAACCCAACCAGGAGTACTCACAAGTTGTAACAGCAAAGCGGTGCCAACAGCATTTGTCTTGAGGAGTGGAATGTGGCCTGGTCAGTATGCACCCCAATGGGGATGCTTCCAGGAAGGATGGCGTGTCCCTTTACTTTCCCTACTCCTCCAGAACCTTTCCCTGATGCTGTGCACTGTCTCTGACAGATGAGTTACCTGTCCCTACTCTAGCCATTTGCAAAATTCCCACCAAACTCGGGAGCCAGGGTCTTTAACCACTTGCCGACCACTCACATTGAGCGTACTGCGACAAAGTGGCTCGTTATCGTCCAGCGACGTGGGTCTAGTCCTACAAAAAAAAAAATTGCAGATCGCCGCCATTACTAGTTAAAAAAAAAAAACAATAAAAATGACATAAATTTCCAGTAGTTAGTAGCTGCGATAACTATTGCGCAAACCAATCAAAATACGCTTATTGCTATTTTTTTTACCAAAAATATGCAGCAGAAAACAAATTGGCCTAAAATGTAAAAAAAATTAGATTTTTACATTTTGGGGGGGGGGGGGGGGGGATTTCATATAAAAAAATGAGAAAAAATATTGTTAATTTTTCAAAAATAACAGCGCAAAAAGTAAAAATTGCACAGGTGATCAAATACCACCAAAAGAAAGCTCTGTTTGTGGGGGAAAAAAGGACATAAATTTAATTTGGGTACAGCGTCGCACGACCGGGCAACTGTCCGTTAAAATAATGCAGTGCCGAATCGCAAATATGGCCTGGTCAGGAATGGGGTAAAATCTTCCGGTCTTAAAGTGGTTAAAAATACGTTCATTGAGAATTTTTTTGTCAAAGACGTGTAGCTAAATATATTTTGGCCTAAATATATGACAAAAATTGAATATATTGGATATTTTTTAACTGTCAAATTAGAAAAATATTGTTATTTTTTCAAAATTGTCACTTTTTTTTATTAATATCGCAAAAAATGAAAAGCGCAGAGGTGATCAAATACCATTAAAAGAAAGCTCTGTTTGTGGGAAAAAAAGGACGTAAATTTCATTTGGGTACGGCGTTGCATGACCGCGCAATTGTCAGTTAAAGTCGCACAGTGCCGATTCGCAAAAAGTGGCCTGGACGTAAAGCAGGAAAATCCTCCGGTCCTAAAGTGGTTAAAAGACTCTGCCTGACCCAAGATGGCCACCAAAATCACATGGGGTGCAAGCATCCAATCGGATAGCTGAATGACCGAGGAAACCATAGAGGAACTTGGTTCCTCTCAGCTTCCTCCTCCACCTGCAATGATGCTGCGGATGAGAGCCACCTGCAGTGGAGGAAGTAGACTGCCCCTGCCTACAAGCATTCACTATCTTCACTAGATTTGCTGAAACAGTTAAAAAAAAGAATAATTAAAAACCTGTTTGATGTGTTTAGGGGTTATGGCTAAGTTTGGATACAGCTAAAATTCTTCAGCCAGGTTTTTCATTTTTTTTGTGCTGTATCTTTCTGGATATTTAATAAGATATTTTACTATTATAGACAACAATGGTGAATGTTGGCATTTGGAGGTTAAAGTGATATTAAAGACAATAGCAATTAAAAAATAAATAAATAAACATGTCATACTTACCTGCTCTGTGCAGTGGTTTTGCACAGAGCAGCCCTGATCTTCCTCTTCTGGGGTCCCCCGCCGGTGCTTCTGGCCCCTCCCTCCTGCCGAGTGCCCCCTTAGCAAGCAATTTGCAATGAGAGCACCCAAGCAGGTGCGCTCCCGAGCTGATTCTCTGCACGTCCATTCACTGAGAGCAGCAGCTCAGCCCAGCCACCCGCCCCCCACTCTCCTTATTGGGTCAATGGCTGTGATTGACAGCTGCGGAAAGCCAATGGCTACCTCTGCTGTCTCAGCCAATGAGGAGTGAGGGATCCAGCAGAGTCGAAGCTCCTGTGCACAGAGCTGGAGAAAGATCAGGCTCAGGTATTAGGGGGAGCTGGGGGCTGCTGCACAGAGAAGGTTTTTTACCTTCATGCGTGAAGGTAAAAAAAACCTTGAAACTTTAGAACCAGTTTAAGGTGTACACACACTAAATGTTATTTAGTTAGGGTTTAGATCTACTTTATCTAGAGACTAGGTTACTGAAATAATACTGGAAATTAGTTTTAGGAATAGTTTGGTTGATAGGCAGTCTTCGGTGGCTACCACCCTTGAACAGACTTATCGCGCTTTTCCACTGCATGGAACCGAATGGTTCGGCTCGCTTTTGTGCTTTTCCACTGCATGGTACCGCATGGTACGGTGTTGGAACGGTTCGGTACGGTATGGCGGCGCTTTTCCACTACATGGAACCGAACGGTACGGCTCGCTTAAACGGTACCACCTCAGTTGTGGTTCCAAGAGGGCCGTACCGGTACCATATCCCACAATCCTTTGCATGCAGCCTTGAATGTTTGTCACTACTAGTCACTGATTAGTCAGAGGATCATTGTTATCCCACCCACTTTACTTTAGTGGAAAAGCAAACCATACCAATACTGTACCGAACCGGTACCATGCAGTGGAAAACCAAACAGAGCCAAGTAGGGCCAAGCAGGGCCGAGTGGTGCTGAGCCGGTACTTGCAGTGGAAAAGTGCCATTAATGGCGCTCTCATTAAATCAAACTAAGAGGGGCTCAAACTCACAAGCAACCATGCTTCATCAATGCCAGTCTTGGAATCCTGGTCTTGGAGGACCTTCTGAGGATAATTAGCTTGTAGGATTGAAGTCTTATGCACAGATCTTTGTTGTCCATTCAGTTTGTAAGCTCTTTAAGCCCTTGCCTTTGCAAAAGCCCCCAATGACCTAATGGTGCTCTCATGAAATCAAAGTAAGAGGGGCTCAAACTCACAAGCAGTCATGCTTCCCCATTGACCAATGCAAGTCTTTAAATCCTGGTCTTGGAGGAACTTCTGAGGATAATTAGCTTGTAGGATTGGAGCCTTATGCAAAGGTCTTAGTTGTCCATTTAGCGTGTGAGCCCTTTTAGCTCTTGCCTTTGCAAAAGCCCCCAATGACCTAATGGTGCTCTCATTGAATCAAAGTAAGAGGGGCTCAAACTCACAAGCAGTCATGCTTCACCAATGCCAGTCTTGGAATCCTGGTCTTGGAGGACCTTCTGAGGATAATTAGCTTGTAGGATTGAAGCCTTATGCAATGGTCTTTGTTGTCCATTCAGTTTGTAAGCTTTTTTAGCTCTTGCCTTTGCAAAAGCCCCCAATGGCCTAATGGTGCTCTCATTGAATCAAAGTAAGAGGAGCTCAAACTCACAAGCAGTCATGCTTCACCAATGCCGGTCTTCGAATCCTGGTCTTGGAGGAACTTCTGAGGATAATTAGCTTGTAGGATTGAAACCTTATGCACAGGTCTTAGTTGTCCATTCAGCGTGTGAGCTCTCTTAGCTCTTGCCTTTGCAAAAGCCCCCAATGACCTAATGGTGTTCTCATTAAATCAAAGTAAGAGGGGCTCAAACTCACAAGCAGTCATGCTTCACCAATGCCAGTCTTGGAATCCTGGTCTTGGAGGACCTTCTGAGGATAATTAGCTTGTAGGATTGAAGCCTTATGCACAGGTCTTAGTTGTCCATTCAGTGTGTGAGCTCTCTTAGCTCTTGCCTTTGCAAAAGCCCCCCGTATGATCACATTGACTTTTTTTTATTTTTATGGGAAATAACCTAATCTTACTTTCCACAAGTCAGTCTTTCTTTCTAGGCAAACAAATAATCCCTCAGACAAACATTTCATACAATATATCCCATTTCTATCAGTCGCCAGCGGTGGTCTGTGCAACTATAGAGAGCTGTCATCATTTATATTTTTTGAAAATGTAAAAAGTGGTTGAAACTAAGAACAAGATTCCAAACACTCGCCCAGCGCTCCTTATTAAAAGGGAAAAAACCACACAATAGATATAAAATGTAATAAACCACATAAAATTTGCTGATCGCAGCCGCTGTAGTAAAAACAATATATGTAAAGGATGTAAAAAAATACTGTGAAGAATACTTAAAATGGTATAGTCCAGCACTTAATCGCATCCAGCAGCGCTTAACCACTTAAGCCCCGGAGGATTTTCCTGCTAAACGACCAGGGGGTATTTTGCGATTCGGCACTGCGTGACTTTAACGGACAATTGCGCGGTCGTGCAACACTGTACCTAAACGAATTTGACGTCCTTTTTTTTCCCACAAACAGAGCTTTCTTTTGGTGGTATTTGATCACCTGTGCGATTTTTACTTTTTGCGCTATAAACAAAAAAAGAGCGTAAATTTTGCAAAAATAACTATATTTTTCACATTTTTTTATATGAAATTCGTCCAAAAAAAATGTAAAAATCAAAATTTTTTAACATTTTCGGCCAATTTGTTTTATCCTACCTATGTTTGGTAAAAAAAAATCGCAAAAAGCGTATTTTTATTGGTTTGCGCAAAAGTTATCGCGTTTACTAACAAAGGGAAAGATTTTTGTCATTTTTGTTGTTTTTTTTTTAACGCGTAATCGCGGCGATCTGCGATTTTTTTTGCGGTACTGCGACATTGCGGCGGACAGATCGGACCCTTGACTGAAATTTTTGACACTTTTGGGGTTACCAGTGACATTTCTACACTAATCAGTGCTATATATATGCACTGTTACTGTAAAAATACACTGGTAGTGAAGGGGTTAACTTTATTTGGGAGGGAGGGGCTGTGTGTGTCCCTAGGGGCGTGCTTTCTACTGTGATTGGCTGTGGCTTGAGGTGAAAGGACACTGATCAACAGATCTACATAGTAGATCTGTCTGATCAGTGTTTTAACACCGAGGAGAATGACAGGCAGCTTGTTTACAATAGCTGCCTGACTTTCTCCCTCTCCCCCGACGATCGCCGAGTGAGCGGCGGACATCGGGTCCGCCGGTCACACGCGCGGGGGGGTCCGTGACTGCGCAGGAGCGCGCCTCCGGCGGCGCGCGCTCGCTCCCAAAACCCTCCCAGGCTAGTGACGTTAATTAACGTCACTCTGCCTTGCAGGGGCTGACCGCCGCAGTAAATTTACTTGCGGCGGTCGGCAAGCGGTTAATATATCAAACATATATCAAAGATCATATAGTCCTCAAAACTGAGTCTTTAAACTTGATCAAATGTTCATAAAACCGCTAGACAGTTCATATATTAGTGATTCCCGGTGTTTTGATGTATGTAATCAGGTTCCAACCTTCACCACACCAAACGTGACCCCCTAAGGAGTGGACACTCACCAGAAATACTATAAAGATACACCTGTAAGCATTGGTTGCTTGGACCCTTGACACCCTTGGATATCTCCGTCAATACCAGATGACCTCCACATGCGTACTCCAATCAAGGATCAGATTGTGTCATGGAAATAAAGATGGGGGCACAATAGTGTGATACCGTTTCAACATTTATTGCACAAACCACTCCAAAGTAAATCCACCAAATCCAATATGCTTACATAAAAACAAATCTTTCAAGCAAATAGTAGTAACCCATTGGGTATGGCCAGCTCACCACTGCTGCATGATAATATTCCAGCCTCCTCTAGGGTGAGATACGTATCCCAGCCAAAACTCCTTGTGGTAACCAGGGAAACAGCATGCCTGTGTCCTGACGCGTTTCGTCCGTTTAGACTTCAACTGAGGACCAGGCATGCTGTGTGCTGCTCCCATATTTATATCTGAGATAACTAGGACTGATCCCGCTGTGATCAAGTTTAAAGACAGTTTTTCCTTTACTCAGTTTTGAGGGCTATATGATCTTTGATATATGTTTGATATATTGAGCGCTGCTGGATGCGATTAAGTGCTGGACTATACCATATTAAGTATTCTTCACAGTATTTTTTTACATCCTTTACATATATTTACATCTTTTGTTGATGTTTTTATCAAATGTTCTAAAAAAATTGGCCCATGTATGTGCGTCTTTGGTGATTACACATAAACACGTATATACTTCCTATTGGTCACCAGTGGCGGCCAGTCTATAAGGACTGCAGGGGCGATGCCCCCTAAGTTTGCATAGTTAAATATGAAAACAATTTATTTAAAAAAAACAAATATGACTAACATTTTTTAACATCTTAAAGTTAAAAAATGTTAGTCATATTATAATGTATTTAAAAATCAATTCTATGTGTGTGTGGCTTGTGCACTGTGCAGGGCACCAGCCTAATAGCTTTCCATTAGGTCTGTCATTTTTTTTTCAAGCACGTGATTAGAGCCTGAGGCACTAATTGGCTTTTTTCATGTTGTCCTGCGCCCCGAACCCTCCTACTGTGTGATATTAATGAATTCATATTTGCCATCAGTTTTTGGCTTCTCGTCTTAGCCAATCAGGACAGGAATCTGAAGATTTGGAACCCAGAAAGAAGACCAGGTTAATAAGGGAGCCGTGACCACTGGAGGACTCTATTTGTAGGGTGCGGACCTGGAGGGGTTTGCTCACATCTCCCAAAAAAAATTTAGCACCAGCCGCAACTGTTGGTCACCCTAGGGCCTTCAAGGATTAGTAGTTCCTCATTAGATGTCAAGCCACAAGCTGCTAGACATTGCTGCAGACAGGAAAACTCACTGTACTTATTCCAAGCCAAGCTACAAGTCTGAACATTTCTCACCATGGAATTTCTGACTTTTTGGTGATCAGCAGAAACTGGAACAGTAAGAGAGAAATCTTCATCCGCGTTTCGCTGAGTTCACAGTTTGGCCAGTGAAAGACGATGCTTTTCTGGAATCCCGAAGAATAGTTCTCTTGTGTTGGGCAACCTAGAGCAGCTGATGGCTGCCTTCGTACGGCAATGGTGCTACTGGCATGCTGGGTTGGATTGCAGCGTGTGTGAAAGGTCTGTGGCAGCAGGATACCATATTTAAGCAGCAGCAGCATGTGTTGCTTACTTTATGGAATATGCAATCAAAGGCGCCAGGATCTGAAGTGATAATTGTTCAATACAGGCGGTGCCCGGGTTACAAACATCCCAATTACAAACAACTCCTACTTACAGAAAAAAACAATTTGCTTCAGGCAATATTTCAATGGTAAATTCCAAAAAGGTACCTACATCCCAAATTTGAACATAGAACAAACAAAATGGGGGGGGGGGGATTTTAAAGAGATTTTAATGGTACCATCACCGAACAGCTAATTAGACCAGAAGGCGTACATAAAATTTGAAAAAAAAAATTGGTGTTATAGAGAAAAGGATATTTTTTCATACAAGCACATGGTAAAAACGACACATATCAAAAATGTTAAAGGATGGGGTAGCAAACAATTTAAAGCGGTTGTAAACCCAAAAAAAAAAAAAACCCTGCAAGACAAAGGCATAATGAGCTAGTATGCATCGCATACTAGCTCATTATGTATTACTTACCTTAGAACGAAGTCCCGACACGGACCCCCCGGACATCGCTGCGGGCACTGCCATGATCCCTCGCCGTCTGTTCTGGGTTCGGCGGCTCCGGCGCGGTGATTGGCCGGAGCCGCGATGACGTCACTCCCGCGCATGCGTGCGGGAGGGATTTTCCGGCAAGCTCCCGGCAAGCAAAACTGAAGGTCCCCCCGGACCTTCAGAGCGCATGTGCCGCTCGCGTGAGCGGCTGCATGCACTGCAAATATCTCCTAAACCGTGCCGGTTTAGGAGATATTAATTGTACCTACAGGTAAGCCTTATTATAGGCTTACCTGCAGGTAAAACTGTAAAAAAGCGGGATACTACCGCTTTAATGGTCTCTCTTTAGAGAGGCAATAATTGTCAGCCTGTCCCTCAAGTATGAGATATCAGAGTTTAACCGCTTCCGGACTGCCCACCACATATTTACTGCGGCAGGCTGGCCCTCCTGTGCGAAAAAACCTAGGGCTATGTCAGTCACGTGCCGGCAGCTAGGGGGCGAGCGCGCGCAGCTGCCAGCATGCTCCCATCGGCAGCGGGGACTCCTGATTGCCACCTGGCACCCGCGATCACTCCCTGCTGAGAAGAAGGGTCAGCTGCAGTGGCGGCTGGTGCTCAACATTTTTGGGGGGGGCCCAAAAAGAGAAATGTAATAGGTATTGCTTCGCGGCAAAAAACGCGGTAAAAAATTGCATGACTTTGAGGTCATGGTACAGGCATGGCACAGGTGATGGCAAAGGCATGGCACATGTGATGGTATAGGCATGGCACAGGTGATGGCATAGGCATGGCACAGGTGATGGCATAGGCATGGCACAGGTGATGGCACAGGTGATGGCATAGGTGATGGCACAGGTGATGGCATAGGCATGGCACAGGTGATGGCACAGGTGATGGCATAGACATGGCACAGGTGATGGCATAGGCATGGCACAGGTGATGGTATAGGCATGGCACAGGTGATGGCACAGGTGATGGCATAGGTGATGGCACAGGTGATGGCATAGGCATGGCACAGGTGATGGCACAGGTGATGGCATAGACATGGCACAGGTGATGGCATAGGCATGGCACAGGTGATGGCACAGGTGATAGCATAGGCATGGCACAGGTGATGGCATAGGCATGGCACAGGTGATGGCATAGGTGATGGCATAGGCATGGCACAGGTGATGGCATAGGCATGGCACAGGTGATGGCACAGGTGATGGCATAGGCATGGCACAGGTGATGGCATAGACATGGCACAGGTGATGGCACAGGTGATAGCATAGGCATGGCACAGGTGATGGCATAGGCATGGCACAGGTGATGGCATAGGCATGGCACAGGTGATGGTATAGGCATGGCACAGGTGATGGCACAGGTGATGGCATAGGTGATGGCACAGGTGATGGCATAGGCATGGCACAGGTGATGGCACAGGTGATGGCATAGACATGGCACAGGTGATGGCATAGGCATGGCACAGGTGATGGCACAGGTGATAGCATAGGCATGGCACAGGTGATGGCATAGGCATGGCACAGGTGATGGCATAGGTGATGGCATAGGCATGGCACAGGTGATGGCATAGGCATGGCACAGGTGATGGCACAGGTGATGGCATAGGCATGGCACAGGTGATGGCATAGACATGGCACAGGTGATGGCACAGGTGATAGCATAGGCATGGCACAGGTGATGGCATAGGCATGGCACAGGTGATGGCATAGGGATGGCACAGGTGATGGCATAGACATGGCACAGGTGATGGCACAGGTGATAGCATAGGCATGGCACAGGTGATGGCATAGGCATGGCACAGGTGATGGCATAGGGATGGCACAGGTGATGGTATAGGGATGGCACAGGTGATGGCATAGGCATGGCACAGGTGATGGCATAGGGATGGCACAGGTGATGGTACAGGCCGGCTTCAATCACTTACCTTCTGACGGCGGCGGGATGGCGGGATTCCGGGAACCGAGACGAGCAGCGGTGTGGACGTCCTCCTCTTCAGTATTCTGTCTTCAGTTTCGGTCCGGGCGGCGGGAAGGAGATGGGCGGTGACGGTGCGTGACTGACGCACGCACCGGCACCGCCCCCATTGCGAGTCAGCGATGTCCTTGATGATGATTGGTCCAGGCTGGAGACTGGACCAATCACAGCCAGGCTATCACGAAGGTGGGGGTGGCTCAGCGCTATTTGCTGCGCCCAGGTTACGCCCCCAGAAGGCAGCCAATCGGCGCCTTTTCTGGGTCGTAAACCCCACCCCACCCCCATATCCACCAGGCCGAGCGCATAGGCCTGCGAACCCAATTTTTTTTTTTCAAAACTTTATTATTTTTTTGTCATTTTTTCTTTTTTTTTTTAGGGGGGGCGGCGCTCCGGCGCCCTCTATGCACGGGCCGCCACTGGTCAGCTGTGTTTACAATATAGGATCACTGGTCTCTGTGATCATTTCACAAGCTCCCCCCCATACAGTTAGAAACACTCCCCTAGGCTTACATTTAACTCCTTGATCACCCACTGTGTTAACCCCTTCCCTGCCAGTGTCATTAGTACAGTGACAGTGCATATTTTCAGCACTGATTACTGTAGCGATGTCACTGGTCCAAAAGAAAAAGCGTCAAAAATGTCAGTTAGGGGTCCGATCTGTCCGCCGCAATGTCGCAGTCCAGCTAAAAAATGCAGATCAGCACCATTACTAAATAGAAATGACATAAATCTTTCCCGTAGTTAGTAGACACGATAACTTTTGCGCAAACCAATCAAAATACGCTTATTGGGATTTTTTTTTTTACCAAAAATATGTAGCAGAATACAGATTGGCCTAAAATTATGAAAAAATTAGATTTTTAAATGGAATGTTTTTTTGAGCAGAAAGTGTAAAATATTGTTTTTTTTTTTTTTTCAGAATTCTCGCTCTTTTTTTGTTTATAGCACAAAAAAATAAAATCACAGAGGTAATCAAAAGAAAGCTCTATTTGTGGGGATAAAAAAAACATCAATTTTATTTAGGTACAGCGCCGCATGGCCGCGCAATTGTCCGTTAAAGTAACGCAGTGCCGAATCGCATAAAATGGCCTGGTCATTAAGGGGGAAAATCCTTCCGGTCCAGAAGTTGTTAATAAGAAAACTGAAACCTCCAGAGAAATGCTAAATTTAGATGTTTTTAAACCAACCGTGTCTTCCAGATCCCATATCAGATCATCATCCT